>NC_041385.1:554909563-554934416 GCF_002162155.2 Triticum dicoccoides
AGACGCGGGTTCCCTCGGGCGGCGGTAGGCGGCGGCTCGGGCCCCGCGGGCCGGATCTGGGCTCGCGGGCCCGCAGCGACGCGCGGTGGGAGGCGGCAGCGGGGTGACGTGGCAGCGTCTGGTTGGGCGAGGAGCGGTGGCGGACGTGTCTGGCTGCGGCCGGACGTGTCCGGTGGCGGCGGGGAGGTTTAGGCTAGGGTTGGACTGCGTGATTTTTGGGGGAGGGCATATTTATAGATTCTGGGAGCTAGGAGAGTCCAAATGAGGAGCGGTTTTTGCCCACATGATCGTGATCGAACGACCGAGAGCATGGAGGGGAGTTAGATGAGTTTTGGGCCAGTTTGGAAGGGTGTTGGGCTGCAAAGAGAAAGGGAGGTTTCGGGCTACGCGGTTAACCATTGGAGTATCAAACGGACTCCAAATGGCACGAAAGTTGACAGGCAGTCTACCGGTGGTATTCCAAGGCCGCTTGGCAAGGCTCGGGCCATTCCGAGACAGTTTAACACCCGCTCACAACGAAAGACAAAAGGGGGACGCCGGAGGGCATAGGAGTGCCGGATTACAAAACGGACAACGGGGAAAATGCTCGGATGCATGAGACGAACACGTATGCGAAATGAAATGCACATGATGACATGATAAAATGCAACACACAAGCAAATGACATGGCAACGCCGACGAATAACTAGCAGACACCTGGCGCATCGGATCCGGGGCGTTACAGCCGTACTCTTTAGGGAGCTCGGCTTCGGTCCATTCGGTGATGAAGTCAGCCAAAACCTGCAATTTGATAGCTCACAGTGGCTTGTAAGTTATATCGAACAGGAGGAGCTCAATGTCCCATTTGGCAATCCGACCCGTTGCGTCGCGGTTGTTTATAATATCATTAAGAGGTACTTCGGATGCCACTGTTATTGAACACTCTTGGAAATAGTGTCGCAGCTTCCGGGATGCCATGAATACCGCGTATGCTATCTTTTGATAATGCGGGTACCGTGACTTGCATGGAGTTAGGACAGTGGACACATAGTAAACTGGTTTCTGGAGAGGGAACTTGTGTCCGTCCGTTTCTCGTTCGACAACGAGCACCGCGCTTACAACTTGATGGGTTGCTGCGATGTATAATAGCATTGGTTCGCTCGTGTTGGGCGCGGCCAGGACCGGATTTGTTGCCAATATGGCTTTGATTTCGTCGAGTCCAGCCGTAGCGGCATCCGTCCACTCGAAGTGTTCGGTGCGTCGCATGAGGCGATAAAGGGGTAATGCTTTTCTCCTAAGCGGGAGATAAAGCGGCTTAGAGCCGCCATGCATCTAGTTAATTTTTGTATTTGTTTGAGGTCTTTTGGATATCCAATTGTGACAGAGCTCGGATCGTGGCTGGGTTTGCTTGGATTCCTCTACCGGATACGATGAAGCCCAAGAGCTTTCCGGCTGGTACGCCGAAAACGCATTTTCCCGGGTTGAGCTTAATGTCATATGCTCGGAGATTGTTGAATGTGAGCCTCAAGTCGTCGACTAGAGTATCAACGTGTTTGGTTTTGACGACCACGTCATCTACGTATGCTTGAACTGTTTTGCCGATCTGGTTGTCCAGACATGTCTGAATCATGCGCTGATATGTTGCACCGACGTTTTTGAGCCCGAAGGGCATCGTGTTGAAGCATAATGGGCCGTATGGGGTGATGAATGCCGTTGCGGCTTGGTCTGACTCTGCCATCTTGATTTGGTGATAGCCAGAGTATGCATCGAGGAAACACAATGAATCGTGTCCTGCAGTGGTGTCGATGATTTGATCAATTCGGGGGAGGGGGAAGGCATCCTTTGGGCAGGCCTTATTTAGGTCTTTGAAATCGATGCATAGGCGCCAGGATTTGTCCTTCTTTGGTACCATCACCAGGTTTGCTAGCCAGTCCAGATGTTTTATATCTCTGATGAATCTGGCTTCCAGTAGTTTTGCTAGCTCCTCTCCCATGGCTTGTCTCTTGGGTTTGAAGAAACGCCGAAGAGTCTGCTTAACGGGCTTGAACCCTTTTAGGATGTTCAGGCTGTGCTCGGCCAGCCTGCGTGGGATTCCTGGCATGTTTGAAGGGTGCCAGGCAAAAATGTCCCAATTTTCTCGCAGGAATTCTCTGAGTGCAGCATCTACATCAGGTTTTAGTTGTGCCCCGATGGAGGCCGTTTTTGTGGGGTCCGTTGGATGGACTTGGAATTTGACTATTTCGTCCGCTGGTTTAAAAGAGGTGGACTTGGACCTCTTATCTAGTATCACATCGTCCCTGTCCACCATGGAGCGCAAAGCAGTTAGTTCCTCGACCGCTAGGGCTTCGGATAATGCCTCCAGGGCCAGTGCGGCTGTCTTGTTTTTGGCGCGGAGCGCTGTGTCCGGATCACTAGCAAGAGTGATGATTCCGTTGGGTCCGGGCATTTTGAGCTTCATGTACCCGTAATGGGGTATAGCTTGAAAAATTGTGAATGCTTCTCGCCCTAACAGAGCGTGGTATCCACTGCTGAACGGGGCCACTTGAAATGTGACCTCCTCGGATCTATAATTATCCGGTGTGCCAAACACCACATCCAGTGTGATTTTCCCTGAACAACACGCTTCCCGGCTTGGTATTATTCCTCTAAAGGTTGTGTTGCTTCGCTCAATGTGGCTCCAGTCTATTTCCATTTTTCACAGGGTTTCCTTGTAGACGAGGTTAAGTCCGCTGCCGCCGTCCATGAGTACCTTTGTAAGTCGGAAGCCGTCCACTATCGGACTGAGGACCAATGCGGCTGGTGCTCGGGCTGTCCGGAATTTAGGTTCGTCACTGGCATTAAAGGTAATAGCCGTGTCACTCCATGGGTTTATTGTTGCTACTTGGTAGACTTTGGTAAGGCTGCGAAGCGTTCGTTTCCTCGCATTGTTTGATGCAAAAGTCTCGAATACTGTTGACACCGTACTGGCGTTTCTGGGGTGGTGCTCTGTGGATTCTGGAGTTAGAAGCTCCTCGCCACTTCTGGCCACCTGCTGGAGTATCCAACATGCTCTAAGGCTGTGAGTTGGTGTGACTTCCCCTGAACTATGAATTTTACAGGGTCCATTGAGCCATCCCTCCAGTACGGTCCCATACCCTATAGAGGGTTTTTGTTTTTTGCTGTTTGGCTCAGGTGCCTGGCGATAATGGGCCCTTTTGTTTTGGACTGGTATTGTATTCAGGGCCGGACTGTCCCAGAAATTAATTTTGGTTTTCCAAACGCTTTCTGTCGCACATTACTTTCGTACTATGGATGTCAAGTCGGTGAAGCGTGTAATTTCGCGGTGACTTATGGCGTTGAGGATTCCGATGTCCGTGCAGTTGTTACAGAAGAATGAAATTGCGTCTTTCTCACTGCAGTCCTTTATCCTGTTCATAACCAGGAGGAATCTGGCCCAGTAGTGGTGTACTGTTTCCCCGGGCTCTTGCTGTATTTGGGATAGATCCCTTATATTTGGGTGGGCGGGTGGATTTAAATCCAGAACCTCGCCCGATATAAGATTCAGGGGCCAAGAAATTTCTGAATTCGGAAGCTTGTTTTCTTGGACGTTATTCAATGAATCAGGCCTACTGCCTGACTTTAGGTTTAGGGCTTGGGCAACATCCTCCCCTCCGCGGGTGTCCGGCTTGGAGGGGTCGGGAATCCGAACACATCTGGTCCTTAGGATGGGCAAAGATTCGCCGCATTGTTCTTCCACCACTTCAACGTGGTGGGTGACCTGGGGAGAGTTGATCTCTCTCTGATCGGGTTTAAGCCCAATCTGGCCGTAGTCTGTAGCGACTCCCAGGGAGGCAATGCGATCCAAGAGCTCGTTTAGGGAAGAGAGCTCCATCGGATCTAACTGCTCGGCAAGTTCCGAGCTGATGTGGAGATTGCTTTCGATGGCCCGAGAGGTCATCGTCGGCGCGGCGGCCGAACAGGCGGTCATCAAAAAACTGCCTAGCCGGAGAGTTTGGCCGACAGCCAAAGCTCCTTCAGCAACAGCACTGTCTTTAAAGACGGGGTGCGGCATCCTTCCCGACGGTGACGACACAGAGGAACTCTCAATGAAAGCACCAATGTCGGTGTCAAAACCGGCGGATCTCGGGTAGGGGGTCCCGAACGGTGCGTCTAGGCGGATGGTAACAAGAGACAAGGGACACAATGTTTTTACCCAGGTTCGGGCCCTCTCGATGGAGGTAAAACCCTACTCCTGCTTGATTAATATTGATGATATGGGTAATACAAGAGTGGATCTACCACGAGATCAGAGAGGCTAAACCCTAGAAGCTAGCCTATGGTATGATTGTTGTTCGTCCTACGGACTAAAACTCTCCAGTTTATATAGACACCGGAGAGGGCTAGGGTTACACAGAGTCGGTTACAATGGGAGGAGATCTTCATATCGTATCGCCAAGCTTGCCTTCCACGCCAAGGAAAGTCCCATCCGGACACGAGACTGAGTCTTCAATCTTGTATCTTCATAGTCCGGGAGTCCGGCCAAAGGTCATAGTTCGGCCATACGGACACCCCATAATCCAGGACTCCCTCAATTATACAATAATGTTACAGCAAGACATGATGGGATTTGATGTTTTATGCACTAACCCCTCTAATAAAAAGTTCGGTTAAGTTTCATGTGGATGAAGTGTTCGAAGATCAAGGAGGTATTGATATGAGAAGAATGAGGAGAGGCAAGAGCACAAGCTTGGGGATTGATACGTCTCCAATGTATCTATAATTTATGAAGTATTTATGTTGTTATATGATCTTTCTTGGATATTTTACAATCATTTTATAGCACCTTTATATAATTTTTTGGGACTAACCTATTGACATAGTGCCCAGTGCCAATTGCTATTTTTTGCTTGTTTTTTACATCACAGAAAATCAATACCAAACAGAGTCCAAACATGGTGAAACTTTTTGGAGATTTTTTTGGACCAGAAGACTTCCAGTGGGCCAAAGAAGTACCAGAGGGGTGCCCCGAGGGGGGCACAACCCACCTGAGCGCGCTTGGAGGCCCAGGAGCGCCCTGGAGGATTGTGCCCACCTCGGTGGCCTCCCGAACTGCCTCTTCGCCCTATAAATTCCCAAATATTCCAAAAAACCCGAAGATAACCTAGGTCAGAAGTTGCACCGCCGCAAGCCTCTGTAGACATGAAAAACCAATCTAGACCCAGTTCTGGCACTTTGCCAGAGGGGGAAATCATCGCCGATGGCCATCTTCATCATCCCGGCAGCCACCATGATGAGGAGGGAGTAGTCCACCCTCGGGGCTAAGGGTTTTTACCAGTAGCTATGTGTTTAATCTCTCTCTCTCTCTCTCTCATGTTCTTGATGACACGATCTTGATGTATCGCGGGCTTTGTTAATATAGTTGGATCATATGGTGTTTCTCCCTCTCTATCTTGTTGTGATGAATTGAGTTTTCCTTTTGAGATTTTGTTTTATCGGATTGAATACTTTTATGGATTTGAGAACACTTGATGTATGTCTTGCTATGAATACCTGTGGTGACAATGGGGTATCATATTGATTCACTTGATATGTGTTTTGGCACTCAACTCACGGATTCCCGAGGTGACATTGGGGTAATCCATGCATAGGGGTTGATGCATGTTCTCGTCTTTTGTTTCCCCGGTAGAAATCTTGGGGCACTCTTTGAGGTTCTTTGTGTTGGATTGAGTATTATGAATCTGAAATTGTTTGATGCATATCGTATAATCAACTCACAGATACTCGCGGTGACATTGGAGTATCTAGGTGACATTAGAGTTGGTTGATGTGTATTATATTGTGTTATTTTAGTACGAACTCTTGGTTAGATCGATCGAAAAGAATAGCTTGGTGTTATTTTAGTACAAAATCTAGGATAGATTGATCGGAAAGAATAGCTTTGAGGTGGTTTCGTACCCTACAAACAATTTCTTCTTATGTTCTCCGCTAGATAGGAACTTTTTAGTGATTCTTCATCGCACGTTGAGGGATGGTTCTATGATCCAATTATATTAGCATTGTTGAGAGATTGCACTAGCGAAAGTATGGACCCTAGGCCTCATTTCAAGCATTTCAATACCATTTGTGCTCTGTTTTATCAATCACTACCTTGTTATTTTTTATCATTCCTATTACAAAAATCAATATCTACTATCATTACTACACTTGTATCACCATCTCTTTGCCGAACTAGTGCACTTATACAAATTACCATTGTATTTGGTGTGTTGAGGACACAAGAGACTTTTTATTATTTGGTTGCAGGGTTGTTTGAGAGAGACCATCTTCATCCTACGCCTCCCACGGATTGATAAACCTTAGGTCATCTACTTGAGGGAAAATTGCTATTGTACTACAAAAATCTACGCTTGGAGGCCCAACACGAGTCTACAAGAATAAAGTTGCATAGTGGACATCAAACTCTTTTCTGACGTCGTTGCCGGGGAGGTGAGTGCATGAAGGTATATCTTTAGATCTTGCAATCGAATCTTTTAGTTTCCTGTTTTATCACTAGTTTGGTTTATAAAAGAAACTACAAAAAAATGGAATTGAGGTGGTCTCATATTGTTCATCTTTATAATGTATTTCTTGAAAATGATGGAAAAGAAAATTGTTCTCAATTGATAGAAGAATAATTCAATAAAATGTTTGGCATAAAACTTTGAATGATGAGCATGATTGCAATGCTGCTAGTATTAATTCTTTGAATATCCATGATGCTAGTGATATGCACTGCCATAAGTTTGATGAAGATGATAATTTTAGTCCCCCAAGTTCTGATGAGAAAATTTATTATGATGAAAGCATGCCTCCTATTTATGATGATTATATTGATGAAAGTGGATTTGGAGAGGTCATGACTTTATTTAGTGATGAATCCACTATTTTGGAAGAGGTTTCAATTGACTATGATAAAAGTTGCTATCTATGATGATTATGATAATGACATCTATGCTATATTAAATAATGATAACCATGAAACTTGTCATCATGATTTTAATTTTCAATCACATGATAGTTATTTTGTTGAGTTTCCCCCCACTACTATTGATGAGAATAAATTTGCTTATGTGGAGAGTAGTAAAATTTCTATGCCTGTGGATCATGAAAAGAATGCTTTATGTGATAGCTATGTTGTTGAATTCATTCATGATGCTACTGAAAATTATTATGAGAGGGGAACACATGCTTTTACATACCTCAATAATATCAAGTTTCATCTCTATTTGTTGACAATCTTGAAGTTTTGGTTTGTTTGCCTTCCTATGCTAGTTGATTCTTGCTCCGAAAAATTATTTGCTTAGAAAATCCCTAGGCATAGGAAGTGGGTTAGGATTAAATGTTCTTGCCATGTGTTTCATGATGCTCTTGTTATGTTTCAGTCCTTATCTTTTATGCGAACATCATTGAACTCATCATGCCTAGCTAAAAGGCATTAAAGAAAATTGCTTGTTGGGTGACAACCCAAAACTTTTAACTACTATTTTTGTGTGTTCACATGATTATGCTACTGTAGTAATCATGTTTTATTGTTTTTGTTTCAATAAAGTGCCAAGTAAAGCCTTTGGGATAGTGTGAATAATAGTTGACTTGAATGTGTGCAAAAACAGAAACTTTTGCACTCAGGCCAGGAATTTTAAAAATTCACTGGAACATGATTTTGATCTGAATTTTTTACAGGTGATAGATATACAAATTCCATACGTTGTCCTAATTTTTCAGAAGTTTCGGAGTAGCAGAAGTATGGTTGTTTTCCAGATCATTACAGATTGTTCTGTTTTTGACAGATTCTATTTTCAATGCATAGTTTTCTTGTTTCCTAGTTTCTATGGCTTACATTGCTCAATATAAATTGTGAAAATGATAGGGTACAGTAGGCATTGTGTGAGAACAATTATGAATCTTTTCTTTGATAGTACTAAAGTGAATGATTTGCTTTATCATACTAACATATCTCACGAAGTTCCGTTAAATTTTGTGTGATTGAAATATTCAAGTTTTGGGTGAGATATCAATATGAGAAGAATAAGCAGTGACAATATCCTAAGCTTGGGGATGCCCAAGGCACCCCAAGTTAATATTCAAGGAAGATCCAAACAACTAAGCTTGGGGATGCCCCGGAAGGCATCCCCTCTTTCGTCTCCAACATTATCGGTAATCTTACTTGGGGCTATATTTTCATTTGTCACATGATATGACTTTTGCTTGGGGCGTCATTTTATTTTGTTTTTATTTGCCTGCTTCTGTTTAGAATAATGTTTTGCATCTTTTATTTCAATAAAAATGTCAAGTATAGCCTTCACCATTCTTATTTTGCAAGTATATGAGTTGTTGTTTCAAAACAGAAAGTTTATCAATGTTGCAAAAATTCTCTAGAAAAGTCAGAATGTGATAAAAGGTTGATTTTTTTGCATAGTAAGCTATAATAAATTCTCTATAGTGTGGTAATTTTTCAGAATTTTTGTAGTTAGGTAAGTATGATGGATATTGCATACTTTACAGACTGTCCTGTTTAGACATATTGCTATTATGTTTGCATTGTTTGCATATGTTTGCTTGTTTAATGATTCTATTTGAGGATAGGAGTATTAAATATGCAGATGCATTTAGTATGCAATGTGCAATAATAATTTTAGTGATTTTATACAGTAGAGAATGACAAAGTGTTGCATTGATTTATACTAACTTATCTCACGAGTTCTTGTTGAGTTTTGTGTGGATGAAGTTTCTGAGATTTAGGAAAACTGTGATATGAGAGGAATGAAGAATACACAAGAGCTCAAGCTTGGGGATGTCCAAGGCATCCCAAGTTAATATTCCAAGAAGTCTCAAGCACCTAAGCTTGTGGATGCCCCGGTAGGCATCCCACCTTCCTTCATCAACAATTATCGGTTAGTATTGGTTGAGCCTAAGTTTTTACTTCTTCACATGATGTGTGCTATTCTTGGAATGTCATTTTATTTTGTTTTGCTTGTTGTTTTAATAAGATACTTAGATCTGAAAGTTTTTAAATAAAAGAGAGTCCTCAAATAGCTACCTAATTATTTAACTATGCATTTGACCTTCACTTATATCTTTTTGGAGTAGTTTGTCATTTACTCTCGTGCTTCACTTATATCCTATGAGTAAATTGTTGAATGAATTGAATGTCATGAAGTTTAAATTATATGTTCATATCATGCCTAGTAGTATATTCACATTGGGTTTAGAAAGTGAACTCTTTTGAAGCTTGACAATCACAATATTGGTCATACAAGCAATTCATGAATGATTACTATAAGGAAGAGAACTTTCACATGCAAATATATTATCTTGGACATCTTCTATGATTGTAAATACCCATTAATTATTTTCAAACTTGAGCAAATTAGTTGAAGTTGGACAAGGAAGACAACATAATGAGTTATGTTTGGGTATATTTGCATAGAAGTTATATTGTCATGGATCCTCCAACATTGGTGTTTGCCTAGGATCTTTTGCTATCCAAAAATTCGTACTAAGTAGAGATACTACTCGTGCATCCAAAAACCCTTAAACCCAGTTTCTTGCCATAAGTGTCCACCATAACTACCTATCGATTGATCCATCAAGTAAGTTGTCATCAGTGCATATAGCAATAAAAATTGCTCCTAAATATGTTTGATCTTTTATTGTAAGGAAAACTGAGCGTTGTATGAACTTGTGACGACAAATTAATAAAATCGACAGACTGCATAATAAAGGTTGCTATCATAAGGGGCAATATAACGTGACGTTCCTTTGCATTAAGAGCTTGGACATCCAAATAAAAAGCGCATGACAACCTATGCTTTCCTCTGTGAAGGGCCCATCTTTTACTTTTCAGTATTTACTTTTATGCAAAGAGTTAATAGTATGCATTCTCATTCAACCTCAATTATTCTCTAGTTGGCAATCATCATGTGGTGGGGAAAGATCTAGGCACATATGACTAGTCAAATATATTTGATCATGATTTATTATTGTTGACAATTATCTCCACGATAAATGAGTTGGGAGGCGAAACATTAAGCCCATATCATTCTTTGTGTTCGATGTGCCATATGTTCTAAGAATATGCTTTGAGTAGTAGGAATCATGGAAGACTATATGATGATTCAGTATGTGGAGCTCTTACTTAGCTCTGTTAAATAAGTTGAATTGCAATTGTTTGGTGACTAAGAATATAGGTTGTTGAGTTTCAAGAGAATTCATTGTTTGAACCTTAACATGTGAATTGGTTGCTACTTTAATATGAGAAGTTTTATTAGAAAGAATTACTATTATGATGCTAGGAAAAGTAATTGAAATTATCAATGATCAAACTTATGCACTTTGCTAGCATTCACACTTCATAAATTATTTCTTTTATCATTTACCTACTCGAGGACGAGTAGAAATTAAGCTTGGTGACGCTGATACGTCTCCAACGTATCTATAATTTATGAAGTATTCATGCTGTTATATTATCTTTCTTGGATGTTTTACAATCATTTTATATCAACTTTATATCATTTTTTGGGACTAATCTATTGACATAGTGCCCAATGCTAGTTGTTGTTTTTTGCTTGTTTTTTACATCGCAGAAAATCAATACCAAACGGAGTCCAAACGCAGCAAAACTTTTTGGAGATTTCTTTTGGACCGGAAGACTTCCAGTGGGCCAAAGAAGTACCAGAGGGGTGCCCCGAGGGGGGCACAACCCACCTGCGCCCGCCTGGGGGCCCAGGCACGCCCTGGTGGGTCGTGCCCACCTCGATGGCCTCCCGCACCGCCTCTTCGCCCTATAAATTCCCAAATATATAAAAAACCCAAAGATAACCCTAGATCAGAAGTTCCACCGCCGCAAGCCTCCATAGCCACGAAAAACCAATCTAGACCCTGTTCCGGCACTCTACCGGAGGGGGATATCATCACCAGTGGCCATCTTCATCATCCCTACAGCCACCATGATGAGGAGGGAGTAGTCCACCCTCGGGCAAGGTTTTAAATAGCGGGCGCTATGAACGCTATTGCGGCCGCTATTGCGGTAGCGTGTCCTATCCGCTACAAGTCAAACGCTGCGCTAGGAAATAGCATGTTTGGCATGATGCAGCTGCTATAGCGGCTGTCAGAGCGCAATAGCGTACATTTAGGTAGTGTTGGTTGCGGTCATAGCGGACTTGTACCTGGTATAAATTCGAGACGCGCACTGAACCGGCCAGCCCTAACCCTAATACAACACACTCCTCTCATTCCCGAGCGGCTGGCGGCTGGAGGCTCCCAAGCGGCAACACAACCCCTGCTCCCCAGCAGCAGTAAACGCCGGAGGCCGGACGGAGAGGCTGGCCGGATGGTTGATGGCTCAACCCCCATAGCCCCTACTCCATTCCCGTTCGTTGAGGCTGCAGCCACAGGGCGGCCACTTCCTGCTCCTGCTTGACGCACTTACCTGGGTCGGACGAGGGGCCATCTCCGACGACGGCGACGGGCCAACAGAGGGAGTCCCCTTCCTGCTCGACGCAGATCCGTAGTAGGACGGTGACCAACGACGAGGCAGTCCCATTCCTGCTCGACGCTGTACTGCTCGTCTACTCATGCTCTGCTCCTTCTGGCTCCGTCCGGCTGCTCTGCTCCTTCCTGCTCTGTCCGGCTACTCTGCTCTGCTCCGGCTGCTCTGCTCTGCTCCAATCGGGCAGCTCTCACCATGGTTCATCACTTCAAAGATTCAAGGTATTGGCTTTTCTCTGCTTTTCATATACACAGATCGATGCATAGTTTAGTACGTAGATGAAATTGGGGGGAGCTGGGAGCTTAGAGCATATAAGTATAGAATAGTACGTTACTAATAGTCACTGTTTTTTGTTTGTACATAGGCCACTGCTCATTGCGACACTGACCACTTAGTTACTAGTTAGTAGTTTGGCTAGAACAAGTACTGAAGCACCAGATGCATAAAGTTTAGTCTGGTACTGATAAATTAGCACAATAGTACTATACTGAGTACAGTCTCTGCATTTTATCTGTAGTGTTACATTTTTATTTATAAATTCAGTTTATAGTGATACACTTGCATAGGTTTGTAATTCAACAAATCAACTATCTGCACTAGTAATTCAGTCAAATTAATAGCTTATGTTTCTTTCTTTTCCTGCAGTTGTAGGCTACTAGCACAATGTCTTCAGCCAGATTAGGTGCTTCGTCTGCAGCCGCAATCACAACTGGAAGAACGAGAAAAAATGCAGCCTGGGAGCATGCTTTACCAATTACTGAGTTTAGGACCAAGAACAGAGTTGGGTGCAAATATTGCTTGAACTTTTATAATGGTGGCATTACAAGATTTAAGAAGCACTTGGCTGGATTGAGAAAGGACTGTGTACCTTGCACGCAGGTTCCTGATCATGTTAGAGAGCAAATGAGTGCATTGATAGCTGAGAATGATAAAAAGAAGGATAAATCACTAAACAAAATGTTGGCGCTGCGAGAGGAGGTCAGAGGGATGTATGATCAGGGTGGGAATGAGGATGAAGATTGCGAAATTGTTGAGTTTTCTTCTGCAGCAAGTGGAAGCTCTCAACTTCCTAAGAAGCCTCTGATCAAGGGTCCAATGGACATGTATCGTGCACGGCCAGGAACAGGGAAACAAACAACAGTGAATTCTCATTACAAGATCAAAGAAGCAAAGACAACTTATGATTATATCTGCGAGTTCTTCATTGAGGGTGCCCTTGCACATAATGTTGCTAGTCTTAAATCATTTGCTCGAATGGTGGAAGCAATTGGATAGTTTGGTCCAGGATTGAATCCACCTACACCTTATCATCTTGCCAATCCTTTGTTGAAGATACAAGTTAGCAAGGTAGATGAAATGTTGAAGGTCCAAAAGGAGGCATGGGTTTCAACTGGATGCTCTATAATGACGGATGCTTGGACAGATCGCCGTGGAAGGAGCTTAATGAATTTGGTTGCCCATTCTTCCAGAGGCGTGTGTTTCCTCCATGCCATTGAAGCTTAAATGGAGGTTCACGATGCCAAGTTCATCTTCAGCTTGGTCATGTCTTGCATTTCTGAAAATTGGTGCTGAAAAGATTGTTCAAGTAGTCACAGACAATGCAAGTAACAATATTGCAGTAGCCACAGCCAAGTTACTTAAGCAGAAGCATCCTCAAATATTCTGGACCTCATGTGCAGCCCACACAATCAACCTAATGCTCCAAGACATTGGAAATATACCCATAGTCAGCTCAACAATTACCAATGGTAAGACCATCACAAATTTCTTTTATGCACACACTAGATTGTTGGCTATTCTTCGCAAGTATGCCAAAGGTGATTTAGTCAGAGCTGGTGCTACTCGATTTGCAAGTCACTACTTGAACTTGAAGAGTTTGTATGGAAAGAGGAAGCAGCTGAAGCTAATGTTTGCATCAAATGATTGGGCTGGCAGTAGTTATGCTAAGAAGCCATTGGGCAAACGTGTGTACAAGCTCGTAATGGACAATAAGTTTTGGGCCAAGATAAACCTGGTAGTGAATTATTTTGAGCCACTTGCCAATGTGCTTAGGCGGGTTGATGGAGACACTCCAGCCATGGGGTTCTTATATGGTGATCTTCTCCAAGCAAAGCAGTAAATAGCAGTCCGGCTCAACCATGTTGAGAAATATGGTCCTATTTGGGAGATCATAGATAGAAGGTGGGATAACAAGATGAAAACAGCGCTGCACAAAGCTGGTTATTTTTTGAACCCTTTCTTCTACTATGATAGATAGAGTGAAATGGCTGAAGAAGATTTCATGGAAGCAGTCATAGAGTGTGCATCTGTTATGTACAAAAATAACACAGAGGTGCAAGACAATATTGTCTCCCAGCTTAGTTATTACACCGCAGCCATAGATTCATTTGGAACTGAGATGGCCATTAGACAACGCAAAGTAGCAACTATCACTCCTGGTAAGAATGCTAGAACTTGTGAGAGTCTTACTTGAATGTTGCAACCTGGTAGTGATGTACTTATTTATTTGTTTGACTTGCTTGTTTGCAGAAAGATGGCGAACCGTGCATGGAACTTCTGCAAAGGACTTGAAGAAGATGGCTATTAGAATCTTGAGCTTAACTTGTAGTTCTTCGGCATGTGAGAGAAATTGGTCTGCATTTGAGAGGGTAATAACATCCCCAATTAAGCTATTCCTCAATTGCTTAGTTTCTTACCATTTTTTGTTTGCATCTTGTGAATTACTAAATGGCATGTACTATTGTATTTGTGTTTTAGGTACATTCAAAGAAGAGGACCAGACTAGGCCAGAAGAAGTTGAATGACCTTGTTTATGTGATGTTCAACAAGAGGCTGGACTCGAAGTACTCCGAGAGGGAAAGGGACCCACTACTTGTAAAATACATTGAAGATGAGCCACCAAATGAGTGGATGTTGGATGAAGAGCTACTACAAGATGATGAGCCATCTGAAGATGAAGCTGAAATTGACATCAATTCAAAGGGGAAACCAAAATCTGTAGCTTCAAGAACTAGAGGTAAAAGAGCTCGTACAATTCAAGATGTTGAAGATGAGGAGGAAGAGGAGGAAGTGGCAGAAGAAGAGGAGATGGAAGAAGAGGATGAGAACCAAGAAGCTGGGGAAGACAATGATGAAGACCAAGAAGTCTTCGATATGACTGGAGAAGATGAAGAGGATGGTGAATGACTTGTGCATCTTGCTTCTTGCATGACCAGACTTGAATCTGTTTTATTTTGCGTGATGGTCGTGGCCTGACAGTGTCGTGCACTCTTGTTGTCACTTGTCAACTTTATTCATGTGTCATGCACTCATTTTTGTTTTTAATTCTGTGAATCTGTGATGGATCATGGATGGATGGTAATCAGGTCATAGTTTGATGGATGTAGATTACAAAGTCTGAACTTATTTATTTGATTATGAGTGCCTATGAACCGACTATGTTGGTGGTTCTTTGATATCATGATATGGTTGGCTGGTTGCATAATTCTATGATGGATTTGTTTGGATGGTTACTACTTACATGGTTGAATATTTCCTGATGGACCAATTGTTCAATTTAAGTGTCATATTATTTTCAACTGATTAGAAATATAAATAATAATATCTAATTTGCAAGTGGTTTTACAAATCCGCTATGCGGACATAGCGTCCGCAATGTCACCCGCTATCCTTATTCCGCTATGCCGGCCTTAATCCGCTATCACCCCGCTATCCGCTATTTAAAATCATGCCCTCGGGGCTGAGGGTTTATACCATTAGCTATGTGTTTAATCTCTCTCTCTCTCTCTCTCTCTCTCTCTCTCGTGTTCTTGAGATTGCACAATCTTGATGTATCGCGGGCTTTGTTAATATAGTTGGATCATATGGTCTTTTCCCCCTCTCTATCTTGTTGTGATGAGTTGAGTTTTCCCTTTGAGATTTTGTTTTATCAGATTGAATACTTTTATGGATTTGAGAGCACTTGATATATGTCTTGCATATGAATACCCGTGGTGACAATGGGGTATTATATTGATTCACTTGATATATGTTTTGGCACTCAACACGCAAATTCCCAAGGTGACATTGGGGTAATCTATGCATAGGGGTTGATGCACGTTTTCGTCCTTGTTTCTCCGGTAGAAATCTTGGGGCACTCTTTGAGGTTCTTTGAGTTGGATTGAGTATTATGAATCTGAAGCTGTTTGATGCATATCGTATAATCAACTCACGGATACTCGCGGTGACATTGGAGTATCTAGGTGACATTAGAGTTGGTTGATGTGTATCATATGGTGTTATTTTAGTATGAACTCTTGGTTAGATCAATCGGAAAGAACAACTTAGTGTTATTTTAGTACGAACTCTAGGATAGATTGATAGGAAAGAATAGCTTTGAGGTGGTTTTGTACCCTACAAACAACTTCTTCTTATGTTCTCCGCTAGATAGGAACTTTGGAGTGATTCTTCATCGCATGATGAGGGATGGATATATGATCCAATTATATTAGCATTGTTGAGAGATTGCACTAGCGAAAGTACAGACCCTAGGCCTCATTTTCAAGCACTTCAATACCGTTTGTGCTCCGTTTTATCAATCGCTACCTTGCTGTTTTTTTATTGTTCCTATTACAAAAATAAATATCTACTATCATTACTACACTTGTATCACCATCTCTTCACCGAACTAGTGCACCTATACAAATTACCATTGTATTTGGTGTGTTGGGGACACAAGAGACTTTTTGTTATTTGGTTGTAGTTTTTTTTCAGATAGACCATCTTCATCCTACGCCTCCCACGGATTGATAAACCTTAGGTCATCCACTTGCGGGAAAATTGCTATTGTCCTACAAAACTCTGCGCTTGGAGGCCCAACACGAGTCTACAAGAATAAAGTTGCGTAGTAGACATCAGGGATGCCCAAGGCACCCCAAGTAAATATTCAAGGAGACTCAAGCATCTAAGCTTGGGAATTCCCCGAAGGCATCCCATCCTTCTTCAACAATTATCGGTATGTTTTGATTTTTATTTTGTTCACATGGTATGCGCAAATTCTGGGAGCATCTTTTGTGTTTATTTTTTCCTTTTTCTTTTATGCACCATGCTGGTATGAGATAATCCTTGGTTGATATATAGAATGATCTATGCACTTCACTTATATCTTTTTAGTATGGCTTTATAGAATGCTTAATGTGCTTCACTTATATCTTTTGAAGTTTGGATTGCCTATTCCTCTACATAGGAAAACCGTCATTTGTATAATGCTCTTTTGCTTCACTTATATTTGTTAGAGCGAGGGCATATCTTTTGTAGAAAGAATTAAACTCTCATGCTTCACTTATATCTATTTAGAGAGTTGACAGGAATTGGTCATTCACATGGTTAGTCATTAAATCCTACATAAAACTTGGAGATCACTGAATATGATATGTTTGATTACTTGCAATAGTTTTGTGAAATAGAGATGGTAATATGTGGGAGGTACTAGTGAATGATTGTTGTTTAGTAAGAATATTGGTGTTAAGGTTTGTGATTCCCGAAGCATGCACGTATGTGATGAAGTTGGAGCATGATTTATTTTTTGGTTGTCTTCCTTATGAGTGGCGGTCGGGGGAGAGCGATGGTCTTTTCCTACCAATCTATCCCCCTAGGGGCATGTGTAGTAGTACTTTGCTTCGAGGGCTAATAAAACTTTCACAATAAGTATATGAGTTCTTTATGACTAATGTTGAGTCCATGGATTATACACACTCTCACCCTTCCACCATTGCTAGGCTCTCTAGTACCGCGCAACTTTCACCGGTGCATAAACCCTCCTTATACCTTCCTCAAAACAGCCACCATACCTACCTATCATAGCATTTTCATAGCCATTCCGAGATATATTGCCATGCAACTTCCATCATCATCATATACATGACTTGGGCGTTCATTGTCATATTGCTTTGCATGATCGTAAGGTAGCTAGCATGATATTTTCATGGCTTGTCCATTTTTTGATATCTTTGCTATGCTAGATCATTGCATATCTTGGAACACTACCAGATGCATCCATATAGAGTCATCATGTATTAGTTTTATCGAGTTGTAAGTAAATAAAAGTGTGATGATCATCATTATTAGATCATTGTCCCATGTGAGGAAAGGAAGATGGAGACTATGATTCCCTCACAAGTTGGGATGAGACTCCGGACTTAAAAATAAAATAAAAGGAGACCAAAGAGCCCAAAATAGAAAAACAGGCCAAAGAGCCCCAAAAAATGAGAGACAAAGAGAGAAGGGGCAATGCTACTATCCTTTACCACACTTGTGCTTCACAGTAGCACCATGTTTTTCATATAGAGAGTCTCCTATGTTGTCACTTTCACATACTAGTGGGAATTTTTCATTATAGAACTTGATTTGTATATTCCGATGACGGGCTTCCTCAAATGCCCGTGGTCTTCATGAGCAAGCAAGTTGGATGCACACCCACTTAGTTTCCAGTTTGAGCTTTCATACACTTATAACTCTAGTGCATCCGTTGCATGGCAATCCTTAATCACTTGCACCGGTATCAATTGATGGGCATCTCCATAGCCCATTAATTTGCCTAGTTGACGTGAGACTTTCTCCTTTTTTTCTTCTCCTCACAACCTCCACCATATTCTATTCCACCTATAGTGTTATATCCATGGCTCACACTCATGTATTGCGTGAAAATTGAAAAAGCTTGAGAACACTAAAATTATGAAACAATTGCTTGGCTTGTAATCGGCGTTGTGCATGATGAAATATTTCGTGTGATGAATATGGAGCATAGCTAGACTATATGATTTTGTAGGGATAACGTTCTTTAGCATAGATATTTTGAAAGACATGATTGTTTGTTGGGATGCCTGAGTATTAATGACTTTATGTCAAATGATAGACTATTGCTTTGAATCACTCATATCTTAATATTCATGCCATGATTAGATTAGATGATCAAGATTATGCTAGGTAGCATTCCACATAAAAATATCTTTTTTATCATTTACCTACTCCAGGACGAGCAGGAATTAAGCTTGGGGATGCTGATACGTCTCTGCCGTATCTATAATTTTTGATTGTTTCATACCAATATTCTACAACTTTCATATACTTTTGGCAACTTTTTATATTATTTTTGGGACTAACATATTGATCCAGTGCCTAGTGCCAGTAAGGTGGTTGGTGCCCTTCTTCAGCCGCAAGAAAGATAGTAACCGGATAAAAATCGTGTTAAAATTTCAGCCCAATCGGAGTTACAGATCTCCGGGAATTTAAGAAATGGTGAAAGGCCAGAAAACAGGAATGCAAAAACAGAAGGAAACAGAGAGGGAGATCCTATCTTGGAGGGGCTCTACCACCATGGAGGCCAAGGACCAGAGGGGAAACCCTCCTCCCATCTAGGGGGGAGGCCAAGGAAGAAGAAGGAGGGGGCCTCTCTCCCCCTCTCTCCCGGTGGCACCGGAACACCGCCGGGGCCATCATCATGATGACGATCTACACCAAACAACTTCGTCGCCATCATCACCAACTCTCTACCCCTCTACGCAGTTGTGTAACACCCCTTTCCCCGCTGTAATATCTACTTAAACATGGTGCTCAATGCTATATATTATTATCCAATGATGTGTGGCTATCCTATGATGTTTGAGTAGATCCGTTTTGTCCTATGGGTTGATTGATGATCATGATTGGTTTGAGTTATATGCTTTATTATTGGTTTGTCCTATGTTTCTCTCCATGTCGCGCAAGCATGAGGAATCCCCATTGTAGGGTTTGCAATATGTTCATGATTCTCTTATGGTGGGTGGCGTGAGTGATAGAAGCACATACCCGAGTAAGTAGGTTGTTTGCGTATGGGAGTAAAGAGGACTTGATAAATGCTATGGTTGGGTTTTACCTTAATGGTATTTAGTAGTTGTGGATGCTTGCTAGAGTTCCAATCATAAGTGCATATTATCCAAGTAGAGAAAGTATGTTAGCTTATGCGTCTCCCTCATATAAAATTGCAATAATGATTACTGGTCTAGTTATCGATTGCCTAGGGACAAATAACTTTCTCGTGACAAAAAAAGATCTTTACTAAAACTAACTTAATTGTTTCTTTATCTAAACATCACCTATCTTTTTTAGTGTTTTTTATTATCTTGCAAACCTATCCTATCACATGTAGGAAACACTTCTAGTTTCATACTTGTTCTAGGTAAAGCGAATGGTAAGCATGCATAGAGTTGTATCGGTGGTCGATAGAACTTGAGGGAATATTTGTTCTACCTTTAGCTCCATGTTGGGTTCGATACTCTTACTTATCGAGAAAGGCTACAATTGAACCCCTATACTTGTGGGTTATCAGTCATTTGTTCCATAAAAACTCCTCATATCATGTCCCATCGATCCACTTTCATGTTCATTATGCATGATTTCTGATTTACACTCATTTTAATGGGAGCATTAAATAATCTTTAGTTGTATGACTTTTTCCTTTTCTTTGTTGTATGTGTAGTTGATTTGAAACTCACATGGACCCAAGTAGGAATGAATACGAATGAATTACAAGCATTAGATCAAGGCCTTTCATAGATTTTGAGGAAAAGAGATTCCACAAAAGCCCAGTGGGAATATCCAATACCATAAGGTTATCGGGCTCATTCATGCGAATCCAATGAGCCCCAAAACACCCAAGTCAAAGTTAGTTTGAGTAAGTGGTGATCAAAATATGAAACACCATGCACATGTTCTAGTACGAGCATCCACACGCATACATGCACTGGTACAACAAGATGTTACACAAATGGTTTTTAACCTCTTTCTGCGATGGTGTTTTGAACCGTCGCCAAGTGAGTGACTGCGATATTGGGGTCCTTCCCGCACGACCCAAAAAACCGTCGGGGATAGGCCTTCCGGTCACACACGCTCGTCAAAATGAGGTCGTGTGTGATAGGTGAGCGATCAAATACGATTATACATGCCCAATTGGTTCCGGTCGTAAGTACATACCACACAGTCAGTCCCAAACAAACATTTCTGTTTGTTATGTACATTCCATACAGTCAATCCAAGGAATACATTTCCATTCTCATGTACATCCCACACAGTCAATCCAGGGAAAACATTTTCGTTCGTATGTACATCCCACACAGTCAATCCAGGGAAAACGTTTCCATTCGTATATACATCCCACACAGTTTTTGTCTTGCCCAATATGCGACCCTATCCAAAAAGGAACTCGAAGGTCCCACCAAGGATAGACCCGCATATTGAAACGCTTTTGCAAGGTGGATATCATTACATCAACATTACATAATAGATGGGGATACATACATAAGGCATACAATGCCACATGAATACAACATCATCATACATCAGAGCATCATCCGACTACGGATGAATCACAAACATAAACTCAAACGACATCCACCCTGCTAGCCCAGGCTGCCGACCTGGAACCTATCCCCTGATCGAAGAAGCAGAAGAAGAACTCAAGACAAGCAAGCATCACTCTCGCGTCATGATCATCGTATAACCTGTACCTGCAACTGTTGTTGTAGTAATCTGTGAGCCACGAGGACTCAGCAATCCCATTACCATGGGTATCAAGACTAGCAAGGCTTAAAGGGAAAGGAAGGGGGTAAAGTGGTGAGGCTGCAGCAGCGACTAAGCATATATGGTGGCTAACATACGCAAATAAGAGCGAGAAGAGAGCAAGTAGAACGGACGTGAAGCTAGCAATGATCAAGAAGTGATCCTGAACTCCTACTTACGTCAAACATAACCCAGAAACCGTGTTCACTTCCCGGACTCCGCCGAAAAGAGACCATCACGGCTACACACGCGGTTGATGCGTTTTAATTCGGATCTGGTGTCAAGTTATCTACAACCGGACATTAATAAATTCCCATCTGCCAATAACCGCAGGCATGGCTTTCGAAAGATTATACCCTGCAGGGGTGTCCCAACTTAGCCCATGACAAGCTCTCGCGATCAATGAAGGAATAGACCTTCTCCCAGGAAGACCCGATCAGACTCGGAATCCCGATTTACAAGACATTTCGACAATGGTAAAACAAGACCAGCAAGACCGCCCGATGCACCGACAATCCCGATAGGAGCTGCACATATCTCGTTCTCAGGGCAACACCGGATAAGCTAAGCGTACAGGAATCGACGTAACCCAAGTTGCCAAGGGATGGCCCCGCACGGTGCTCTAGTTTGGACCAACACTTAGACAAGCATTGGCCCGGGGGGGCTGTAATAAAGATGACCCTCAAGAGCACGACTCCCAAGGGAAAAAGGGCTAGGTGAGGCAATATAAAACCAAGGTTGGGCCTTGCTGGAGGAGTTTTATTCAAAGCGAACTGTCAAGGGGGTCCCATAAATCACCCGACCGCATAAGGAACGCAAAATCCGGGAACATAACACCGGTATGACGAAAACTAGGGCGGCAAGAGTGGAAAAAAACACCAGGAAAAAGGCCAAGCCTTCCACCCTTTACCAAATATATAGATGCATTAATAATATAAGAGATATTGTGATATCCCAACCAAAATCCTGTCCACCATGGAGAAATCTTCAACTTCACCTGCAACTAGCAACGCTATAAGAGGGGCTGAGCAAAGCGGTAACATAGCCAAACAACGGTTTGCATAGGAAAGGTGTCAAAGGTTAGAGGCTGACATGGCAATTTGGGATGGCTTGATAAACAGGTAATAGGTAGCGCAGCATAGCGATAGAACGAAGCAACTAGCATAGCAATGATAGTAGTGAGATCCAGGGTAGCGGTCATCTTGCCTGAAATCCCGCTAGGAAGAAGAACGAGTCCATGAACAAGACGAACGGATGAAGCCACGAAGACGAACCAAGCGTAAACGAACGAATCCTCATGATCACAACGAAACATGAACTATCGAAAAGAAGCACACAACATAGTAAATACACCACACATGAACAAGGCATGATGCACAAACAAGAATGATGCATGACAAGACTACATGAAGCTACTCATGGCAAGAGATGATGCAAACAAGAAAAACACATCAAGGCAAGTTTAAATGAGGCCGGAAACAACATATAACAATTCCGGTAAGTCCTCATATGCATATTTCGAAATTGGTCCAGATCTGAATAAACCTTATGTTCAAGTTGTTAAACAACAAGTTAAGATGCACCAAGATGATCTACACGAGATTCTAATCAAGTTACATATAAAGTTCATTTAGTTCGGAGCTATGGCCTAGAAGATATGAGCAAAACAAGTTAAACATGGCATTGATGCAAAATGCATTCAAACATCAAGCAAACACCTCAAAACATGAATGCAACATGATAATATGAAACTACATGCAATTCTAAGCAAGTTTCATATAGAGCACACTCAAAACGGAGCAACGGTTCAACACACACACATGGAACAAGTCATAACAACAATCTGCCCAAAACAGCAACTAGGCATATTGCAAGCACCAAAACAATATGCTACAGCACCTCAACAAGAAAACAAAAGGCATGGGCATGATATACAGGTAAAGCATAACAAAACATGAACACTGAACTATCTCCAGAAATCACTAGAACATGCTCAAACACACATGTTAAGATTGCAAGTAACAACAATTTCAGACTTTGCAGAAAATAACATCATGATGCAATGTTTAGAGCTAGCAAACAACATGTTACTGGAACTTATCATGTCAAACAAAGGCATGAAATGAATCTACTAATTGCATAGATCAAAAGTCCCTTCCTGACCATAAGCCAAAAAGGATCAAAAAATATGATGGCACCCACGTAAACATAGCAAGTTGTTATACAGATTCATACATGGCAGGAACAGAATTATGAAGGCAGCTAAATGAGCTTGTGCAACTCACTACGGAGCAATACATGGCATGGCAAGGCAACCAACAGTAACAAGACATGTTAATAAAGCTAAGCATGGCAATAGCAAGGTCATAAGATGCATGGATCACTAGGAAAACACATGGAAACAACTGAACTTAATGTTAACAGGCTGACAGCAACATTATGAAGCAACTTTGGAGCAAGATATGAACAAGCTACAACAACCTATAAATGCAACCAGGGGCATGGATCGATAGATGATGATATGTAGATCAAAACATGTTTATAGAACATCTCCAGATTATGCATAGAATGATTAGTAGCAACATGTTTATATAGCATCACGAAATAACAGATTCAGCCTAGCAAAACAGTAACATCATGTACACTACTTAACAAGCTCGATTCACTCACCACAAGTCATTACATGACAAGATAAGCATAGCATCATCAAGAAGACATGTTTGTGAAACAAACCAAGGCAAGAACAAGTCGATAGCATGCAAGGATCAACTACAACAACCTTGGCTAAATTGAATAACAAGTAAACAATCTGCCAGGAAACATGTTGAAGCAAAAGTAGAGGACGAAAATGACATGCTATGCTACTCCATAATTGCAACCAAGGGCATGAATGGATAGAAAATAAACACATGTTCAAAACACCCTTACTGAAGTATCTCAAAATATGCATGGATCTCTCTGTAGCATCATGTTTACATGGCATCAAAATAACAGCAGAACCGGGACTAAAATCAGCAACATAACGATGCCTAGTTTGCATGCTTGTGCTAGTCACCACATTGATCACAAAAATACATGGTAAGCACCTCTATAAATAAGGCATGGCATAGATCAAAACGCATGAAGACATCAACCTCATAGGATGCACACATCAATCATGGCAAAAATGACAAATGAGCTCGTTCTGATGACAGACAGCAGAAAACATTATGAAGCACTCTTACAATGATGATTCAGGCATCAAGATGACCTCAAATGAATATGATGCAATGGAATGAAATGATGTACTCGTCGAGGCGAACAATTTGACATATTACACGCATGAAACGGAGCTACAGATTCAGAGATACAACATGATGAACATGGCATGAAAATACTGGAAATCTGGGGACTTGGGAATTTCGGGGTCAACCTCGGGTCCGCACGGTTTTTGATGTTGGCTGGAGATCTCCCCGGATCTCCGCCGGAGAAGAGAGGAGGCGGCCGGAGGACGAGGGAGAGGCCGGGAGGAGGTCGGGGATGGACGGATCCGGGGTCTCCTTCCCCGAATCCGGCCGGATCTGGGCCGGGGAGGCACGGGGTCGGCGAGCTCGGCCGACTGCGGCGAGGTTCACGGCGGCGCCGGCCATGGAGGCGGCCGGGGCGGAGCGAGCCGGCGGCGGGGCGGCGCGGGGCCGCGCCCGAGGCAGGAGAGGCGTAGACGGGACCGAGGCGCGGCCGCGGGGTCCTGGGCGGCGAGCGCCGGCGGCGGAGGCGGCGGGGCTCGCCGACAAGGACGGCACCGGCGGCGGGGCC
>NC_041385.1:554934757-554965946 GCF_002162155.2 Triticum dicoccoides
GCGGGGGCGCGCGGGATCAGGCCCGGGGCGGCCCGGGGCGGGCTCCCTGCGGGCCAGATGGGCCGACGGCGGAGGGACGGCGGCGATGCCACGTGGCGCTCTGCTAGTGGCTGCGGGGCGGCGGTGATTTTTTTCCGGAGGCGGCGGACATGTCCGGGCGCGGAGGGAGGAAACGTCCGGCGGCGCGAGGGGACTTTCTAGGGTTTGGACTGCGGGATTTCAGGGGAGTGGCTATTTTTATAGGTAGAGGGAGCTAGGAGAGTCCAAATACGGAGCAGTTTTCGCCCACACGATCGTGATCGAACGACCGAGAGCATGGAGGGGAGTTAGATGGGTTTTGGGCCACTTTGGAAGGGGTGTTGGGCTGCAAAGAGAGAGGGGCTTTACGGTTACCCGGTTAACCGTTGGAGTATCAAACGACCTCCAAATGGCACGAAACTTGACAGGCGGTCTACCGATGCTATACCAAGGCCGCTTGGCAAACCTCGGGCCATTCCGAGAAAGTTTAACAACCACTCACAACGAGAGACAAAAGGGGGACGCCAGAGAGCATAGGAGCGCCAGATTGCAAAACGGACAACGGGGAAAATGCTCGGATGCCTGAGACGAACACGTATGCAAAAAGAAATGCACATGATGACATGATAAAATGCAACACGCAAGCAAATGACATGGTAACAACGGCGAATAACTGGCAGACACCTGGCGCATCGAATCCGGGGCGTTACAACACTCCTTCACTAACAAGAGATCTCGTCCCGAGATCTTAGGACTGAGACGGAAGGGAAAAGGGATGAGAAGAAACAAGAAGTCAAGAGAAGTAGCAAAGAATCGAGAGCACTCGAGAAGAAGAGAGGAACGGCGATAATGACGAGAATTGAAAACTCACGGAATCTGATTGATTATGAAATCACTCCGGTTAGAACGAGATAAGAAACGAATAAGACTAAAAGGATTTAGGCAGAACTCTGACTGAACATGGAATGAATAGAACAAGAACTTCACAAGATGGGATGACATCTGACGAGATGAACAATGCAATGCCTCCGGAAGAATTAAAAGAATGAAATGAAATGAACTTAGAAGGAAGAATTGAATGGAGTTGTTGAGATATCAACAATGAAAGAATAAGCTTGTTGTGGTCTTATAGATAACTTCTCAGAAATTATGAGGTGATATCCAGCCGCAAACGGGAATGATTGGATAACTGAGAGGAACGAAGAAATGCAAAACTCCACTCCAAAGAATACGGAGAATTAATTGCACTTCGAGACGCGAGAAGAAAAGATAATTGAACTCCACCAACAAAATCTTGATGAACTCTTGAAGAAAGAATTAAATCATGAAGAACCACCATGAAGAACTCCGGTAACGAAAGGATGATGAGATAGAATAAAGGATGAAAGAATAAGATGAGCCTTGCGATGATTTAGATGGAGGTTCCGACGAAATGGCTGAGGAAAAATTGAACTCCGGAAAAGAAAAGATGGGAAACACTTGGAACTAGAATTTATTCATCAAGAACAAACTCTGAAGGAAAGGATTACTCACTTGGATGAAATAAGAATAAGAGTTATTGTATGCTTATCCTTCATCAAATTAAATCGATGACAAGCAATGGCTTTTGCATACTACTTATTCTTGTTGAAAAGGATTGAGAAATGACATATCGCAAACTTGAGAAGGTCTTCATGAACCACCGGTAGGATTGAAAGAACGAGTGGATTAAAATGATAAACAAGGAAAAAGAATCTTGAACGAACCACCGTAAGAATTCAAAAAAGACTGATAAAAGAGAATGAATCACCAGGAAGAATTAGAAGAACCAATATGCTCGAGGGGATTTAGATGCAAAAGAACAAGGAGATCATGAGCTGATTATAGGATACTTGAACGAAGCACCGGGATAAATACAGAACGATAACTGGAATGATGGCCTCCGGTGAAAAGAAAAGGGGAAAATAATTTCTGACAAACTCCGGATGGGTAAGAAAAGAATATCTGAGAATAACTCCGGGGAAATTAGAAGAGTCAGGTAAGATCCTGGGAAAAGACCTGTGGGTTAGGGCCCACTAAAGAGAAACACCGTTGGAACGGGAAGATGAACAGATAGATGAAGCACCGGAACAATTGAAATATTTGAATGAGGTGACAACCTCGAATTAATTGGAACACAGACGAATCTCCTGAGATGTCTTACGAACTCCGGAATGATTAACTGGCGAGAGGCGAACGAGCAGGGAAAACACTTGAGCTGAGGGAAAGAATATGATCAACCTAAAATTTGAATTGAATCCACCGGAGAAGAAATGGATGAAGAATGACGAACGAGACGAGAATTCACCGGTTGAAATAATTTACGGAAGACCGAAGAGGTTCCGCACGAATGAGATAGATTGTCGAGAGAGACTCAGACTCTGGGAAGAAAAAAAGGGTGGGAGGGCGGGAAAACAAAGACAACTTGGAAGGGGAAACGACGAATAACTTGAAGAGGAAACACCGGTTGAAAGAATGCAAAGACTTCACACGAGTAGGATGGATACTTGATTACGTACTCCGGTTCCAAGATGAAAAAAAGGGGAGGGCGGGTGGGAAAAGAAAACAACTGAGGATTGAACTTGCAAAGATGAAGAGGCTCGAGTCGACTTGACGAGAAATGCACCGGATGAAAAGAGCTGAGAACCAACGATCGGAAAACCAACTGCGTGATCCTAAAGAAAATTTTTTAAGGGGAAGAGGAGTAATTCAAAACACCTACGTCAAGATTCCTCACCAGAGCGACGAAGGGGCTGAGGAGTAAAAAGAATTCCTACTCTCCGATATAGCTAGACTCAGAAAAAAGTTTTCTTCTAGACTCAACCTTGGCCAAACTACATGATCAATCAAGGGAGCTCCTAGGGTCGGTCGAGGCTCTGATACCAACTTGTCACGCCCAATATGCGACCCTATCCAAAAAGGAACTCGAAGGTCCCACCAAGGATAGACCCGCATATTGAAACGCTTTTGCAAGGTGGATATCATTACATCAACATTACATAATAGATGGGGATACATACATAAGGCATACAATGCCATATGAATACAACATCATCATACATCAGAGCATCATCCGACTATGGATGAATCACAAACATAAACTCAAACGACATCCACCCTGCTAGCCCAGGATGCCGACCTGGAACTTATCCCCTGATCGAAGAAGCAAAAGAAGAACTCAAGACAAGCAAGCATCACTCTCGCATCATGATCATCGTATAACCTGTACCTGCAACTGTTGTTGTAGTAATCTGTGAGCCACAAGGACTCAGCAATCCCATTACCATGGTTATCAAGACTAGCAAAGCTTAAAGGGAAAGGAAGGGGGTAAAGTGGTGAGGCTGCAGCAGCGACTAAGCATATATGGTGGCTAACATACGCAAATAAGAGCGAGAAGAGAGCAAGCAGAACGGACGTGAAGCTAGCAATGATCAAGAAGTGATCCTGAACTCCTACTTACGTCAAACATAACCCAGAAACCGTGTTCACTTCCCGGACTCCGCCGAAAAGAGACCATCATGGCTACACACGCGGTTGATGCATTTTAATTCGGATCTGGTGTCAAGTTATCTACAACCGGACATTAACAGATTCCCATCTGCCAATAACCACAGGCACGGCTTTCGAAAGATTATACCCTGCAGGGGTGTCCCAACTTAGCCCATGACAAGCTCTCGCGATGAACGAAGGAATAGACCTTCTCCCAGGAAGACCCGATCAGACTCGGAATCCCGGTTTACAAGACATTTCGACAATGGTAAAACAAGACCAGCAAGACCGCCCGATGCGCCGACAATCTCGATAGGAGCTGCACATATCTCGTTCTCAGGGCAACACCAGATAAGCTAAGCGTACAGGAACCGACGTAACCCAAGTTGCCAAGGGATGGCCCCGCACGGTGCTCTAGTTTGGACCAACACTTAGACAAGCATTGGCCCGGGGGGGCTGTAATAAAGATGACCCTCGAGAGCGTGACTCCCAAGGGAAAAAGGGCTAGGTGAGGCAAATATAAAACCAAGGTTGGGCCTTGCTGGAGGAGTTTTATACAAAGCGAACTATCAAGGGGGTCCCATAAATCACCCGACCGCGTAAGGAACGCAAAATCCGGGAACATAACACTGGTATGACGGAAACTAGGGCGGCAAGAGTGGAACAAAACACCAGGCAAAAGGCCGAGCCTTCCACCCTTTACCAAATACATAGATGCATTAATAATATAAGAGATATTATGATATCCCAACCAAAATCTTGTCCACCATGGAGAAATCTTCAACTTCACCTGGAACTAGCAATGCTATAAGAGGGGCTGAGCAAAGTGGTAACATAGCCAAACAACGGTTTGCATAGGAAAGGTGTCAAAGGTTAGAGGCTGACATGACAATTTGGGATGGCTTGATAAACAGGTAATAGGTAGCGCACCATAGTGATAGAACGAAGCAACTAGCATAGCACTGATAGTAGTGAGATCCAGGGTAGCGGTCATCTTGCCTGAAATCCCGCTAGGAAGAAGAACGAGTCCATGAAGAAGACGAACGGATGAAGCCACGAAGACGAACCAAGCGTAGATGAACGAATCCTCACGATCGCAACGAAACAGGAACTATCGAAAAGAAGCACACAACATAGTAAACACACCACACATGAACAAGGCATGATGCACAAACAAGAATGATGCATGACAAGACTACATGAAGCTACTCATGGCAAGAGATGATGCAAACAAGAACAACACATCAAGGCAAGTTTAAATGAGGCCGGAAACAACATATAACAATTCCGGTAAGTCCTCATATGCATATTTCGAAATTGGTCCAGATCTAAATAAACCTTATGTTCAAGTTGTTAAACAGCAAGTTAAGATGCACCAAGATGATCTACACGAGATTCTAGTCAAGTTACATATAAAGTTCATTTAGTTCGGAGCTACGGCCTAGAAGATATGAGCAAAACAAGTTAAACATGGCATTGATGCAAAATGCATTCAAACATCAAGCAAACACCTCAAAACATGAATGAAACATGATAATATGAAACTACATGCAATTCTAAGCAAGTTTCATATAGAGCACACTCAAAACGGAGCAACGGATCAACACACACATGGAACAAGTCATAATAACAATCTGCCGAAAACAGCAACTAGGCATATTGCAAGCACCAAAACAATATGCTACAGCACCTCAACGAGAAAACAAAAGGCATGGGCATGATGTACAGGTAAAGCATAACAAAACATCAACACTGAACTATCTCCAGAAATCACTAGAACATGCTCAAACACACATGTTAAGATTGCAAGTAACAACAATTTCAGACTTTGCAGAAAATAACATCATGATGCAATGTTTAGAGCTATCAAACAACATGTTACTGGAACTTATCATGGCAAACAAAGGCATGACATGAATCTACTAATTGCATAGATGAAAAGTCCCTTACTGACCATAAGCCAAAAAGGATCAGAAAATATGATGGCACCCACGTAAACATAGCAAGTTGTTATACAGATTCATACATGGCAGGAACAGAATTATGAAGGCATGTAAATGAGCTTGTGCAACTCACTACAGAGCAATACATGGCATGGAAAGGCAACCAACAGTAAGAAGACATGTTAATAAAGCTAAGCATGGCAATAGCAAGGTCATAAGATGCATGGATCACTAGGAAAACACATGGAAACAACTGAACTTAATGTTAACAGGCTGACAGCAACATTATGAAGCAACTTTGGAGCAAGATATGAACAAGCTACAGCAACCTATAAATGCAACCAGGGGCATGGATGGATAGAGGATGATATGTAGATCAAAACATGTTTATAGAACATCTCCAGATTATGCATAGAATGATTAGTAGCAACATGTTTATATAGCATCACGAAATAACAGATTCAGCCTAGCAAAACAATAACATCATGTACACTACTTAACAAGCTCGATTCACTCACCACAAGTCATTGCATGACAAGATAAGCATAGAATCATCAAGAATACATATTTGTTAAACAATCCAAGGCAAGAACAAGTCTATAGCATGCAAGGATCAACTACAACAACCTTGGCTAAATTGAATAACAAGTAAACAATCTGCCAGGAAACATTTTGAAGCAAAAGTAGAGCACGGAAATGACATGCTAGGCTACTCCATAATTGCAGCCAAGGTCATGAATGGATAGACAACAACTACATGTTCAAAACACCCTTACTGAAGTATCTCAAAATATGCATGGATCTCTCTGTAGCATCATGTTTACACGAAAATAACAGCAGAACCGGGACTAAAATCAGCAACATCACGATGCCTAGTTTGCATGCTTGTGCTAGTCACCACATTGATCACAAAAATACATGGTAAGCACCTCTGTAAAGAAGGCATGGCATAGATCAAAACACATGAAGACATCAACCTCATAGGATGCACACATCAATCATGGCAAAAATGACAAATGAGCTCGTTCTGATGACAGACATCAGAAAACATTATGAAGCACTCTTACAATGATGATTCAGGCATCAAGATGACCTCAAATGAATATGATGCAATGGAATGAAATGATGTACTCGTCGAGACAAACAATTCGACATATTACACGCACGAAACGGAGCTACAGATGCAGAGATACAACATGATGAACATGGCATGAAAATACTGGAAATCTGGGGACTGGAATTTCGGGGTCAACCTCGGGTCCGCATGGTTTTTGATGTTGGCCGGAGATCTCGCCGGATCTCCACCGGAGAAGAGAGGAGGCGGCCGGAGGACGAGGGAGAGGCCGGGAGGAGGCCGGGGATGGACGGATCCGGGGTCTCCTTCCCCGAATCTGGCCGGATCTGGGCCGGGGAGGCACGGGGTTGGCGAGCTCGGCCGACTCCGGCGAGGTTCACGGCGGCGCCGGCCATGGAGGCGGACGGGGCGGAGCGAGCCGGCGGCGGGGCGGCGCAGGGCCGCGCCGGAGGCAGGAGAGGCGGAGACGGGACCGAGGCGCGGCCGAGGGGTCCTGGGCGGCGAGCGCCGGCGGGGAGCTGGCGGCGGAGGCGGCAGGGCTCGCCGACGAGGACGGCGCCGGCGGCGGGGCCGAGCCGCGGTGGGGCGGCGGAACCGCGGGAGCAAGCGGCGGCGCGGGGGCGCGCGGGATCGGGCCCGGGGCGGCCCGGGGCGGGCTCCCCGCGGGCCAGACGGGCCGGCGGCGGAGGGGCGGCGGCGATGCCATGTGGCGCTCTGCCAGTGGCTGCGGGGCGGCGGCGATTTTTGTCCAGAGGCGGCGGACATGTCCGGGCGCGGAGGGAGGAAACGTCCGGCGGCGCGAGGGGAATTTCTAGGGTTTGGACTGCGGGATTTCGGGGGAGGGGCTATTTTTATAGGTAGAGGGAGCTAGGAGAGTCCAAATAAGGAGCGGTTTTGGCCCACACGATCGTGATCGAACAACCGAGAGCATGGAGAGGAGTTAGATGGGTTTTGAGCCACTTTGGAAGGGGTGTTGGGCTGCAAAGAGAGAGGGGCTTTACGGTTACCCGGTTAACCGTTGGAGTATCGAACGACCTCCAAATGGCACGAAACTTGACAGGCGGTCTACCAGTGCTATACCAAGGCCGCTTGGCAAACCTCGGGCCATTCCGAGAAAGTTTAACACCCACTCATAACGAGAGACAAAAGGGGGACACGGGAGAGCATAGGAGCGCCGGATTGCAAAACGGACAACGGGGAAAATGCTCGGATGCCTGAGATGAACACGTATGCAAAAAGAAATGCACATGATGACATGATAAAATGCAACACGCAAGCAAATGACATGGCAACGACGGCGAATAACTGACAGACACCTGGCGCATCGAATCCGGGGCGTTACAGTTTTATGTATAGCCTTGTGTGTGATAGGTGTAACTATCACACACGCTCTGCCTCGGTTAACCATTTGCTTTTATTCAACTACATCACACACGATTTGATGAAGAAAACTTTATGGCATTGGGCTGCCCATCACAAGCGCTTCTATTGCTAGAACCACTTGCAAAGTTCCATGACCCATTTAGGAGGTTTATTAGTTTACAATTAATAATTCCAGTATTACGCAAATTCACATTTCATATCGAACAACTGTTTGCCAATTTCATATCAGGCACACAAATATATTTTAACACCACAGTATGATAGCTACTTGAAAGCAACACAATACAACATATAGCTAGTTCACTTTCATAAGAACAATATTAGAACAATATATTCATTTCCCTAATCGAGATCATCGAGGCTCGTCTTATCCACCTCCGCTTTCAATTCACTAAGAACCTGTTTTGCACTGGCCAACTGGGAAAGTGCCTTCTCTTTCGCCAACACCATCTTAGCAAAGTCTAGTTTAAAAAATCTGAGCTCATTCTCCATCTTCCTCATTTTATCCCACATCTTGAAATATTCTTCAGCATTGACAACACTTTATATAAGCTTACCTCTGTTCTCTTCCTCATACATGCTCTAGAGCTTTGCTAGGCACATCCTCAAAGACTGTGGCCACTGTTGATCAACCCAGTCTAGGTAAGAACACTTCCGTTCATCCTATAATATTTAAAACTATATCAGTAAAAACTGCAGGGGAAATGGGTTTCTAGCAACATAGAAAATCACCAAATACATATTTTGAAAAACGGAAGGAACAGGTTAATTATGACATATCTTCTCAAAAAGATCAATGTGGAAATGAATTAATTGCTACTGAGACAACAACCAAATTCTGAAACATCATAAGCTATAATTAACTACAACAACACTACAAGTTCTTATTCATGTACTATAAATAACAAATTGAACATTTTATGAGGAAGCTAAATATAACCGCAACAACATAGCGACAGTGTTTGGATGACAACAAATTGCTACTAACAGGTGCGTACATGTACAAATTTAGTAACATAGAACTAATAGCACTAAGGCCGTCCACTATGTATGCCAAAACCGGTGTAAAGACAACTTTTGCTACATTTGGCACTGGTGCCCTGCACTGGCGAGCTGATGCAGCGGAAAAAATCAGGGACTCGGACTCCGAAGCACCTAGTTGCTCCGATGCCCAGTTCCTTCGTGCCATAAAGATTTAATATTTTACTGCTTGGCTACTCAGATGTGTGGACCAAAGTTGGCTGCACAAACTGCTGAAGCGGTGCCAAATAATTTTCTAATGGCACCACTGATGAGATGGGAACATTTTTAGATACTAGGTACATACTGTGACACTGTCTTAAGATCTAGAATAACATAGCACATTGATAGTGTCTGAATCACATCTAACAAATGATTTGTAACAATAAAAGTAGGGCTAACCTTCTCTGCACATGCCAGAAACTTTCTCCCACTGTCCATAGATTCAAATGCAACTAGCTTCAGGCATGGAGATTGATGGTGACAACGAGTAGGCAGATCTTCAGCCACCCCGCTCCATTCGTTGCAACTAATGGTCCTAGGGAGCTACAAGAGGAAGAAATGACTCAAATCGTCCGTCGGGTTAAAATCCTTCATTCCAAGTCATAACCCGAGAGAGATAAGAGAGGCATACCCGGGTGGTGAAAAATCCATCGTCGGATGAGGAACCGCTAGAGAGGTCACTGAAGAAGACCATGGCGACCTCGGCGGTAGGATGCGAGATGGCGAGAGCAAGAAAGCAAGTGAGGAAGCGGCTATAGCTTCGGAAGGAAGGAAGGAGGAAACAGGGAAATGTGACTTGTGGTCGGGGAGAAAAGGGGGTGGGGAAGGGGGGCGAGGGTAGATATTTTGGCGGTAGGCCAAAATTTTTGAAATGTGGAGGGAAACTTTGCGCGCGGTGCCATTGGACACCATCCAGTTTGAATGATTGTCTGTATCGCAAATGATTCTTCTGCTTTACGTGCATGGAATGAGTTTGATAATTCAAATTTTGGTGGAAATTTCCCTGGGTACTGTCCTCATCCATGCCATTGCATAATTTAACATCACTTGCTAATTTGGGCACACAAAAGAGCGTACAGCACACAGACCACACTTACTTAATTGAGCAATTTTAGCAATTAAACAGAGCTAGTTGACCTGAACATTGCTCTAACAAAATACCAACATTAAAAACAAAGCCTAAGTACTCATAATTTTAGCAAAGTCGACGCCGCGCCGGCCTATGGATCGTCGGTGTGAGATGAGACATTGATGACTTGTCCTGGCGACATGCCACCATTGGTGGACTCCATGTCCCCCCGCTGAAGTCGACGGCGTCCTCGTTCTCGTCCTCGGCGCCACCCTCAAGGTTGTAGTACTCGTAGTAGTGGCTATGCTAGAGCTCGCATTGGTACTCCATCGCTGATTCCTCGATGGACAGACTCTTCTCTACCTCGACCTCGGCCACGCGCAACTCCTCCTCCTGGTGCTCCTCGATCTCCGTCGCCTCCTGCATCTCCAGCTCCCACTCGGCGATCTCATGAGGAAGATGGTACTCCATGGCCACCGTCACCTTTTCAGACGTGGGTTGCATGCTGGATTCCGAGGTGCCCTGGAATATCTTGGCGTGTGCGTCCTCGATCTTGGCATGGATGGACTCGACCCAGGACAGGGTGACATCAGCGGCACAGACGACAGCTTGAGCACTCTCAGTCTTTGCAGCCGCTATCACAGTAGCTGCTACAGTCATCTTGGTTGCTGCAACTGCCCTATCGGATGCCGCAGACACCCTCATGGCGGATGCGGCAACACTCAATGCAGATGCGGCAGCACTCTCAGTGTAGGCGGCTGCACTCTCGACGTAGGCGACGACTCTCGGGGAGGACGCAGCCACCGTACGACCCCTCACAAAGCGTTTCCATGGTGTCATCTTTGCATGAAGGGTTTGTGGGAATGGGGATCGAGGTTCGTGGATTTGGGGGTTGCCGGCAGTGGAGCAAACGAGCCGACGAAGCTTAAGGAGGAAGACTTAAATAGACCCACGAATTTTCATCGCAAATGGTTCCTACGAAAAAATTGTGTGTGATGTTGTTGATATTTTTTATTAGCTGCGAAAGACGAATTTGGAGTAAAGTGAGAACTGATGGTGTTTTAAATGTACGAGAAAATTTGTAGTAGTAATACAACCATCATGTCAAAATTTGAAAAAATTCAGGGTTCATTTGACCATTTAAGACATTTGAAGTGATTTTCGAGCCATGTAATGACCGTAATTAAAATTTGAACTACATCTACATGCAAGGGCTAACCATAACGGTTTGAAAATCATATTTATGTGTACTTGTATGCGAGTTAATCCCATGTGCAGTAAATTAGAAGGAATTTTCAAACATATTGGTGTCATGGCCTGGACACATGCATGGAGTGCCATGCCATTTAAATTCCAGAAATATAAAAAATGAGCGAAACACATGAAACCTTGCATGACATAATGTCATGCCACCAAGATGATGTGGTAAAAAAATTGGCCTATTTGACGGAAGTTTGGAGACACACCCCTCACAAACTGGGGCAACTCACTAGAAGGCTCGTGGTTTCGAGAGGGAACAATGCATGTTTGATGACGAACGAGAGATAGCTTCCTCTTACATCCTTAAAACATCTATAGTTAACATGCACTAATACAACTGTCATGTCAAAATTTGGAAAATTTTAGGGGTCATTTGACCTTTTTAAGTCATTTAAGTGATTTTCTAGCCATTTAATGACCGTAATCCAAATTTGAACTACATCTACATGCAGCGGCTAACCATAATGGTTTAAAAAAACATTTGTGTACTTGTGTGTGAGTTAATTCCATGTACACTAAATTGGAATGAATTTTCAAACATATTTGTGTCACGGCTTGGACACATGCATGGAGTGACATGGCATTTAAATTCCAAAAAATAAAAATAGATCACACATTGTAAATATCTGGTGTTAAAAAAAGAAAATGCAGTAGTGCTAGTACTCCATGGCACAATCCATCGACAAGCAGGCGGAAAGTTTGCGTATACTCGGTTTGCGCTGAGTGGCATGCCGATCGATCATGTGGGGTGGAGGAGGGTGAGACATGAACGCGACAGATGTGATTTAAACGTTGGCTTTGCTCGATGGCGCGATCCAACAAAATGAAACATTGGTTTCCAAAAGAAGAGTGGTGGTTTGCTTCTTCCGTCCAACTAACTACCGGGTCTATGTGATTTGACGGCTCATTGGTCACTATTACTATGGCGGTAGAGCGTCGTAGAGCGCCTGCACTCTTATTTATTTATTCGGTGACAAATTTAACTTTCTCCACTCTAACACCGGAGGAGTATGAAACACGGCAGCCCACCTCCCACTATCACCATATTCCTTGGACAGCCCGCATGCCAAGAAAAAATTACTATACACTAGAGTGTATAGACTATTTTGCCCCCAGATTTGCTTTGAGGAAATGCTGGGTAGTTACGCGCATGCAAAGCACTCCTCTCTCCATCTCTCTAGATGCACACTCACTAGATCTATCTTCATGCAACTCTCTCTGGTTTTGCATGCATGCGACGCGTCTCTCTCTCTATGCGCAAGCATGCCTTAAGCATGGTTAATAATATATCTGGTTGATGGCTAACATGTTTCCATGTCATCTATAGCCAATGTAATAGTCAACATGTATAGTAATGGGCTACAAGAAAGTACTACCACATTTTACCACATGACCCACCATACACTCTTGCATACCACCTCCGTCCTGGTTTATTAGTCCCCTATGTAATTTATGCATGATACTAGTATATGATACTCCCCACTATGAGTAGCCTTATACGCATACAAAAAAGGACCGGAGAGAGTATGAAGATTTCAGATTTTGTTTCATGTATGTATCCTCACTCCAAGGTTGCCCCATTACAACATTCCATCGAATACAAAGGAAAACTAACACACATGCTGATGCATCTCAATGATTCACATATCATAGCCAATATTTACATCACAACTAAAGAAAAAAGTTGTGAGAGTGTGTACAGAAAAACTACTAATGGGGTCTCTACGCCGTAAACCCTAAACCCTAAACATGATTTAATTTCCTGGCTAGGTAGAGCACGTCGAAGGAAAGAAGCCTAGCTTCCTCGGATCATATGATGCTTTTGTGTAGTTCCACTAAAATAGAGTTGAGCATCCCTGTTGGCAAAGATATTGAAGAAGTGTGATTAGAATAATAGTAGTTGCACTAGTTCATGAGACATAAACTCATCACAAATAGAAGCATGTAGAAGTATAGAAAGATCCACATGGAGATGGTGATGATGTTATGTACCTAGGGTAGGGTCATGGACCTATCTAGGATACCATACCCAAGGACATCCTTAGACGAAGCTACCTTCCAGTCGACCAAGAGAGGTTCCACTCGACCAAGAGAGACTCCACTCGACCGGCTAGAAGACACTCGACTATGAAGACTCACTCGACCATCAGAAGTTCAGGATCTACTCTGTATCCAAACGGTCTGTAATTAAGTAGTCTTAATGGTCATGATGACACTTTATGTAGGGCGTTACCAGTAACGCCCGGCCTTAATGTACTTTAACCCTCTGCTACGCGGGTAGGCTGGGGTCCTGGCGTCCTCTATATAAGCCACCCCCCTCCACTGATAGAAGGGTTCGCACCCCTGTAACTCATATACACATAAACCAGTCGACCGCCTCTGGGCTCCGAGACGTAGGGCTTTTACTTCCTCAGAGAAGGGCCTGAACTCGTTAAACACTCGTGTGTACAACTACTCCATAGCTAGGATCTTGCCTATCCATACCTACCCCCATTTCTACTGTCAGACTTAGAACCACGACAATTGGCGCCCACCGTGGGGCAGGTGTCTTAGCGACTTTTTTGGAGAAGTTGCAATTTGTCCGATCGCCTTCATCATGGTTTCCGGCGGAGCCCTGGTCGAGGGCCGCGAGATCCGTCTCGGTGCGCTCGCTTTCATCGCCGACGACTCCGCTTGACTCCAGGAGGCACCACTCGACATCGACGCGCTCCCGTCCACGGGCGACGCACTTTCGGGCATATGTCCGCGGCGTCTTGCTGCGGCAGCCGTCGACCCCATACCGGTCGACTCCTGTGCCGTCCTCCCTCCCTGTCTCCCGCCAGCGCAAGCGCTCCGGTCGGTCGAGGCTCCAGCGATGGGTGAGGCACGCAGTGGCTTGCCAATCGGCCACCACCCAAGTCGCGGCAATTGAGCCCGACGAATCTCTCTACGGCCTGTTCGACTGGCTCCGTAGAGACTGCATCCGAGTGCGATAGCAGTGATCCAGCAGCGGAGGTCCTGATGGTCAAGGGGCCTCGTAGTCCTCCCGGTTTCCCCCGCGACGACGGGATGGACGACTGGGGCGACCCTGCTCAAGCCCACGAAGAGTATCAGCCCGAGCCACTCACTTCTCAGCAGAGGGAAGAACTTTGCCGCCGAAACATGGATGCCCTACATACTCCCATTGCAGGAGAAACTCCTGAGGCTCGTGCCCTGGAAGAGGCGCGTTTAGCCAACCTGGCTGAACACACTCGACTGGAGAACCTCTAGCGAGCGCTCGACGAGCGTGCGCGTCAACGAGTGACCAACTCCAACCGACGTCAGCTCTTTCCGCAACCGACTCAGGTATATCGAACCCCAATTCAGAATTTGGCAGCTGCAGCCCGTATAGCAGAGTCAATTCAGCCCTCTCAGTCAGAGGCTGGAAGAGGCTTGATGCAGATCAGAGATTTGCTCCGGGCGGCAGGAGATCAGAATTCAGCTGTGTCATAGTCGCGCAACAGGATTCACAGTCGATCCGTCGCTGCGAATACTGTTCAGTCGGCTCACAGTCCAAGGTCACCTCCGAGGCGCGTGGGACGTGAAGGCCGGCGGGACCACTATGATGATCGATTTGATCATGATGACAGGCGTCGAGTGCTCACTCCTCCCCCGAGAAGTGGGTCTAACGCCCATCGGCAGCAAGATGACAGACGCCAGCTCAGTGTTGGGCGGAGAGCTCTAGTCGACCCCAGAGAGCCAGGCTTTGACGTGAGATCCATCATCGTGCAAGGTTTGGTTGACCGGAACAGAGCTCATAGAGGTGGCCATGACAGAGATGTGCCCACAAGCAGCCGAGTCCACGTTTCAGGTCCAGAATGTTTTAGCAGAGCAACCAGAGCCGCAGTGATACCCCCAACTTCAGGTTGGCGACTCGGGTGAGTAAGTTCACCGGAGAGTCTAAGCCTGAAACTTGGCTCGAAGACTACCAAGTGGCTGTTCAGATTGGTGGCGGTAATGATGAGGTGGCCATGAAACATTTGCCACTTATGCTAGAGGGTTCGGCCAGGGTGTGGTTGAATCAGTTAGCTCCTAGCAGCATTTACACCTGGGAAGATCTTTCTCGAGTGTTCGTCAGGACGTTCGAGGGAACTTGCAAGCGACCTGCCGGATTGACTGAGCTGCAAGTTTGTGTACAAAAGTCGAGTGAAACACTGAGAGATTACATCCAAAGATGGATCACTTTGCATCATACTGTAGAGAATGTGTCAGACCATCAAGCGGTATGCGCCTTCAAGGATGGGGTCAAGAACAGAGAGTTGAGCCTGAAGTTTGGTCAAACTGGAGATATGACCCTGAGTCGGATGATGGAAATATCCACCAAGTACGCCAATGGCGAAGAAGAGGACCGACTCCGGAGTGGCAAGTACAAGCCGAGTCAGTCGGATAAAGGAAACTCCAGTCGGAAGCAAAAGCGGAAGGCCGAGCCAGCTGCTCCTGGAGAGGCTCTGGCCGTGACTCAGGGCAAATTCAAAGGGAAGCCCAAAGGATCTTGGAACCCCAAGAAGGTAAAAGATAAGGAAGGTAATGACGTGATGGATCTACTGTGTCATATCCACACGAAGAAACACGAAGAGGGTAACTTCATCTACCCAAAGCATACCACTCGCCAGTGCCGGCTCTTAATCCAGCAGTTTCAAGGGAAACAGCCAAAAGACAAAGAGAAGGAGTCAGACAAGGCTGAGGACAAGGAGGACAGTGATGGAGAGTACCCTCATGTCAACTCCACTCTGATGATTTTTGCTGATGTAGAGAGCAAAAGTCGACTGAAAGTGATCAACCGTGAGGTCAATATGGTCGCCCCGGCGACACCAAACTATCTGAGATGGTCGCAAACTCCCATTACTTTTGACCAGTCTGACCATCCTACTCACATTGCCACCCCTGGGAGGCAAGCGCTGGTGGTCGACCCAGTCGTCGAAGGCACTCGACTGACGAAGGTATTGATGGATGGCGGCAGTGGGTTGAATATACTGTATGCAGAGACGCTCAAGGGAATGGGCATTCCGATGTCCAGGCTCAGTTCCAGCAACATGAGTTTTCACGGAGTCATCCCAGGAAAGAAGGCTGAGTCACTCGGCCAAATAGCTCTGGATGTAGTGTTCGGCGACTCGAAGCATTTCCGCAAAGAGAAGCTGGCATTTGAAGTCGTGGATTTACGAAGCGCCTACCACGCTATTTTGGGAAGACCAGCCTACGCCCGCTTCATGGCTCGACCATGTTATGTGTACCTCAAGTTAAAGATGCCTGGCCCCAAAGGCGTGATCACCATCACTGGCAGCCAGAAGAAAGCAGAAGAGTGTTTCCAGAAAGGCTCAAAGATTGCGGATGACCAGATAATAGTGGTAGAAATGGAGGAATACAAGAAGAATGCAGATTCAAGTGATTTACTGCGGGCCAAGAAGCCCACCACAAAGTCATCATTTCAGTCGTCCGGTGAGACGAAGCCAGTTCATATCCATCCGACTGACCTCAATGCAGCTCCGACCCATATTTCCACAACACTTGACTCTAAATAGGAAGAAGCGCTCATCCAGTTCCTCCGTGAGAACTGGGACATCTTTGCATGGAAGCCAGCTGACATGCCGGGTATTCCCAGGGGGCTGGCTGAGCATCGCCTTAGAGTCGACTCAAAAGCAAAACCTACTAAAGAACATCTTCGACGGTCCGCCGTTCAGAAGAAAAAAGCCATCGGTGAGGAGGTAGCTCGACTCCTTGCAGCAGAGTTCATTCGAGAGATATACCACTCCGAGTGGCTCGCCAATGTCGTCATGGTCCCCAAGAAGGACAACTCACTTCGCATGTGCATTGATTTCAAACATATCAATCGGGCCTGCCCGAAAGATCATTTTCCTCTCCCTCGCATCGACCAAATTGTCGACTCGACCGCAGGGTGCGAGAGAATGTCTTTTCTAGACGCTTATTCCGGGTATCATCAGATCCATTTGTATGGACCTGACGAAATCAAAACAGCTTTCATCACTCCATTCGGGTGCTTCTGCTATATCACCATGCCATTCGGCCTCAAGAATGCCGGAGCCACGTTCATGAGAATGATTCAAAAGTGTTTACTCACTCAAATCAGTCGGAATGTGGAAGCGTACATGGATGATATCGTGGTCAAGTCGCGAAAGGGTTCCGACCTATTGACTGACCTAGCTGAAACATTTGCCAACCTCAGAAGGTATGATATCAAGCTCAGTCCATCGAAGTGCACATTCAGAGTATCTGGCGGAAAGTTACTCGGTTTTCTCATTTCAGAACGAGGAATCGATGCTAATCCAAAAAAAGTTGGCACCATACTCCTAATGAAACGCCCTGTGCGTGTGCACGACGTCCAGAAGCTTACTGGATGCTTGGCCGCGTTAAGTCGATTCATCTCTCGCCTCGGTGAAAAGGCATTGCCCCTTTACCGACTGATGAAGAAGGCAGACAAGTTCGAGTGGACTCCAGAAGCTGATGCAGCATTTGCCGAGTTAAAAACTCTGCTCTCCACCTAGCCGGTGCTTGCTGCTCCAATCAGCAAAGAGCCTCTGTTGCTCTATATTGTAGCCACAGGACAAGTCGTCAGTACAGTACTTATGGTCGAGCGGGAAGAAGAAGGGAAAGCCTTCAAAGTTCAGCGCCCAGTGTATTATCTCTCTGAAGTTTTGACCCCATCGAAGCAAAGATACCCTCATTATCAGAAGCTCGTATATGGGATCTACATGACCATGAAGAAGGTTGCTCATTATTTCTTTGATCATGACATTATAGTCGTCAGCGACGCACCATTGTCACAGATTCTGCATAACAGAGATGCAACTGGTCGAGTGGCGAAATGGGCGATTGAACTCCTTCCCCTTGATGTCAAATTTGAGGCAAAGAAAGCCATTAAGTCCCAGGCTATAGCAGATTTCCTTGCCGAGTGGATTGAGCAACAGGAGCCGACTCAAGTTCACTCGGAGCATTGGACCATGTTCTTTGATGGATCTAAGATGTTAAATGGTTCTGGTGCGGGGGTTGTTTTGGTTTCCCCCCGAGGAGATAAACTCAGATATGTGCTCCAAATCCACTTTGATTCCTCCAACAATGAAGCAGAATATGAAGCACTCTTGTATGGGTTGTGCATGGCCATTTCACTCGGCGTCCGTCGCCTTATGGTTTATGGCGACTCAGATTTGGTGGTCAATCAGGTGATGAAGGAGTGGGACGTTAGAAGCCCAGCCATGACTGGATACTGCAATGCAGTGAGGAAGCTCGAAAAGAAGTTCGAAGGGTTAGAGCTCCACCACATACCCCGACTGAAAAATCAAGCAGCTGACGATCTGGCGAAGATAGGATCCAAGAGAGAAGCCATCCCCAGTGATGTGTTCTTGGAGCATATCCACACTCCGTCAGTCGTAGAAGACCCTTTTACCGATGAAGCTCCGCAACCTAAGAGTGTTACGGACCCGACTGAGGTTGAAGTCCCAGCAGTGGTCGACCTGATCATGGAATTTCTAGTGATCACTCCAGATTGGACAGTACCATATATCGCGTATATCTTGAGGAAAGAACTCCCGGAGGACGAAGAAGAGGCTCGACAGATCGTCCGCCGATCTAAAGCCTTTACCGTGATAAGAGGACAGTTGTACAGAGAAAGCGCAACTGGAGTTGGTCAGAAATGCATAACACCGGAGGAAGGTCGAATAATCCTTGATGACATCCACTCGGGGACCTGTGGCCATCATGTGTCCTCTCGGACCATCGTGGCCAAAGCATACCGAGCCGGATTTTATTGGCCAAGAGCGAATGAAATGGCGAAGGAGATAGTCGACTAGTGCGAGGGATGCCAATTTTACTCCAATATGTCACACAAGCCCGCGTCAGCTTTGAAGACTATACCACTCGTCTGGCCCTTTGCAATGTGGGGTTTGGATATGGTCGGTCCTTTGAGAACAGGCAGAAGCGGTTTTACCCATGTGCTGGTAGCAGTCGACAAGTTCACTAAATGGATCGAAGCTAAACCCATCAAGAACCTCGATGCCGGTACTGCTGTCAGCTTCATCAGAGAATTGATATTCAGATATGGGGTCCCGCACAGCATCATCACAAACAACGGGTCAAACTTAGACTCCAAAGAGTTCAGAGCTTTCTGCACATCTCAAGGCGCGCGAGTCGACTATGCTTCAGTTGCTCACCCACAGTTGAATGGACAAGCAGAACGAGCCAACGGTTTGATCCTCAAAGGGTTGAAACCCCGTTTGATGCGTGATCTTAAGCATGCGGCTAGTGCATGGGTCGACGAACTTCCCTCAGTGCTTTGGGGGTTAAGGACCACGCCCAACCGGTCAACTGGAAGAACTCCATTCTTCTTGGTCTACGGAGCTGAAGCAGTCTTGCCGAGTGACCTTCTCCACAATGCTCCCCGGGTCGAGCTCTACACTGAAGCTGAAGCAGAACAAGCATGGCAGGATGCAGTCAACCTTTTAGAGGAAGAGAGGGAGATGGCTCTGATCAGATCGACCATTTACCAACAAGACTTGCGTCGCTTCCATGCCAAAAACGTGAAGAGTCGAGCCTTCCAGGAAGGAGATTTAGTTCTCCGAGTGGATCAGCAGAAACCACACAAGCTTGCTCCTTCTTGGGAAGGTCCCTTCATCGTCACCAAGGTTCTCCACAATGGAGCATACCGTCTTTACAATGTCGAGCATCAGATCGACGAGCCCCGAGCTTGGAACGCGGAGCTTCTCCGCCCCTTTTACACCTAAGTATTCACTCGGATGAGTTGTAATAAAAGTACTTTTGTAGTTTATTTATCAAAGATAAGTGCTTTATAATCTTCCCAGTAATCGTTATTTCTGTTGTCCACTCAAAACAATCCCCCGGTGGGTGGCTTGGTTGCGAATCCGATTCGCCCAAGTCTGTAAAAAAATCCTAACCGAGTGGTGAGCCAGTCTCCCACACGAAGGCTTAGCTACGAAATCCGTTTCCCCTAAGATAAACAAAATCCTACCGAGTGGTAAGCCAGCCTTCCACTCGGAGGCTTAGCTGCAGTCCAAGTACTCGCCTAATATAAACAAAATCCTACCGAGTGGTAAGCCAACCTTCCACTTAGAGGCTTAGCTGCAGTCCAAGTACTCGCCTAAGATAAATAAAATCCTGTCGAGTGGTAAGCCAGCCTTCCACTCGGAGGCTTAGCTGCAGTCCAAGTACTCGCCTAAGATAAACAAAATCCTGTCGAGTGGTAAGCCAGCCTTCCACTCGGAGGCTTAGCTGCAGCATTGCGCTCGCCTAAGTACAAATACAACATGCGCTTCGCAAGGAGGACGAGGTGCAGGTCGACTGCTACCCTCTCCTTCCGAGCTACGCCACAAGTACAACGTGCGCTTCGCAAGGAGGACGAGGTGCATGTCGACTGCTACCCTCTCCTTCCGAGCTACGCCACAAGTACAACATGCACTTCGCAAGGAGGATGAGGTGCAGGTCGACTGCTACCCTCTCCTTCCGAGCTACGCCACAAGTACAACGTGCGCTCTGCAAGGAGGACGAGGTGCAGGTCGACTGCTACCCTCTCCTTCCGAGCTACGCCGCCAATTCAAATTCCTACCGAGTGGAGAGCAAACCTCCCACTCGGGGGCTTAGCTGCAGCCCAGTGCTCGCCTAAGTATTTGAAATCCTACCGAGTGGAGAGCAAACCTCCCACTCGGGGGCTTAGCTGCAGCCCAGTGCTCGCCTAAGTATTTGAAATCCTACCGAGTGGAGAGCAAACCTCCCACTCAAGGGCTTAGCTGCAGCCCAGTGCTCGCCTAAGTATCTGAAATCCTACCGAGTGGAGAGCAGACCTCCCACTCGGGGGCTTAGCTGCAGCCCAGTGCTCACCTAAGTATCTGAAATCCTACCGAGTGGAGAGCAGACCTCCCACTCGGGGGCTTAGCTGCAGTCTAGCGCTCGCCTAAGTATGTGAAAATCCTACCGAGTGGAGAGCAAACCTCCCACTCAGGGGCTTAGCTGCAGCCCAGTGCTCGCCTAAGTATCTAAAATCCTACCGAGTGGAGAGCAAACCTCTCACTCGGGGGTTTAGCTGCAGCCCAGTGCTCGCCTAAGTGTATTGGGGAACAAGTCGATTGCAATAAGCGCTTTGCTTTAGCCTGTAAAAGACACCTCAAACCAAATGCAAACATATTTAGCGACGAATCCAAGTTCGGATAACACCTAACGGAACCGAAAGTGCTCAGGCGCTAGGCCTGTTAAGGTTTGTCGGTTACAAAACTCACTCGACATACCTAGGCAAATTTAAAGTATCAAGCTCAGAAGTTTTTTACCCCTCCTGTGGAGGGCTGGAAGGTGCAACAAACTCGTCCAGATCAATTCCATCTGCAATCCGAGTGGCAGCAGCAATGAAGGTCTCCATGGAAGATCTGAAATCGTGCTTCTTGGTGTTAGCCACCCTAAGAGCCACCAGCTTGTCCTCTCGTGCATCCTTGCAGTGAACGCGGACCAGAGACAGAGCAACATCCGCACCGCACCTAGCCGAAGACTTCTTCCACTCCTGCACTCGACTTGGGACCTCGTTCAGTCGAGTCATCAGGGACTCGAGGTCGTTCTGGAGTGTCTCTCTTGGCCAGAGTGTTGTGTCGATGCGAGAAGTTGCGACCTTCAGCCTTGCGAGATAATCGATGACAGCAGCAACACGAGATTCAAGCAGGAGCACATTCATGGCGACTTCATATTTCACAGGAGAGTTGATGGAGTCCAGGTTTACTTCCAGTCGATCAGTCTCCTCTTCAAAGTTCTGGCAGAACTCTACAAGCACAACCACCTAGTCAAGACAAACAGTCGGAGGTTACAATTAAAATATTTGTTTGATACAAAGGATTACCTTCAAGCATGAGGAACAACTTCTTGGCGAGTCCACCTAGATAAGCCTCTAGATCGTTCTTCTTTCTCTTCAACTCACTAGCCTTGTCATTCAGGGTGGTCTTGTCACTTTTCAGTCGACTGACCTCCTGGTTGGCAGCATCAAGAGCAGCTTTAAGATTGGTGTTTTCTTCTTCAATCTTGGTCACTGAAGCCAGCTTCTCATCCGCGAGCCTGGTCTTCTCTAAAGCAGTTTTTTGCATCTCAGCCAAGTCAAGCTCTTGCTTCTTCAGGGCATCCCTCACTTTGTATGCAAAGTTACAGTAAGATTAGATTCGGAAACAAGTAAGTGGCGAAGGCAGTCGTCAAAGGCCTCACCAAGCATACCTTTTGCTTCTTCCTTCGCCTTCGTTAAGTTCTCTTGGGCCAGTTTTAGATCGAGCTCGAGCTGAATGTGTTTGTTCTCCAACTCAGTATAACGAGCCGCAAGGTCACATGTTTCTACAAAGAACCAATCGACAGATGTCAAAGACAATTCACTTCCGAGTGAGTAAGGAAAAATCATAGCGTTTCTAAGACTACGACCGAATACAAACATTCGACCATAGTCTCGGGGACTACACCCAGTGGGTGCACTCAGTGTGCCCCCACTAGTTTCATTAGTTAGAGTCGACCAGTCGACCAACAACAAAAAAAAGGGGAGAGATGTTCTTCAGACTATAGTCGACTGCCAGCAGTCGACCATAGCCTTGGGGACTACACCCAGTGGGTGCACTCAGCGTGCCCCCACCGGTCTATGAATCTATTCGACCTAGTAGAGTAAGGAAAAAACTTAAAGCCTATGGTCGACTGCCAGCAATCGACCATAGCCTTGGGGACTACACCCAGTGGGTGCACTCAGCGTGCCCCCACTAATCCGAAATTTCAATCGACACACCCAGTGGGTGTAGGACAAACTCTAAGAATTTCAGAAAGAAGAGTTTTCAGATATCATATCCTAATAGAACAGGCAGTGACCGACTAACCTGAACGTTACTCTGAAGAGCCGAACTGGCGTCATAGGCTGCCTGGCTGGCTTCTCGTATTGCCTTCACTTGCTCCATCATGACCCCCGCTTGTCGTATTGCTTCTTTAGCAGCACTAGCTTGGTCTTCTGGAACGGGGTAGGTGGAGAAAAGCGAGGGCTGAGCAGCACTCGACGACGAAGGACGAGCACTCGTTAACGGCACCGTAAAGGTTACGGTAGGACGAGTGACATTGTCTCCCTCCACGACCAATGTCTCAGGTGCTGGCACATCCCGAGTCGCCTTGCCAGCAGACGTTTTCTTGCTCCTCCTCTGCCTTGGTGGTTCTTCATCGTCGTCGTCAGGAAGGTCAATAACAATGTTAGATGAAGCTGCAGAAAGAATCAAAATTAGAGACAATAAGCCAGTCGACTGAAAACGGCATCACAAGAGTCATACCAGGTTTTGAGGTAGCAGCATCCTCCATCTCATGGTCTTCAACCCTGGCCGAAGTATCAGAAGTAGCAGCACCGCAGTTCCGGAAGTCAGTCGATTGACCTATGAGTCAACCAAGAGCAAGTTTGTGAAACGGGGAAAACTCAGGACTACCATTACCCTGAGATAGTGGGGATCACCATCTTCATCTTCGGCAAGACCTTCGCAGGTTTCGATGGTGCCACTCGAGATTGCTTTGGAGCCTTCTCAGTTGGCGCCGGGAAGTAGTCCGAGGGCGCTTGGTCGACTGGGTAGCGGTCGCAACCCCCTTACCACGCTCAGTCGCGGGATCATGGACAAGCTTCGAGCGTCTTTCCGAGCGGGGAGGTGCAACTTCCTCCTCCTCCTCCTCCTCTTCCTCCTCATCAGAGTCTTCAGCCTCATCAGCGTCATCAGCATTCGAATCCCACTGCTCCGGGCTTTCGCCCCCACTTCCTTCCTCCTCTTCAGTCGGCGTCTGCGCTCCATTGGGCATCGAGTATAACTCCGTGGTGGCCTGTCAAGCAGCAAAGCAAAACAAAGATCATCGACCAATTCACAGCGAAGCAGAATGAATAAAGCAAGATTGCGATTGGAAATAAATGGCCATACCATGTCCTGTGTGTAGGTACAGTCGAGTGGCGGGATCCTCCTGGCCCCTCGAGGGTTGTCCTTATTCCCCGTGATCGCGGTCACCCACCTCTCCAGTGTGGCGTCGTCGACCGCCTCTGGATGGACCCGAGTGGTTTCCTCGGTCCCACAATATAGCCACATCGGATGGCGTCGGTACTGAAGTGGTTGGATGCGTCGCCTAAGGAAGACCTCCAGAAGATCCATACCCGTCACTCCTTCTCTAACGAGTTGGACTACACGCTCCATCAGCATTTTCACCTGAACTTTCTCCTCAGGAAGCACTTTCAGAGAAGAGGGTTTTTCCACTCGGTCCATGGAAAACGGAGGGAGACCAGTCGACTGCCCCGGCGTCGACTCGTCTTGGCAGTAGAACCAAGTCGACTGCCACCCTTTGACCGACTCAGGAAGGGTCATGGCTGGGAAAGTACTCTTATTCCTCATCTGGATCCCAAGACCACCGCACATCTGGATAACCTTAGTCCTCTCATCGTCCGGACTCACCTTTTTCACTATCTGTGAGCGACAGGTGAATATGTGCTTGAAGAGACCCCAGTGTGGTCGACAACCCAGGAAGTTCTCGCACATGGACACAAAGGCAGCAAGATAGGTGATGGAGTTGGGAGTGAAATGGTGGAGTTGCGCCCCAAAGAAATTCAGAAACCCCCGGAAGAAAACACTCGGCGGCAGAGAAAAACCACGGTCTACGTGAGTGGCTAAGAGAACGCACTCACCCTCCTGTGGCTGCGGTTGACACTCGGTCCCCGAAAGCCTCGCTGACCCGTGGGGGATCAGTCCCTCATTGGCCAGGTCATTGAGATCTTTCTCGGTAATGGTCGAGCGGATCCAATCCCCTTGGACCCAACCCTTCGGTAGGCGGGACCTTGATGAAGATCCGCCCCGACTGGACGGTCTCCCCTTCGCTTGCCCCGTCGCCATCGCCTTCTTCGCGCGCTCTAGGGCCGCCGTCTTCTCCTTCACCATTGTCACCGGCGAAGTGCGCGAGGAGTGGATAGGCGGAGGCGAGACCAGGCGCAGTGGGCGGAGGCAAAGAGGGAAGAGAGAAGAATGGTAAGGCACTGTTCGAAACACCCTCCCCCGGCGCTTTATATAAGGGCGCTTCCGAGTGGCTGACGAGTGGGTCCAGGCAATCCTGTCACATCCCAAAACAGTCGCGCACGCACGATATGTGGCGAAAAAGGCAGCGCGGAAATCGAGGCGTCCACGCCTTATCCCATCCGATTGCCGCGGTCTGCCCCGCTTCGCGCGCTTCCCAAATTTCGGATCCCGCAAAATCCGCTAACAGCAGATCAATCTGTCAGACGATATCTTTCCCGCGATCCGTCGCTCGGAAGTTTACCAAAGTTCAAAAGTTCACTCGACAGAAGACAAGAATGAATCAAGGCGACTGAAGTAAAAGTTGACGCCAACGCCGAAAGAAAAATCGCCGATCCAAGATACGACATAATCAAAGCACAGGAAATAAGTCGGAGAAAATCATCAACTCCTTCCTCACTCGAACCTCGATCCATTCGGGGGCTAATGATGATGTTATGTACCTAGGGTAGGGTCATGGACCTATCTAGGATACCATACCCAAGGACATCCTTAGACGAAGCTACCTTCCAGTCGACCAAGAGAGGTTCCACTCGACCAAGAGAGACTCCACTCGACCGGCTAGAAGACACTCGACTATGAAGACTCACTCGACCATCAGAAGTTCAGGATCTACTCTGTATCCAAACGGTCTGTAATTAAGTAGTCTTAATGGTCATGATGACACTTTATGTAGGGCGTTACCAGTAACGCCCGGCCTTAATGTACTTTAACCCTCTACTACATGGGTAGGCTGGGGTCCTGGCGTCCTCTATATAAGCCACCCCCTCCACTGGTAGAAGGGTTCGCACCCCTGTAACTCATATACACATAAACCAGTCGACCGCCTCCGGGCTCCGAGATGTAGGGCTTTTACTTCCTTAGGGAAGGGCCTGAACTCGTTAAACACTCGTGTGTACAACTACTCCATAGCTAGGATCTTGCCTCTCCATACCTACCCCATTTCTACTGTCAGACTTAGAACCACGACAGATGGAGCTACGTGGGGAGCTGCGGTAGTGGAGCAATCCGACTCCAAAAGGAAGTTGTACCTGGGACGTCGGGATGTAGCTAGAAGGCCGGTGGGAGGTGGCATCATCCCATACAGCGGGGACCCCCGATCGGCACGCACCGACAGTGGGTTTTCTTCTCACCGCTGTCGACCGCGTCTACGCAAAACATCGTTCGCTTCCCCCGGTGGTGAGATCGGGCCGGATCTGTGACCAGCGGTGTGGCCACCATCGTTCCATGCTTGTGAAGAGAGCGACCCAAGCAAGCAGGCTTGTAGCTTAGGCTCCTGCTATTGTATGTATATGTAGTGGAGCAGTTTTCTTTTTCTCTCCATATCAACCTTTTTATTTTGCGTACGTGACATTGAAGAGTGAAATTATGGTTGCTTCATTCGACTAACTTACTGTGTGATTTGACTACTACTGAGTGGCCCCTGCACGTACTCCCCCTACGTGTATGACCGTTCCTGAGTCTCACATGTACTTATCTCTATTTTCTTGCATGACACTTAGACAGGATGCGCATAGAGAAATTTTGTTACTACATGTTGTTACATACCTACTCCCTCCTTCCGGTTCACTACTAGTACTCCCTCCGTCCTGGTTTATTGGTCCCCTTTGTACTCAATTCATGGGTTCATTTTCCTCAAGAAATTGTCTTTACCAACGTATTAATAACGGGAATGCATGCATGAACAACGACTGATTAAACCTTACATGCAACATTTTGACAAAGCATTGACATATGAACATGTGAATGTGAGGGACTACAACCTCGTGCATGCATGCAATAGTCACACGTACATATGCACGCAAAAACACGGACGACGCCCTAATGCATGCATGTCCAAGCACACGACACAACACACACGGTCAAGCTCAAGTGCTCAACCTACACTTGCATGCACACACATACTCAGCCAGGTGAGCTAGTGACCATATAAACACCGGAAAATTTATATATTGCCCGCAATGAGCGTATTATGAAGTCCACTTGCCGTATTTTTACAAATACACAGTGACAGCCAGTGTATTTATCTCGTTTCAACTTAAGCCATATTAATCGGAAATGGTGCAGTATGGACTAGCATTACTTTGTTGTGTCCCGTTAACTTGCAAAATGAGGAGAAGCTTGTGTGTGGTGGCTCGCAGGACAAGGAGAAACTTTTGACTAATGCAAGCTCTGCCTCGCTCAGGCGGTGGACATGCAACAGTTAATTCGGTGTCAGATTGCCAGAAGCATACACTATACTAGTACCATCATTGTTCAACTTCCCGAAGAGGCGAAGAGCCAAGCGCAAAGTTTACTACAGTAGTACTTATTATGTATACATGTACTACTAAGAACCGCATGGTGGAGCGTCTGCACTGTTATGCCTCCTATGATTTGTAGGAATTTCGTAGGATTTCTATAGGATAGGATTTGCAAAGGAAAATTTCCTTTGAAGCCCTTTGGTTTGTAGGAATGGATTCCTATTCCTATGTAGGATAGGAATCAATCCTTCATATTTTGGAGGAAAGAAACATTAGCTAAGACTCAATGGAAAAATTCCTATCCTATGCATCAAATGACATCTCTTTCTCAATAATAATTGAGATGCATGTCATCTCACTTCCTATGATTTTCATATTCATATAACATTCCTACCCTATGAACCAAAGGAGGCCTTATTTTTTTTTTAATCTGTGATAAAGCAATCTTCAACATATTTGCTTCTCTTCAAGGGTTCTCGCATGTGATAATGGAAGTTGATTGCATGGAACACTCGCCATAACTCTCACTTAATTCTGGCTCCTATCATGTTAGAAATAGGGGCACGGAGTAATATTTTCTCTTTTTTTATTCAGCATGTAAACAAGCCAGCAGGCCTTGCACCGCATCTTTGTATGAATCGTGCTTGCTACGCATTGAATGTGACTGAGAGCTGGCTTGATGAAACACCTCGCTTCCTTTTTTGCGGGGTACCTTGCTTCCTAGTGACTAGTCTCTTGGCTGATTGTCCTTAGAATGCTTATATATGAATAAAGTCTCTCATTTACCCGCAAAGAAAATTAAGCCATATTAACCGGAAAGGAGGAGGTATGGACTAGCACTACTTTGGTGTGTCCCATCAACTCGCAGAATGAGAGGAAGCTTGTAGGACAAGGTGAAGTTTGCTTATGCCCTCTCCATATAGTACTCCTACCTCAAGCACGGTGGCTCACAAGACGAGGAGAAGCTTTTGACTAATGCAACCTACCCTCGCCCAGGCGGTGAACGTGCAATAGTTCATTTGGTGTCAGATTGCTAGAGGCATACACTATAGTACCATCATTGTTCGACTTCCCGAAGAGGCGAAGAGCTAAGCGCAAGGTTTAGTAGTACGAGTAGTACAATACTACTAGTATACAGACACTAGGAACTGCATGGTGGAGCATCTGTAATCTTATTTTATTTTAATCTTTGATAAAGTACACATTTATTCAGGAGAAAGTGCGGAAAACGACATCCCAATAGTACTACATCGAACATGTAATGATGACATTGATCAACCATGCTCGAATATATCTTGGCCTCAGCGCGACACCTAGCGGTGGGTTGGCCATTTTGCTGTCAATTGAGATTGGTTTGCTCACACTCTGGTCCCACATGTCAGTGATATGTCAAGAGGAAGCGCATTGACTGACAGACCATACGCAGACTTGGTTTTGCACCTTCATACTAGTATGAGCGGATTCAAAGACGGGCGTATTGATGGTTGCTTCTTCCGAGCAACTTACAATGGGAAAGGTGGGGCTTGATTTGACTGCTCATTACTCACTATTAGTGCGGCGCAACGACCGGGCTGAGTCTCCCGTGCGGTGTGTGCACTCTAATTTGGTGCATGGCACATGGACCCAGATGTTGAATGGCTTCTGGCAATGCTACCAAGCTTCCAACATTTGTTTACATAATTGACGTATACAAATAATTTTCCAGCGACATGAAATTGTACAATGCTCTGAAGCTTTTAGTTTTTGTTTCGTGTGTCTTGCCAGCTGGAAGGTTGTCTCGTTACAATATCAATCAAATATTAGAAAGGAAACTTACATCCATGCTCTTTCAGAAAAAATAAAAAACTAACTTCCTTGCTAATGCATCTCAATGATTAGCAGATCAGAGCTAATATTTACATCACAACGGAAGACAAAGTTGTGAGAAGATGTTAAATTAAAATTGATCCATGATTTCATTGGCAACAACTTCCCACTAGCTCTATCTAAATCAACAAGGCATGTTGGGGAAAAAGTAATTGTTAGGAGGATGCAACATTCCGATCGTTTTGTGCAGTTCTGGTAAAATAGAGCTAAGCATCCCTGCTCCAAAGATATTGAGTAAGTGTGATTACAATAATAGAGTACTGCTGATGAAACAATAAACACACAAATAGAAACCGGTCACCTTTGCAGTCTCTCTTAAGGGTAACTAGTTGGAGAAGATTAAGCAAATAGTTGGAGAAGATTAGCCTCGGAGTTGGATGAGGGGGATAGAGCAAAACCAATCTCCCTTTGTGCAGTCCTACTGAAATTTAGAAATGTTGCCCGTGTGACATTTCAACAAAACTGCACAAAACACTCTTAAGAAAAAATGTGATTTGTGAAGTTCACCAAAAGGTCGCAATAGTAACAAGGTGAAATGAATAGCCCTGTTTGCAAAAAAGAGGTAGAAAGGAAACAATTATTGGCTAATACCAGTTTTGATGGCACATACAACGACAAAAAATAAGCATATTCCTTGTCCTAAGCGAAGATAACAACATCGTTATTTATCTAAAACGGTGTGAGGACGAGATTGCAATATGGAAAGTACGCCGAACGAGCTACGTTTTGGGCAAAGAACTAGAGAAGATCGACATGCAAGATTTTCCACATGCAGTGACGTGGGAACATGGGCAGTGGAGCAAGGCCGGAGGGGAGGAGGCTGTACCTGGGGATTTTCGGGATGTAACTAGGAGGGCGGCGGCGTGCAGGATCTGCCCATACTGCGGGAGCGAGCAAGTGGTATAGGCCCTGCCGTGTTGATGCTTCGTTAGAGAGAATGTTGGGTACCACAGATCGAGACATGCTGCCTCGACACCGTCGAACTGAGAAACGATGCACGTCCTCCCTTTCCATCAGCGGACGAGATGCGGGTGGATTAGTGACCAACGGTGAGAGAGAGAAGCCACCACCACCTTGTGTGAGATAGTGTGACGATAGACAAACCCCGACAGGCAGGCTCCATTGTATATAGTGCAGCTGATTTCTTTTCTCGATAACAATCATTTTATATTCGGTATGTGCCATTGAGGAATATAACTTTATTTAAAACTAACGCATTTGGACGAACTTTGTTCCATGTACACGACCCTCCTTCAAGCAAACAACCGCTACATGCGCCAAATTATAACGTGGGTTGCCTTGTCGTACAAAAATGAGTTCCACCGTGTCCCCACGCAGGTGTGGCCGGGAGCGAGGCATGAGTACGTGCATCGTGCATGCACCTCTTCCCTACGTGCAGGTACGTACTACGTGGGTGTGTGTGAGAGGGATGGTTTGTGCGAAGCAAAGGCAACATGTCGATGATAACTCAAACAAAAAATGTAACATATGCAATGTGTGTGAAACAGAGGCCTGGATATATCATATATTGAGGGGGCAATCAACGAGAAGAGAGTGGATGGATCATCGGCGTGAGATATCGGTTGAATCGAAGAGAGGGATGAAGTGTGTGGGTGCACAATCGATACAGAATGCCATCGAATTTGTGTGTTCCCATGTCAAAGATATTGGGAGGCTAGCATACTGGAACGTGAGAGGGGAGAGGTGCTGTTTGTCTCTATGCCATGGATATCTACCTA
>NC_041385.1:554966155-554982136 GCF_002162155.2 Triticum dicoccoides
CGACTGGTATATGTGTGGAGAAGGAGAGAGACCTAGCTATGTATTATGGGAGATCGATCGCATCCATGCATATGTGTAGCAGGGGAATAAGGTTCGAAGAGAGACAAAGCTAGAGTGTCGGAGGGTTAGTGGTTGAGCTACGTCTCACAAATGGCGGGAGAGGCCTGCTAGACAAACAGAGGGTACGACTGCAATATGAATAAGAGAGGGGATGCCCTCCTGTCTGTGCACGTGCGTGTGAGAGACGGGTCGGGAGGCATGCAAGGATGATGAGGGGGACGATATGGCTAGGGGGCAATATGTCTGTGATACGTCCATTTTGCATCATGCTTTTATATCAATATTTATTGCATTATGGGCTGTTATTTCACGTTATGTTGTAATACTTATGGCTATTCTCTCTTATTTTACAAGGTTTACCATGAAGAGTGGGAATGCCGGCAACGGGGATTCTGGCTGGAAAAGGAGCAAATATTGGAAACCTATTCTGCATAGTTCCAAAAGTCCCGCAACTCCACAAAAGTCATTTTTGGATTTAATAAGAATTATTGGGCAAAGAAAGTACCTGAGGGGGCCCACACCTTGGCCAGGAGGGTGGGGGGCGCCCCCCTACAGGCGCGCCCCTGTCTCCTGGGCCCTCTGGTGGCCCCCCGGTGCCCATCTTCTGCTATATGAGGTGTTTTATCCTGAAAAAAATCAGAGGCAAGCTCACGAGATGAAACTCCGCCGCCACGAGGCGGAACCTTGGTGGAACCAATCTAGGGCTCCGGCAGAGCTGTTCTACCGCGGAAACTTCCGTCCGGGAGGGGGAAATCATCACCATCATCATCACCAACGATCCTCTCATCGGGAGGGGGTCAATCTCCATCAACATCTTCACCAGCACCACATCCTCTCCAAATCCTAGTTCATCTCTTGTATCCAATCTTGCATCAAAACCACAAATTGGTACCTGTGGGTTGCTAGTAAAGTTGATTACTCCTTGTAGTTGATGCTAATTGGTTTACTTGGTGGAAGATCATATGTTCAGATCCTTTATGCATATTATTACCCCTCTGGTTATGAACATGAATATGCTTTGTGAGTAGTTACGTTCGTTCCCGAGGACATGTGTGAAGTCTTGCTATTAGTAGTCATGTGAATTTGGTATTCGTTTGATATTTTGATGAGATGTATGTTGTCTCTCCTCTAGTGGTGTTATGTGAACGTCGACTACATGACACTTCACCATTATTTGGGCCTAGAGAAAGGCATTGCGAAGTAATAAGTAGATGATGGGTTGCTAGAGTGAAAGAAGCTTAAACCCTACTTTATGCGTTGCTTCGTAAGGGGCTGATTTGGATCCATATGTTTCATGCTGTGGTTAGGTTTACCTTAATACTTCTTTTGTAGTTGCGGATGCTTGCAATATGGGTTAATCATAAGTGGGATGCTTGTCCAAGTAAGGGCAGTACCCAAGCACCGGTCCACCCACATATCAAATTATCAAAGTACCGAACGCGAATCATATGAGCGTGATGAAACTAGCTTGACGATAATTCCCATGTGTCCTCGGGAGCGCTTTTCTCATTATAAGAAGTTGTATAGGCTTGTCCTTTGCTACAAAAAGGATTGGGCCACCTTGCTAAACCTTATTTACTTTCATTGTTTGTTACTCGTTACAAATTATCTTATCACAAAACTATCTATTACCTACAATTTCAGTGCTTGCAGAGAATACCTTACTGAAAACCGCTTGTCATTTCCTTCTGCTCCTCGTTGGGTTCGACACTCTTACTTATCGAAAGGACTATGATAGATCCCCTATACTTGTGGGTCATCAAGACTCTTTTCTGGTGCCGTTGCCGGGGAGTGAAGCGCCTTTGGTGAGTGGAACTTGGTAAGGAAACATTTATATAGTGTGCTGAATTTTTTTGTCACTTGTTACTATGGAAACTAATCCTTTGAGGGGCTTGTTCAGGGTATCTTCAACCCGACCAGTAGAGCAAAGAGTTGCTCCTCAACCTACTGAACCTACTGAAAATGTTTACTTTGAAATTCCTTCGGGTATGATAGAGAAACTGCTAGCTAATCCCTTTGCAGGAGATGTAACATTGCATCCTGATTTACACCTTATCTTTGTGGATTAAGTATGTGGATTATTTAAGCTTGCAGGTATTCCTGATGATGTTGTTAAGAGGAAGGTCTTCCCTTTATCTTTAAAGGGAGATGCATTGACATGGTATAGGCTATGTGATGATACGGGATCTTGGAACTATAAACGACTGAAGTTGGAATTCCACCAGAAGTTCTATCCTATGCATCTTGTTCACCGTGATCGTAATTACATATATAATTTCTGGCCTCGCGAAGGAGAAAGCATCGCTCAAGCTTGGGGGAGGCTTAAGTCAATGTTATATTCATGCCCCAATCATGAGCTCTCAAGAGAAATGATTATTCAAAATTTTTATGCTCGGCTTTCTCTCAATGATCGCACCATGCTCGATACTTCATGTGCTGGTTCTTATATGCTGAAGACTACTGAATTCAAGTGGGACTTATTGGAAAGAATTAAACGCAACTTTGAAGATTGGGGTTCCGACGATGGCAAGGAGTCACGTATAACACCTAAGTTTGATTGTGTTAAATCTTTTATGGATACCGATGCTTTCCGTGGATTTAGCGCTAAATATGGACTTGACTCCAAGATAGTAGCTTCTTTCTGTGAATCTTTTGCTGCTCACGTTGATCTCCCTAAGGAGAAGTGGTTTAAATATAATCCTCCCATTGAAGTAAAAGTATTTGCACCTATTACAGTTGAAGAAAAGACTATTACTTATAATGATCCTATTGTTCCTACTACTTATGTTGAGAAGCCACCTGTTCCTATTAGAATAAAGGATCATGCTAAAGCTTTAACTGTTGTTCGTAAGAGTAATACTAGAACTTATACACCTCCTGAGCAAATTAAAGTTGAACCTAGTATTGCTATGGTTAAAGATCTCTTGGATGATAATATAGATGGGCATGTTATCTATTTCTGTGATGAAGCCGCTAATATTGCAAAACCAGATGCTAAGATACATAGACCTATTGTAGGCATGCCTGTTATTTCTGTTAAAATAGGAGATCATTGTTATCATGGTTATGTGATATGGGTGCTAGTGCTAGTGCAATACCCTATGACTTATATAAAGAAATCATGCACGATATTACACCCGCTGAGTTGGAAGATATTGATATTACCATTAAGCTTGCCAATAGAGATACTATTAAGCCTTTTGGGATTGTTAGAGATGTTGAAGTCTTGTGTGGGAAGGTCAAATACCCTGCCAATTTCCTTGTTCTGGGTTCCCCACAAGATGACTTTTGTCCCATTATATTTGGTAGACCCTTCTTGAATATTGTTAATGCTAGGATTGATTGCAAAAAGGACGTTGTTACAATTGGCTTAGATTACATGACTCATGAGTTTAATTTTTCTAAATTTCGTAGACAACCCCGTGATAAAGAATTACCTAGTAAAGATGAAATAATTGGTCTTGCTTCTATTGCCATGCCTCCTACTGATCCGTTAGAACAATATTTGCTAGACCATGAAAATGATATGTTTATGAATGAAAGAAGGGAAATAGACAAAGTATTCCTTCAGCAGGTGCCTATCTTGAAACACAACTTACCTGTTGAAATCCTAGGGGATCCTCCTGTACCCAAGGGTGATCCCGTGTTTGAGCTCAAATCATTACCTGATAATCTTAAATATGCTTATCTTGATGAAAAGAAGATATATCCTGTTATTATTAGTGCTAACCTTTCAGAGCAGGAAGAGGAAAGATTATTGAAAACTCTAAAGAAGCACCGTGCTGCTATTGGATATACTCTGGATGATCTTAAGGGCATTAGTCCTACTCTATGCCAGCACAAAATAAAAGTGGAGAAAGACACCAAACCGGTTAGAGATCCTCAATGACGATTAAACCCTAAGATGAAAGAAGTGGTAAGAAATGAGATACTAAAACTCCTTGGGGAAGGTATAATTTATCCCGTTGCTCATAGTGAATGGGTAAGCCCTGTCCATTGTGTCCCTAAAAAGGGAGGCATTATTGTTGTTCCTAATGATAAAGATGAATTAATTCCACAAAGAATTATTACAGGTTATAGGATGGTAATTGATTTCCATAAGTTAAATAAAGCCACTAAGAAAGATCATTACCGTTTACCTTTTATTGACCAAATGCTAGAAAGACAATCCAAACATACACATTTCTGCTTTCTAGATGGTTATTCTGGTTTTTCTCAAATACCTATGTCAGCGGAAGATCAATCAAAAACTACTTTTACTTGCCCTTTCGGTACATTTGCTTATAGACGTATGCCTTTTGGTTTATGTAATGCACCTGCTACCTTTCAAAGATGCATGATGGCTATATTCTCTGACTTCTGTGAAAAGATTTGTGAGGTATTCATGGATGATTTCTCCGCTTATGGATCCTCTTTTGATGATTGCTTGGGTAACCTTGATCGAGTTTTGCAGAAATGTGAAGACACTAGTCTCGTCCTAAATTGGGAAAAGTGTCACTTTATGGTTAATGAAGGCATTGTCTTGGGGCATAAAATTTCTGAAAGAGGTATTGAAGTTGATAAAGCTAAAGTCGATGCTATTGAAAAGATGCCATGTCCCAAGGACATTAAAGGTATAAGAAGTTTCCTTGGTCATGCCAGTTTTTATAGGAGGTTCATTAAGGACTTTTCTAAAATCTCTAGGCCTCTGACTAATTTATTGCAAAAAGATATTCCGTTTGTCTTTGATGATGATTGTGTAGAAGCATTTGAAATACTTAAGAAAGCTTTGATCACTGCACCCGTTATTCAACCACCTGATTGGAATTTACCTTTTGAAATTATGTGTGATGCTAGTGATTATGCTGTAGGTGCTATTCTAGGGTAGAGAGTTGATAAGAAATTAAATGTTATTCAATATGCTAGTAAGACTCTTGATTTTGCCCAGAGAAATTATGCTACTACTGAAAAAGAATTCTTAGCAGTTGTATTTGCTTGTGATAAGTTCAGATCTTACATTGTTGATTCTAAAGTTACTATTCACACTGATCATGCTGCTATTAAATATCTTATGGAAAAGAAAGATGCTAAACCTAGACTTATTAGATGGGTTCTCTTGCTCCAAGAATTTGATTTGCATATTATTGATAGAAAGGGAGGTGAGAACCCCGTTGCAGACAACTTGTCTAGGCTAGAGAATGTTCTTGATGACCCACTATCTATTGATGATAGCTTTCCTGATGAACAATTAGCGGTCACTAATGCTTCTCGTATTGCTCCATGGTATGCTGATTATGCTAATTACATTGTTGCTAAATTTATACCACCTAGTTTCACATACTAGCAAAAGAAAAAGTTCATTTATGATTTAAGACATTACTTCTGGGATGACCCACACCTATATAAAGATGGAGTAGATGGTGTTATTAGACGTTGTGTACCTAAGCATGAACAGGACCAGATCCTATGCAAGTGTCACTCTGAATCATATGGAGGACACCACGCTGGAGATAGAACCGCACATAAGGTATTGCAATCCGGTTTTTATTGGCCTACTCTCTTCAAAGATGCCCGTAAGTTTGTCTTGTCTTGTGATGAATTTCAAAGAATTGGTAATATTAGTAGACGTCAAGAAATGCCTATGAATTATTCTCTTGTTATTGATCCATTTGATGTTTGGGGCTTTGATTATATGGGACCTTTTCCTACCTCTAATGGATATACACATATTTTAGTTACTGTTGATTACGTTACTAAGTGGGCAGAAGCTATTCTAACTAGTAGTGCTGAGCATAACACCTCTATTAAGATGATTAAAGAAGTTATTTTTCTGAGGTTTGGAGTCCCTATATATCTTATGACTGATGGTGATTCACATTTTATTCATGGTGCTTTCCGTAAAATGCTTGCTAAGTATGATGTTAATCATATAATTGCATCCCCTTATCACCCACAGTCTAGTGGGCAAGTAGAGTTAAGTAATAGAGAGCTCAAATTAATTTTGCAAAATACTGTTAATAGGTCTAGAAAGAATTGGTCCAAGAAACTTGATGATGCATTATGGGCATGTAGAACTGCATATAAAAATCCTATGGGTATGTCTCCATATAAGATGGTTTATGGAAAAGCAACTTACCTCTTGAACTTGAACATAAGGCATATTGGGCCACTAAAGAGCTCAACTATGATTTTGAACTTGCTGGTGAGAAAAGGTTATTTGACATTAGCTCACTTGATGAATGGAGAACCCAAGCATATGAAAATGCCAAGCTATTTAAAGAAAAAGTTAAAAGATGGCATGACAAAAGGATACAAAAGCGAGAATTTAATGTAGGTGATTATGTGTTGCTATTGAACTCTCATTTAAGATTTTTTGCAGAAAAACTTCTCTCTAAATGGGAAGGTCCTTACGTTATCGAGGAGGTCTATTGTTCCGGTGCCATAAAAATCAACAACTTCGAAGGCACAAGTCCGAGGGTGGTGAACGGTCAAAGAATCAAACATTATATCTCAGGTAATCCTATTAATGTTAAAACTAATATTATTGAAACCATAACCCCGGAGGAATACATAAGGGACACTTTCCAGAACGTTTCAGACTCCGAAAAGGAATAGGTATGTGGTACGGTAAGTAAACCGACTCCAAAACAATTCTAATGGCAATTTTTCTCCATTTTGGAATATTTAAGAATTTATGGAAGAAAGAAGTAATCCGGGAAGGACACGAGGCATCCACGAGGGTGGAGGGCGCCCCCTACAGGGCGCGCCCCCTGTCTCGTGGACACCTCGTGTGCCTCCTGGACTCCGTTTTCTTGCACGTTACGTATTTTGGTTGGTAAAAATTCATTATGTAATCTCCCAAAAGTTTTGACCACCGTATTACGCAAAAATCTTTTGTCTTTGCTTCGAGCTGTTTCCGTCACAGATTTAGAGCAATATGTCATCTCAGGATTCAGAGGGAGAAAGCTATGTGGCTGACTACCTTGCAGACCCTAGGGTTTACGGGGACTTGGACCATTGTGGCTGGACCACTAAGGAAGAAGAAGACCATGAGCCTAAGGGAAAGGAGGAGACAAGCTCATACGAAGACGAAGTCCCATTACCTCAACCAGGGGATATGCACGTGGAGTTTAAAAAGTCAAGCCTTCCAGATAGAGCAAAGAAACCCAAGATCGAGTTTATCCCTTTTCGTCTCTTGCAGGAAAACAAACAGGATTTGTGCAAAAGAATATTAAACCTCGAGCGGGAGATCGATGATATAAGGGAGCAAAATTCCGTTCTCAAGCGCAAGCTCAAAAGCAAGCCTACATCAACAACTCCTTCTTCACCACCTCCGAGGACATAATTACATGGGTATGGGCACTCCCCTTGGCAACTGCCAAGCTTGGGGGAGGTGCCCTAGTATCGTATCACCATAACACTCCTATCTTTACCGTTTTACTTAGTTCGATCCTTTTTAGCAATATCTTGATCTAGTAGATTGAAGCCTTGGTATTAATTAGTTTCGAGTTTTGATTTGTGATCTCTAAGTAATTAAGTTCGTGAGTTATCTATAATAAAGATTAGTGTTGAGTCAAGGACTTTGCTATCTCGCTATGATCTTGCAAAATAATAATAGAAAGAATAAAAAGAATAAAAGAGTTCATATTGATCTTATGGATAGTAATGACTTCACACATAGAAAGTATGAGGATTAAAATTTGTTGAGAGTTGATAAACGTAGTTTTGGTCATCGTTGCAATTAATAGGAAGTAATAAGGAAAGAGAGGCTTTCACATATAAATATACTATCTTGCACATCTTTAATGATTGTGAGCACTCATTAAAGTATGAGATGCTAAAGAGTTGATGTTGGACAAGGAAGACAGCATAATAGTTTATGTTTTTTCGCATCTCAATTAAAGTATATTGTCATGGATCATTCAAACATGTTGAGCTTGCCTTTCCCCCTCATGCTAGCCAAAATTCCTAGCACCAAGTAGAGATACTACTTGTGCTTCCAAATATCCTTAAACCCAGTTTTGCCATGAGAGTCCACCATATCTACCTATGGATTGAGTAAGATCCTTCAAGTAAGTTTTCATCGCTGCAAGCAATAAAAATTGCTCTCTAAATATGCATGACTTATTGGTACGGAGAAAATAAACTTTATACGAGCTTGTTATGGAAGCAATAAAAGCGACAGACTGCATAATAAAGGTCCATATACAAGTGGCAATATAAAGTGGTGTTCTTTCGCACTAAGATTTTGTGTATCCAACCCTAAAAGCGCATGACAACCTCTGCTTCCCTCTGCGAAGGGCCTATCTTCTACTTTATGTCTTTTACTTTATGCAAGAGTCAAGGTGATCTTCGCCTTTCCCTTTTTCATTTTATCCTTTGGCAAGCACCTCGTGTTAGAAAGATCCTGATATATATATACAATTGGATGTTTGTTAGCATGAATTATTATTGTTGACATCACCTAAAGGTGAATACGTTGGGAGGCAACATTATAAGCCCCTATCTTTCTCAGTGTCCGATTAAAACTCCATAACCATAAGTATTGCGTGAGTGTTAGCAATTGTAGAAGACTATATGATAGTTGAGTATGTGGACTTGCTGAAAAGTTGTATTCTTGACTCTTTCTGATGTTATGATAAATTGCAATTGCTTCAATGATTAAGATTATAGTTTGTTAGTTTCCATTGAAGTTTATGTTCCATACTTGACGTTGTGAATCGATTTTTACTTGAGCATAAGAAATCATATGACAAAATCTATATATGTTGCTGTTATAAGAATGATCATGATGCCCTCATGTCCGTATTTTATTTTTATCGACACCTCTATCTCTAAACTTGTGGACATATTTTTCGATTTCGGCTTCCGCTTGAGGACAAGCGAGGTCTAAGCTTGGGGGAGTTGATACGTCCATTTTGCATCATGCTTTTATATCAATATTTATTGCATTATGGGCTGTTATTTCACGTTATGTCGCAATACTTATGGCTATTCTCTCTTATTTTACAAGGTTTACCATGAAGAGGGGGAATGCCGGCAGCGGGGATTCTGGCTGGAAAAGGAGCAAATATTGGAAACCTATTCTGCACAGCTCCAAAAGTCCCGCAACTCCACGAAAGTCATTTTTGGATTTAATAAGAATTATTGGGCAAAGAAAGTACCTGAGGTGGCCCACACCCTGGCCAGGAGGGTGGGGGGCGCGCCCGCCCTACAGGGCGCGCCCCCTGTCTCCTGGGCCCCCTGGTGCCCATCTTCTACTATATGAGGTGTTTTATCCTGAAAAAAATCAGAGGCAAGCTCACAAGACGAAACTCCGCCACCACGAGGCGGAACCTTGGCGGAACCAATCTAGGGCTCCGACAGAGCTGTTCTGCCGGGGAAACTTCCCTCCGGGAGGGGGAAATCATCACCATCATCATCACCAATGATCCTCTCATTGGGAGGGGGGCAATCTCCATCAACATCTTCACCAGCACCACCTCCTCTCCAAACCCTAGTTCATCTCCTGTATCCAATCTTGTATCAAAACCACAAATTGGTACATGTGGGTTGCTAGTAGTGTTGATTACTCCTTGTAGTTGATGCTAATTGGTTTACTTGGTGGAAGATCATATGTTCAGATCCTTTATGCATATTATTACCCCTCTGATTATGAACATGAATATGCTTTGTGAGTAGTTACGTTCGTTCCTAAGGACACGGGTGAAGTCTTGCTATTAGTAGTCATGTGAATTTGGTATTCGTTCGATATTTTGATGAGATGTATGTTGTCTCTCCTCTAGTGGTGTTATGTGAACGTCGACTACATGACACTTCACAATTATTTGGGCCTAGAGGAAGGCATTGGGAAGTAATAAGTAGATGATGGGTTGCTAGAGTGAAAGAAGCTTAAACCCTACTTTATGCGTTGCTTCGTAAGGGGCTGATTTGGATCCATATGTTTCATGCTGTGGTTAGGTTTACCTTAATATACTTATTTTGTAGTTGCGGATGCTTGCAATAGGGGTTAACCATAAGTGGGATGCTTGTCCTAGTAAGGTCAGTACCCAAGCACCGGTCCACCCACATATCAAATTATCAAAGTACTGAACGCGAATCATATGAGCGTGATGAAACTAGCTTGACGATAATTACCATGTGTCCTCGGGAGCGCTTTTCTCATTATAAGAAGTTGTCCAGGCTTGTCCTTTGCTACAAAAAGGATTGGGCCACCTTGTTGCACCTTATTTACTTTCATTTTTTGTTACTCGTTACAAATTATCTTATCACAAAACTATCTATTACCTACAATTTTAGTGCTTGCAGAGAATACCTTACTGAAAACCACTTGTCATTTCCTTCTGCTCCTCGTTGGGTTCGACACTATTACTTATCGAAAGGAGTACGATAGATCCCATATACTTGTGGGTCATCAGTCTGCGGTATGCATACATAACTATATAGGAAGATGAATCGTCGTGTGTCGGTGCAAGGGAGAGACATAACAAGTGAGGTACGTCAATCGGTGCATGGGAAAAGAGTTATAGTCGACCTAGCTATATGTAGGGAGATCGGTAGGTATACATGCATGCATGTGTTAGAAGCAAATAAGGCCCAGAGAGACAGATAGAGTGAGAGGGATGCGGCTAGGAGGTGGTGCGAGAGGCCGACTATATCGAGGGGGAGGAGTGTGCAAGTATGAGATCGATGAAAAGAGGGGTGGGAGTGTGCACGTGCGTGGAACTGTATTAGACAGAGGAGGGCATGAACGGTGAGAAGAGAAGAGGGAAAGCATGTGTTTGTGGTAGGTTCGCCTGGCTAGAGAGGTATATCGGTCGGTGTGTGCCGGAAAGGAGTTGGAGGGCCTACACACACCATGGGTGAACAACCTAAAGAGAAATAACAAATGTGCACGATGGAGAGAATGTGAGGTAGGGTCGGAGGGAGGTGGGCGTGTGCATGCACGAGAAAAAATTAGCGCTAGCTACAAAGAGAATAGGACCGTGTGGGTGTAAAAGACGAACATATATCACAATTCATCATAAAAGTGGATTCAGATATTTGAACAAGAGATCATAGTGTTTTCAATCGCTGCATATGCATGAATATGATGGTGATATGCATTGTGTGGTCATGAACATGTTATACTACATATAATATATAGAACATTTATTTGAATTTGTTATAATGTCTGGCTTTTGCAGCTCAGGGCTAAATACTTGTCATAGTGTAGGGGGCGGGGCACTATACTTTGTGTGATAAACACATTGTACGTATGAAACATGGTTTAGATTATGAAGATCTAGTTAGTACATCAAATGTACTATTATTTGGAATCAACATCAAGTGTATTCAAAATTTTGAATTCGAGTTCATACATCACACATAGTTCATATCTATATCTATAGTAATCATGTGGCATGTTGTTATAAGATAATATACGAATGATGGTTTGACTTGGCAACAATCATGATTGTAGATTCTTATTCAAATAGAGAAATAAATTCAAATTTAGTTCTAATTGCAACGGTAGTATAGACATTTGGAATGCACTAAAATGTTCCTATGAGTAGGTTACATGCATTATACACCCAGCGAAAAAATTTAATTGATAACATGGATTCATAGCTTTGAATATCATTTGTATAGTAAAACAGGAAAGACTCTCTATTTGTGTGGCGCGAATAATTTTATTTTATTTTATTTTTTGTTGAGGGAAGTGCAAATTGATTTGGGACGTACATTAGTACACGTTAGGCTTGTCCCTAAAATTCAACCAGCGCCTTGTAATCCCAAAAATTCAGATATCGTGCTCCCAAAACTCGCGCCTTGCTATCCTGAAATTACAATGCGTGCAAAATGTCCCTTCAGCTGCCAAATCCCGACACGTGAAATCCCCCTTCTAACCCTGAGCCAAAAGGGCCGGTAGTTCAAATTGGTGGGGGTACTTTTGTAAAACACCCTACATTTTGAACAAGCGCATCCCTAAGTCATGGTTCCCCCCCCACCCATCATCTCCTTTTCGCCATTCAAAATCCCAGGCCGCCATAACCTTTCTGCTCCAGCCGTGAAACCCAGCCCTCCTCCGTCTGCCACCCCATCGCTGCCCCGTCGGAGCCTCTTCCCTGACGATGTTGTCCACTACAACAGCTTGACGTCCCTCATCCACCGCCCCGGATGAGGATCCGTCGTCGATTTCATCGTCCTGCCGGTTCAGCCGCCCCGTCCTCCACCTCCAAGGAGTTTCTCCGATGATCGCCTCATCTATTGCGGCTGCTCCATCCCCACAGCGCCACCTTAACCTGCTCCACCAGAACTGCAGCATCCTCACCGACTCCTCGGACGAAGCTGATGCCTACTTGGCGGCACCAAAGAGGTTATACACTCATCACATCGCACCATCTCCTCAACTTGACCTCCCGACGCTGCTGGTGCTCGATCCCACTCCCCCATGGTGCATATACTTAGTCGGTGCCGCCGGAGACAGCTCCACGGTGGCTCTCCCCCAGTGCGAGGCTCCCTCGGTGGCGGCGTCCATACCAGCCAGAGTTGCTGCAGCTGCTCCAGCTCTCACTCGCTCGTGTTGCTGCTCTGCTACTACTGCTATGGCTCTCACTCGCTCGCTCGCGCTGGTGCTGCTACTTCTGCTCCGGCACTTGCTTGCTCGCGTTGCTGCTCTACTCTTCCCCTCGCTCGTGCTGCTGCTTTGCTCTTGCTCTCGCTCACACTGATGATGCTGCTACATGGGCTGCTGCAGCTACACGAGTTGCTCCTCTGGCTCTAGTTTGCGCTGCTGCTCTGCCTACTATCTGCTACTATGTTCCCTGTCGATTGCCTACTGATTTAGATCACTATTTCTCTACTACTAGTGCTCGAGCGGCCTAAACTATACATGTGAAGTGCATCTCTGCTACCAGTGTGTTCAGTTTCGACAGTAACATTCAGATTACACAGTAAATTTCAGTTTTGATAGTTAAGTTCAGAGTCAACAGTTTTTACCTCATCAGTTGTAGGCATGTGTTTTTTGGTGATGTACATTTTACATCTACCACTTTTTTGTAATGTAGTTTACATCATCTATTGGAGATGCTATTAGAATCCCACTTGAGATTTAGGATGTCTGTCTTGTGCTGATTCATCCTCGACATCTTACAGCTTGCCGGAGCTGCTCCAACGACGAAACCATCCATCACAACAGAGGAGTACCCTGGACGCCGTCTACAGACGCCTCAGATCTTCCACCACACCTCGAACAACCACCTCTGCCGCAACTTCTTCAGCGACCAACCCAATGATGCTGTGGTAAACACGGATACGCCAAAGAGGTTGTACACTTGTTGCATCACTTATTACTCTACATTCATGTCGATCCATTAGGGCTATTTTGGTTCAAAGGAAAGAGTGAAGGAAAAATATAGCAATAGGAAATTTTCCTATGGTACTCTACTATTCAATTATTTATGCATTTGGTTGAAAGGAATGGAGCAAAACATCCACCTGGACCTACTTTTCCTATGCATGAAAACAAGACTAAGTGCATTAGTGGTAGAATAACATTCTAACTGTACACACTTTCATATGGTTTCTCTTTAATTTGGCCATGTTTCTTTGCATTCCTCTGCTCTTCCAATTCCTGTGAACCAAACACCCAAGGTGACAGAAATCCTGTGTTTACAAATGCTTTGTTTCCCACGTGCATTCCTATCCTATTCCGGTGTTTTTCCTATCCCTGCATTTTTAGAATCCTGCAAGCCAAAGGAGGCCTTACAGAATTACATCAGTTATAGATAGGTGTCGAAGAAAACTTTGTGTGGTTTGTCCTGCTCCGGTCACGATGTCGTCCACCTCACCTGAGTTGCTCCATCGACAGAAGCATCCACCATACCAGACATCATGACTCCCGATCGTCTTTCGCCGCCTTAGATCTCCTTCCTTTCCGCCGGCACCCACCGCAACTGCATCACCATCATCGACTCAGCAGATGAACCTGAGGAGTACACGGGTTCACAAGAGAGGCCACACTCTTTTGTTTTTTGCTTATGTTATGCATTGCTTAATATTACCTGCTACTTTATCATCCTGTTCACCTCTTAGACTCCAAGTCAGGTCCAAATTAATGTTCAAACTTGAGTTTTAAAATGCTTGTGGGGCACATATCGAGGCAATAATGAATAGTATCTCTGTCTATTATCTGGTTAACCTAGGGTATGTCTATGTTGTCCATCTTGGGTGCGAAACAAACATTAAATCAATCATCATTTGTCTTTTTATTAAAGTAAAGCTATCATCAGCCTGCTATCATTATTTTTGGATCTATCCACTAGTTGTTACCATCATTCTAGATTTCTGCATGCTCTCCTTACATAATCTCACTATAATTTTTTGTATGCATGTCAGATATTGTACATAGTCATGCTGAACATGTAGAGAAAAAGAGAAGAGTTTTGCACCGGCAATATGGTTTCATGCAGACATCGCTCCATGGTGGGTGCTCCAGATTGTAATCCAGAGGAAGATATCTGTTCTGAGGCGGATTCAGACGAAGCTGACCACTCTTATTTACCCCCTGAGGTGTTTTCTCTAACCTGGCATGATGATGTTGGTCATATCATGCATATGTTGCCTTGTAGTGCCTACTTTCGACATCATATATGTCACCTTCTTAGTTTTGACATGTTCTGTAATGCCACCAGTTCAGTTTCTATATCATATATGTGAATTATGAAATCTCATCTCTTTTAGCCAACCATAATATATGTGAAATATGAAATGCCATCTAGTTTAACCATGCATCATATATTTGAATTATATCTTGCCAATCCGTTTCTTCATCACATTTCCATTTGTCGACAATGTTTGTACATTCAACTACTCTTCCTGTGAATCAACCATTTGAGTGGGTGATGGAAAAATCTAGAGTGAAAACAAGGTCTTCAGAGCGAATAATGCTACGTGTCAAAGCAAATCTCTTGCTGGGTCCTGATAGCTCCTTAGAGCTGGATTCAGAGATAGATGGCCAGTCCTATTCCCCCACTGAGGTGTATGCTCTAACTTGGCATGGTTATACTGCTCATATCATGCATATGTGTGTTGCATTGCCTAATTTAGATATCATATACACAATATTCAACACCATGTTCTTAGTTCAGACATCATATATGCGAATGCCCTCTGCTTAGTATATAAATCACACGTCTGAACTTTATCATGCGATCCTGATTACTTAGATAACATGTATGTGAATTATGTCATGCGAACCTGTTTACTAAAGACATCATAGTATTATCTCATGCCATCCTATTTAGTTAGTCATCATATATTTGAATTATGTCATGCTATGTTATCCAGTTTAGATAGACATCATATATGTGAAATTATACCATGCTATCCTTTTTAGTTAAACAATATACATGTGAACTATTTCATGCCCTCTTTTTTCCACACTATCTATTGCATCTGTCTCTCATACAAGGTCTGTACATTCAACTACTTTTCTTGTTTATCAGCCATTCACTACAAAAAAAGACACATCCGTGACATTTTGGGCCGAACGGATTTTTTTCTGTCATACTTATGACACTTCTATGACGATAATTGTGACAAAACCCGGTATCATCATAGATGTGGTGGGCTCCTACTTCTATGACAAAACTCATGACAGAAAATGGGCTTTTCGTCTTAGGCAGGCCGTAGACGCAGCTGCATGACATTCTTTGGGCCGTCCATGGCAAAAAAAACCGTTGTAGAAGCGAGGGCGAGGAAAATTTTGGCGAGTTCCCGGTTACGGTGGGTGGTCGGGGGCCGAGCGATGCGTGTTTCTCTCGTACATGTACGCGCGTGTGTGCAAGGCGTTGGTCTCTAACTGAACCCGAGCGAGGTGTCGCCTAACTAAACCCGAGCGATTGCACTGCAGGCTACGCGTTACTGAACCCGAGCGATTGAGCGATTCTTTCGCTACTG
>NC_041385.1:554982412-554986192 GCF_002162155.2 Triticum dicoccoides
AGTGTTGCGAAGGGGGGTTTGGATGAACAGTGAGCGGTGGGAGTGGATGAACATGACCCGTGGCGTTGCCTCTGGATGAACAGGACCCCGATCGATCGAGTCGGTTGGGGCTGGATGAACAGGACCCCGTGGAGGGCTGGATGAACAGGACGACCCCATGGAGGGCTAGATGAATAGTAGATGGTGGATGGGTGGATGAACAGTAGCCCGTGGAGGGGTGGTTGAACAGGAGCCCATGGAGAGGGGTGGTTGAACAGTAGCCGGTGGAGTAGCGCATGGTGGAGGCTGGATGAACAGGAGCCCGTGGATGAACAGTCGCAGGTGGAGGCTGGAGGAGGTCGACGGTGGATGAAAAGTAGCCCATGGAGGCCGGAGGAGGTCGACGGGGGAGATGAACAATATCCTGTGGAGTCCCGTTTTGCGGTACGCCACACCCCTCCCGATGAACAGGACCCTTGTTTTGACCATAGCACTCCAACACAAGTCCGTTTCGTCCATTTTGCGGTACGCCACACCCCTCCCAATCAACAGGACCCCTGTTTCTACCGTAGGAGGTCCGTTTCCTCCGTTTTGCGGTACGCCAGACCCCTCCCGATGATCAGGATCCTGTTTCGAACGTGGCCGGTCAAACACAAGGCCATTTCCTCTGTTCTATGGTACACCAGGCCTTGTTTCCATCACCTGTTCCGTCCAAGCCCTCCCGATGAACACGACGACGCATTCCGTTCCAACCCAGCCAGTTGGCCCCCATGAACACGACGATGACGCTGTTTCTCCGTTCCGACCTAGCCATGTACACGAGCCCTGGCCGTACGTATGCGTGAGTAGGCGTTCGAGACCCCGCCCGTATGTACACATACGTGGCCGTATTTTCTTTCTTGCACACTGGCCGCTGTACGTATGTGTACATGCTACGTGCGTGCCTCTACATCGACCAATATATATGTACGTACATGTTCACGATCAGAATGAAAACGCTACGTACGCTTCGACCAGGTGGGTCCCGACTGATAGGCACTTCCTTGCTTGCGAAGATGTAGCTGGTGGGTCCCAGCAGTCAGGGGGGCGAATCATGTTTTTTTTGCTCGGACGCACTTCCTTGCATGCGAAGATGTAGCTGGTGGGCCCAGCAGTCAGGGGGAGACGTTTTTTTTCACGAAATACAGTGGCCCGTCCGATGGGTCCCTGCTGTCAGGTGGAGGTATCATTATTTTTCGTGTAATAAGGAGGCACTTCCTTGCTGCGACCAAGGACCCAGCTGTCAGCCTCTCCACGTACAGTCCACGTCCGATGGAAGTCGTTCCTTGACCACGTTGACCACGCCGCGCCGAGAGCACCACGACGGTGGACGACGGTGAGGCCTAGGAAGGGGACGACGTGGAGCTGGGGAAGATGCGGTAGTGGATGCCCACGCGGAGAGGAGTACAAGGGTTCACTGGTTCGCCTGCGGTGTGAGGCTGCCGTCGCCGCAGAATAACATGGGGTGTGTGTCGGTGTCAAAACCGGCAGATCCCGGGTAGGGGGTCCTGAACTGTGCGTCTCAGGCTAATGGTAACAGGAGGTTGGGGACACGATGTTTACCCGGGTTAGGGCCCTCTCGATAGAGGTAATACCCTACTTCCTACTTGATTGATCTTGATGATATGAGTATTACAAGAGTTGATCTACCACGAGATCAGAGAGGCTAAACCCTAGAAGCTAGCCTATGGTATGATTGTTGTCTTGTCCTACGGACTCAACCCTCCGGTTTATATAGACATCGGAGGGGTCTAGGGTTACACAAAGTCGGTTTACAGAGGAGGAGATCTACATCCGAATCGCCAAGCTTGCCTTCCATGCCAAGGAGAGTCCCATCCGGACACGGGACGAAGTCTTCAATCTTGTATCTTCATAGTCCAACAGTCCGGCCAAAGCATATAGTCTGGCTATCCAGATACCCCCTTATCCAGGACTCCCTCAGTAGCCCCTGAACCAGGCTTCAATGACGATGAGTCCGGTGCGTAGATTGTCTTCGACATTGCAAGGCGGGTTCCATCTCCGAATACTCCAAGATAAATTCCGAACATAAGGACCGTGTACGGCTCTGCAAGATAAATTCCATATACCACCGTAGAGAGAATAATCCATGAATCTGGTCTGCTGACAACTCTTCGTAGTGTGACATCATACCACGGCTCGGTAATTATTTGAACCATTTTCTACAACCTGCTTCCGCACACATAGCGAGGCGGTTTTCTTGGCACGTCTTGTCAAAGCAGAGATCGTGTCCCCTTATCACGGGATCTCCATCAATATAGGCATGGGTAACCCAACCAGCGCCATCAATCGAGGCGCTTGAAAAAATAAGAGATTTTGAGAGGCAAGTGGAGAGGCGTACATTCTACATTGCCTTTATAAAGGGACAGAGATCTCCGGTTTTCACCCACGCCTTCTTCCTCCTTTGCTCATCCGTTCTCGCACCCTCGAGCTCTAGCGCCCAAGTTCTCACCTTCTCCATAGGACCGCAACATGTCTGGAGCGGGAGGCAAGTGGATGGCCTCCTCCGTCACAGAGGAGAACATCACCAAGCTTCGGGAGGCCAGATACCTGGCCGAGAGCATCGCGCACAGGCTTCCGACAGAGGGACATATTACCCCCACTCCGAGGTCTCGGGAGAGAGTAGTATTTGTCCCTCATTTCATCCGCGGACTAGGATTTCCACTCCACCCGTTTGTCCGCGGGCTCATGTACTACTATGGGCTAGATTTTCATGATCCGTCCCCGAATTTTGTCCTCAACATCTCGACGTTCATCGTCGTGTGCGTGGCCTTCCTCCGCATCAAGCCTCACTTCGGCCCGTGGATGAAAATCTTCTGCGTGAAGCCAAAGATCGTGAGCGGCCAACAGGCGGAGTGCAGAGGCGCCATGGTGGGCAAGATGCCCAACGTCACATGGCTTGAGGGCTCCTTCGTGGAGACCATAAAGGGGTGGCAATCAGGGTGGTTCTACATCACAGAGCCACGCGACTCAACTGCGTGGCGGCCCCCAAATTCAGATCCGAAATCCCCATGCGGCTCACTTCTTGGGAGAAGAAGGGCCTTGCCTGGGGCGAACCCACGGAGCTGACTGGACTCGAGACCTATATCAGAAGTATGAGGGACAAGAAGATCAAACTCGTCAACGTGGTCTAGGTCATGCTCATTCGTCGGATTTACCCGTGTCAAAGACGGGCATTTGATATGTGGGAGTTTGACCCAGCCGAACACCATACGCTGCTAGAGCTCTTCGACACAATGCACAAAGAAATCTGGAAGGTGCTGTTCAAGACCGGTGAAGTTCCTCCTCCCTTTCCGAGGACCGTGGGCTCAGCACAAAGCGCCTCGCCCTTCTGGTAAGTCCTCTGATTATTACAAGATGTTTCCTTCCTAGTACATTCGAGGGAGGATATTTAAGTCACCATGCTGACCGAACATGACTGGGTGGAGATGGCGGAGCGGATTGACTGTCCGGCTCCATTGCCTGAGGACCCAGTAGACGCACTCCTAGCAGAGATGCTGGTTCTAGCGCCTTACAAGGTGCCGGAGAAAAACACCGAAAAGAAGGCTGCGGGGACCCAGAAGGGTCTCCGGCACGAGGCTGCACCAGACGCCACGCTAGAAGATGACGAGACGCACTCCTCCCACGAAGGGGAGGAGAAAAAGAGGAAGGCCGCCTCAACTGAGGGGGCCGAAGGGTCCAAGAAGGCGGCCGCGGGGACTTGAAAAGGTCTCCGGCGCAAGGCCGTGATAGAATCATCATCCG
>NC_041385.1:554986638-555008078 GCF_002162155.2 Triticum dicoccoides
AAAACATGAAGAGATGCCCCCTCCCCATTCTAGGGAGGAGCAGAAAAGGAAGGCTGCCCCGTCGGGGGAGGCCGGGAGACCGAAGAAGGGAAAAGCGTCCCTTCCCGAACACTCCTCAACCGCTGCTTATAGCGACGAGGACTGGCTGCCCAGGGACAAGCCCCGGGCGAGGTCGTAAGTATCTGCATTCCATAATATTTTCAGTGCAACTCTGACCTCATGGTTTGTAATGATGCTGAACATGTATATGCAGTCCGGCTAGGTCCAATCTCGGGGTGTCTTCTTTGGAGGAGTCTCTGAACGAGTCGGAGATGAATTCACTCCCGACGGCCACCTCCCCACGACCTGCGGATGACTCCGAGGTGTTGTCCCGAAGGATACCAGAGCAGGAGGCGATGGTTCCAGAGATGCCCCAAGGCAAAATCTCGGGCGCTGGACACATGGGGGGGTGAGACCCCCATGGATTATGCTGACGGGAGCCACATCAAGTTTGGCTCCCAGCCGGTTACTGCGCCGGAGCCTACAAAGGTTCCGGACTCCAGTAAGCCGTCCCTCACGAAGGGGGGCGAGTCGGCCGTACCAATGACCTCCACCCAGCCGAAGGCATCGGATAATTTGTTGGAAGTGCTTCGAGGGGCTTCCATCGATGATGAACACCGTATGCTTATGAGTACGGTGATTGAGAAGGTTCGGTTCGCCAAAGCGGATTGACCGAAGCCTGCACCAGCCTGCTAACAGGCTTTGAGGTAAGTAAAAAGTTGTGAGGAAGTATCACCCAATAGACAGTAGCCCCTGATACTCTGGTTGGTGTTCGGAAAGAAAAGCCAAACGGAGGGTCAACTAAAAAACCACAGGAAGCTAACAGTACTTGTCTGTATGAACAAACAGGCACTGCTGCTGACCCTGCTGCGCGCACGGCTGAGGTTGCCGGACTCAAGCGCGAACAGGGGCAGGCCGAAGAAGAGCTCGGCCTCATTAAGAAGCAGCTCGAGGAGAACAAAGGTAAGAGAAACCTCATCCATATATCGTATAGAGGATAAAAAGTTGGTGATGCTAACAAAAAGCATCATGGCTTTTGATAGGGACCGCGACCGAAGTGGCTGCCCTAAAGGAAGCGCTGTCCGCAGCCGAAGCCAAGGCGGATATAGAGCACACCGAGCGCGAGAAGCAGGATGCTCGAGTGGGAGAGGTACAGCAAGAGCTCCAGGAGCTCAACAAGAAGTTCGACTCCTTGGAGCATGACTTCAAGACGTAGGCGTCTGAGCTTGCGAAGGCCCTCCAGAGCTCGGCCGACGCCAAGGACGAAGCCCAAAAGGCCCTCCAGGAAATCCAGGCGACCAAGAAGATAGCGGAGGGTAAGGCATTCTTTATGCAAAGCAAGCATGTGGAGGAGTCATTTCTTTTACTTGCACGAATCCGGAGCTCTCCAGGGGCATTCGCAGATCTGCCACGCAGCATTTTGGATGCCGTGGAGTTCTATCGCGCTGAAGAGGGGAGCTCCACGGAGAAGCTGTTCTGGTCCCAATATACCGGGGCCGAACACCTGATGCCTCTAAGTGACCAGCTGAAGCAGCTTGTCGAACTCCACAATGCGGCCGAACAGGCCATGAAGGACCTCATAGTCCGGATATGGCCTGGCGAGCCCCTGCCCGGCAGCTACTTTGGCCTGGTGAAGCGTATGGTGCATGCCTGTCCACGGCTAGAAGTTATCAAGCAGTCCGTATGTATTGAGGGTGCCCGACGGGCCTTTGCCCGCGCGAAGATGCATTGGGCCAAACTAGATGCTGAGAAGCTCGTGAAGGACGGACCCCCGAAGGGCAAGGAGCATCGCTACCCCGAAAAATATTATGATGGCGTTATGAAAGGCGATCGGCTTGTGGCAAATGAATGTCCTAAGAACATAATTTTCGAGTAAATATACTCATGTCGTCTGTGTAATATGAGGACGAGTTTGATTGCGCTATATAACACTTTGTTTGATTTAAAATATTACCTTCTCTACGGCCGTTTATCAAAATCTGGAAGTAGGCCGGTCGTCGGCTTCCGCCCCCTTGTAACTAGTACTGGGGTGTTCGTGGAAAACCCAAACACTCTTTTTCCAAATTCTTGGTCCTTTAAGGAGGTGTTTAGCGCAGCGAACAAGGCAATCGGACTATTCGGCTTTATAACTCTCAGTTGGCCATAGAAGTCTATAATTTTAAATTTCGGCGAAGCCCCTAGTATTCGGAAGGCCGGACAGGGGCGTTATACACGCCTAAATCGGGCAAGGCCAATTCCTCGCCTTAAGCGGAAAAAACCTTTAGGGATTTTAGTACCTTGCGAACAGCGACCAACTCTCGCCGCATCATGATGGTTAGTTTTCGGCTTTCTCTACTGAGGTGCTCGTCCAGAAGAACCGGGACAGAATTGCAGTAGTTCTCCCTACGCTACCTTAGCCAATATAACGGAACATAAGGTACCAAAACAAGGGAGCCGGGCTAACCCTACTATTGACCCAAGACATGATTCGAGCTGATGCATATGATGCTATAAGTTTGGGGTGCCGCACTGTCGAAAGTGTTCGGACTTTTCTTGCCATATTATGGGGCTCGATAAGAAGCCCCTGGCAAACTGAGCGTACCAAAATGTACGGATGCAATATTGAATTAATATTCAACGGAAAATATGGAGATAGTAATAAGAAGCTGACGCTGTGTACTACTTCCAATTTATTTGGACAATACGGCAAGGCGTAGGTGTATAAGTATTGCATGAAGCAGAAAGAAATAGGACTATTTGACATGTCCTATCCAAGGGCAGGCTACATGCGGGTATGTAAGAACTGGTATAATGATCATTGAAGAAGACCACCTGAGTATTCCCTTGTGTGAAAATCCTCTTGCCTCCTTGGTGTTCCCCTTGTAATGAGTCTGATTATCCGATTTCTCTGAAGGGGCTGCCCAAAAGTGGGGTCCTGAAAAAAGAAAAAAATGGTATGCGGGCTTCATGGTGGCTGAACCGCTGAGGGAGTCCCGGACTAGGGGGTGTCCGGATAGCCGAACTACCATCATCGGCCGGACTCCAAGACTATGAAGATACAAGATTGAAGACTTCGTCCCGTGTCCGGATGGGACTTTCCTTGGCGTGGAAGGCAAGCTTGGCGATACGGATATGTAGATCTCCTACCATTGTAACCGACTCTGTGTAACCCTAGCCCTCTCCGGCGTCTATATAAACTGGATGGCTTTATTCCATAGGACGAACAACAATCATACCATACGCTAGCTTCTAGGGTTTAGCCTCCTTGATCTCGTGGTAGATCTACGCTTGTAACCCACATCATCAATATTAATCAAGCAGGACATAGGGTTTTACCTCCATCAAGAGGGCCCGAACCTGGGTAAAAACATCGTGTCCCTCGTCTCCTGTTACCATCCGCCTAGACACACAGTTCGGGACCCCCTACCCGAGATCCGCCGGTTTTGACACCGACATTGGTGCTTTCATTGAGAGTTCCTCTGTGTCGTCACCGATAGGCTCGATGGCTTCTTCGATCATCAACGATGATGCATTCCAGGGTGAGACCTTCCTCCCCGGACAGATCTTCGTATTCGGCGGCTTCGCACTGCGGGCCAATTCGCTTGGCCAGCTGGAGCAGATCGAAGGCTACGCCCCTGGCCGTCAGGTCAGATTTGGAAGTTTGAACTTCACGGCTGACATCCGCGGGGACTTGATCCTCGACGGATTCGAGCCACAGCCGAGCATGCCGTACTGTCACGATGGACATGATTTAGCTCTGCAGCCGGACAGTACCCTGGAGGCTGCACTCGAACCCGCTCCGATATTCGACTCGGAGCCGGCTGCGCAGACCAAGGATGGATGGCTAGACACCACCTCGGGGGCTGCAACCTCTACGGCGATAGAGCCGAACACCGATCTTGTCCCCCATGAAGCTCGTGACTCCGAGGTGCCGGACTCCTTGCCGGACTCCGGACCTCCCGCACCCCCTCCAGTCGAATCCGATTGGGCGCCGATCATGGAGTTCACCGCGGCGGACATCTTTCAACACTCACCTTTTGGCGACATCTTGAGTTCGCTAAAGTACCTCTCATTATCAGGAGAGGCCTGGCCAGACTGCGGCCAGGACGGTTGGGATGCGGACGACGAAGAAATTCAGATTCCACCCACCACCCACTTGGTAGCCACTGTCGGCGACCTAACCGACATGCTAGATTACAACTCTGAGGACATCGACGGTATGGATGACGATGCTGGAGACGACCAAGAACCAGCACCCACCGGGCACTGGAAAGCCACCTCTTCATACGATATATACATGGTGGATATCCCAAAGGATGGGAACGGCGAAGGAATAGCGGAGGATGAGCCCTCCAAGAAACAGCCCAAGCGCCGGCGTTAGTGGCGCCGCTCTAAATCCCTCCATAGCAAGAATGAGGATTCCGGCACCGGAGACAATAATACACCGGATAGCACCGAAGACAACCCACTCCAGCATGATCCAGCACAGGAGGAGGGGGACGCCAGCCCTCATGAGAGAGCGGCCCAAGAAGAGGTAGAGGACTATATGCCTCCCTCCGGAGACGAGGAAAGCCTCGACGACGATGAATTCGTCGTGCCTGAGGATCCCGTCGAACAGGAGCGTTTCAAACGCAGGCTTATGGCCATGGCAAACAGCCTCAAGAAAAAGCAGCAGCAGCTTAGAGCTGATCAAGATCTGCTAGCCGATAGATTCACCGAAGTCCTCGCGGCCGAAGAGCATGAACTCGAACGCCCCTCCAAAAGCTACCCCAAACGTAAGCTGCTCCCCCGATTAAAGGTGGAGGCATATGATCCCGCTTCACCAGGAGACAATACGGCTGATCGACCACCCCGTGGTCGCGACAGAGAGGCCTCAAGGCCCTTCACTAGACCCGTACCCCGGCATCGCTCGAAAAGCACAAGGCCACAGGGGAACACTCTAGACCTGCGCGACATATTGGAGGATAAGGCAAGACAATCAAGATCGATCTATGTATCACGTGGGCGCCCCACGATACGTGACAATCACCATCACCCCGGACACAGTAAGTCCGGCCGGGCCGAACACAACAGACAAAGCTCTTTTGAGCTCCGTCGCGATATCGCCCAGTATAGAGGCGACGCACACCCACTGTGCTTCACAGATGAAGTAATGGATCATCAAATCCCAGAAGGGTTTAAACCGTCAATATTGAATCTTATGATGGCACAACAGACCCCACGGTCTGGATCGAGGACTATCTCCTCCACATCCACATGGCCCGCGGAGACGATCTCCACGCCATCAAATATCTCCCACTCAAACTTAAAGGACCAGCCCGGCACTGGCTTAACAGCTTGCCAGCAGAGTCAATCGGGAGTTGGGAGGACCTGGAAGGCGCATTCCTCGATAACTTCCAAGGCACGTACATGCGACCACCAGATGCAGATGACCTAAGCCACATAATTCAGCAGCCAGACGAATCGGCCAGACAATTTTGGACACGGTTCTTAACCAAGAAAAACCAAATCGTCGACTGTCCGGATGCCGAGGCCCTCGCGGCCTTCAAGCATAACATCCACGACGAGTGGCTTGCCCGGCACCTGGGACAGGAAAAGCCGAAATCCATGGCAGCCCTTACATCACTCATGACCCGCTTCTGTGCGGGTGAGGACAGCTGGCTAGCACGCAGCAACAACCTCAACAAAAATTCTGGTAGTCCGGATATCAAGGACCGTAGTGGCAGGTCGCGTCGCAACAAAAACAAACGCCGCATTAATGGCGATAACAGTGAGGATACGACAGTCAATGCCGGATTCAGAGGCTCTAAACCCGGTCAACGGAAAAAGCCATTCAAAAGAACAACTCAAGGTCCGTCCAATTTGGACCAAATTCTCGACCGCTTGTGCCAGATACATGGCACCCCTGAAAAGCCAGCTAACCAGACCAATAGGGACTATTGGGTGTTCAAGCAGGCAGGCAAGTTAATTGCTGAAAACAACGACAAGGGGCTACATAGCGACAACGAGGAAGAGAACCGACCGCCGAACAATAGAGGACAGAAGGGTTTCCCCCCACAGGTGCGGACGGTGAACATGATATATGCCACGCACATACCCAAAAGGGAGCGGAAGCGTGCACTCAGGGATGTATACGCGATGGAGCCAGTTGCCCCGAAGTTCAATCCATGGTCCTCTTGCCCGATCACCTTTGACCGAAGGGACCACCCCACCAACATTCGCCATGGTGGGTTCGCCACATTGGTTCTAGACCCAATCGTCGATGGATTTCATCTCACCAGAGTCCTGATGGACGGTGGCAGCAGCCTAAACCTGCTTTATCAAGACACGGTGCGCAAAATGGGCATAGACCCCTCAAGGATTAAACCTACCAAGACGACCTTTAAAGGCGTCATACCAGGTGTAGAAGCCAATTGTACAGGCTCAGTTACACTGGAAGTGGTCTTCGGATCCCTGGATAACTTCCGAAGCGAGGAGTTAATCTTCGACATAGTCCCATTCCGCAGCGGCTATCATGCCTTGCTCGGACGTACCGCGTTCGCAAAGTTCAACGCGGTGCCGCACTACGCATACCTCAAGCTCAAGATGCCAGGCCCTAGAGGAGTCATCACGGTCAACGGAAACACTGAACGCTCCCTCCGAACAGAGGAACATACAGCGGCTCTCGCGGCAGAAGTACAAAGCAGCCTTTTAAGGCAATTCTCGAGTCCGGCTGCCAAGCGGCCGGACACAGCTAAGCGTGCCCGGAGTAACCTACAACACGACTATATGGCACGTTCCGAGCACGCGTAGCAGTGCGGCCCCAACCCCAGCCCCTGTAAAACATTAAGACAGACCCTTCGCATACTCCATTACACTCTGAAGATACCATGGGCATGGGGCAAGGGGCTCGACCACGATAAGCCCAGACTGCGGCTCAACCGCACCAGGGGCTCTTAAGTGTGTCGTTTCTTTTTCTTTTCCTTTTATTTTTTACCTACAGGACTCCGTTCGTCAGAGGCCCTGTCCGGCAGCAGACATGCCGAACCCATGATGCAACAGCCAGGGAAGGAGAAAGGCTACAACGAAAACCCAGGTGGTCTCCATCATGAGCATTAAATCTGTTTTATGCATTACTCCGTAGCCTACCCCTGGAGGGGGACATGTTAAACAGTCCCATCCCTTGCTTACCGCACCACTTGTATCGTCCTGCACTTACATCAGTTTTTATTGAATAAAGCAATGCATCACATTTTTGCTTCTAATTGCATTTCTTTCTTACACATATGTTCATCTATGACATGTTGCATCCGTACGTTTTGGTACGGCTAAATACACCAGGGGCTTATGTTTCCCGTGTTATGGTGTGATAAGTCCGAACACTTTCACAAGTGCGGCACCCCGAACTTATAGCATTATATGCATCGGCTCCGAATCATGTTCTTGGGCCAATAGTTGGGTTTGCCCGGCTCCCATGTTTTGGTACCATACGTTCCGTTTTATCGGCTAAGGTAGCACTGGGAGAACCACTGCGATTGCGCCCCAGTTGAGCTGGGTTAACGCCTCAGTGGAGAAAGCTAAAACTGACCGTCATGATGAGGCGAGAGCTGGTCACTGTTCGAGAGGTTCTTTGCGAGTCCCTAAAGACTTATGCCGCTTCGAGCGAGGAGCCGGATTCTGTCCGGCCAAGGTGTGGATAGCGCCCCAAATTCGGCCTTCCGAAAACTAGGGGCTTCACCGAAATTTAAAATTTTAGAATTCTATGGCTAAGTGAGAGTGTTCAAGCATTATAAGTCCGGTTGCCTTGTTCGTTGTGTTGAGCTCCTCCCTAGATGGACCCAAAAATGGGAACAAGAGCGCTCGAGTTTATCCCAAACACCCCAGCACTCGTGGCATGGGGGCTGAAGCCGACGACTTGCCATCTCTCAGATTTGATAAACAGCCGCACAGAAGGTAATATTTTAAATTAACAAGTGTTGCTTAGCGCATATGAACCAAGTTTTCAGCGCACAGGATAACAAAATGCGAGTCTACTCAAATATTACATCTTTGGAGCACTCACCCGCAATATGCGGGCGCCCTTCAGCACACTCCTACAATACATCTCGGGCGTGCGATGCTCCTTGCCCTCTGGTGGGGGGTCCGTCACAAGCTTCTGGGCATCCATCTTGCCCCAGTGCACCTTTGCACGGGCAAGGGCCCGACGCGCACCTTCAATACAGGCGGAGTGCTTGATGACTTCAATCCACGGGCACGCATCCACCAGCCGCCACACCAGGCCGAAGTAGCTCCCAGGCATGGCCTCCTTAGGCCACAGCCGAACTATGAGGCCCTTCATGGCCTGTTCGGCTGCCTTGTGGAGCTCGACCAGCTGCTTCAGCTGGTCGCTAAGGGGCACCGGATGTTCGGCCTCAGCATACTGTGACCAGAAGACCTTCTCCGTCGAGCTCCCCTCCTCGGCCTGGTAGAATGCGGTAGCATCGGACACGCTGCGAGGACGATCTGCGAACGCTCCTGGAGAGCTCCAAATTCGGGTAAGCGACAGGTAATTAATGCTTTCTTTGCATGAAAAATGCCTTACCCACTGCTATTTTGTTTACCGCCTCGATCTCCTGGAGGGCCTTGTAGGCTTCGGCCTTAGCGGCTTTGGCACTCTCAAGAGCCGTTGCAAGCTCAGACTCTCGAGTCTTCGAGTCACCTTCCAGGCTCTCATGTTTCCTCATGAGATCCTGGAGCTCTTGCTGTACCTTCGCCACCCGCGCCTCCTGTTTCTCTCGCTCGGTGCGCTCCGCAGCCACATTGCGTTCGGCTGCGGCCACCGCCTCCTTCAGGGTCGCCACCTCGTTAGTGGCCCCTGCAATACCCCAGTTATCCTTGTCATTTTTCTTGCAACCAAATCCTTTTCTGTAAGGTACAATTTTCATAAGGTATTACTCACCTTCTTTTTCCTCGAGCTGCTTCTTGGCATGGCCGAGCTCGTTCTCGGACCGCTCGAGGTTTTCCTTCAAAGTTTTGACCTCTGCAGTCAGTGCGGCAGAGGTCAGCAGCACAACCTGCAATCCCATATTGACATATTTTCATGACTCCTACGTTTATCTTTCTAAAGATCCTCAGTCCGGCTTTTCTTTCCGAACAACGAACCGAGCATCAGGGGCTACTGTCTATGCGGTACCATTTTACATATATTGAAATTCTTACCTCAAAGCCTGTTAGAAGGCTACTGTAGGCTTCGGTCAGCCCGCTCTTGGCGAGCTGAACCTTCTGAATCACCGCACTCATAATAGTGCGGTGTTCCTCTTCAATAGAGGCGCTATTGAGCGCCTCTAGCAAATTATCCGGCACCTCCGGTTGGAAGGAGGTAGCCGGCGTCATAGTCTTGCCCTTCTTACGAAGGGGTCGCCTGCCGGACTCCGGAGCCACTATGGGTTCCGGGGCTGAGTCCCGTGCAAAGTCCGGGAGGTTGTGCTGCGACACCTCCGGGGCCTCTCCTCCTGGTGGGTCCCTTCCTGGGATCCCACCTCGGCATCGTCCACATCACAGGGGGTGGAGACAGTCGGAAGAGAATCCATATCCGACGCCCCTAAGGACCCGCTCGACGAAGTGGGGAGATCATCCTTAGGCGGACTGCAGGGTTGTATGCGGCATTAGAAAGACATAATGTGGCGGAAAACGAAAACCTTGAAGTTATTCGGGAGTCCGGATACTTACGATCTCACCAGAGAATTGCCCCTTGGAGGCCAGTCCTCGTCGTCGTCACCGGCATTGGCGGAACAGTCCGGGGGAAGAGTTTTTCCCCTCTTGGACCCTTCGACCTCCCTTGTTGGGGAGGCCTTCCTTTTCTTCCCTCCCCCCGCTGGGGGAGAGGCTTTCTTCTTCTCCTCCTCACCTTGGTGGGAGGAGTCGGCCTCGGATTCATCGTCCGATAGCACCTAAAAACGGGAACTCCTCCGAGTCCCCGTGGCCTTCTTCTTGGCCTTCTTCTCCGGCACCATGTGGGGTGCCGGAGCCAGCAGCCCCGTTAGGCGGGCGTCAGCTGGGTCCTCTGGCAATGGGGCCGAACAGATAGCCTGTGCGGCCTTCTTCAGCCAGTCCTGTCAAAGGAAAGGGAGTTTAGATCCCGCATAGAGTCAAACTATGAATAAAAAGCGTCTCGTAAAGGACAATATCACTTACCTCGTCAGCTGGATGCTACGAGCTGAATTCGCGATCTTCAGTAGCGGATGCAGGAGCCTCGGCGCCCTTGAACAGCACCTTCTAGACCTCTTCGTACATAGTGTCGAAGATCCCATTCAAAGTCTGGTGCTGCGCCGGATGGAACTCCCACATGTTGAAGCCCCGTCATTGGCACGGGAGAATCCGGCGGATGAGCATGACCTGGACTACGTTGACAAGCTTGAGCTTCTTGTCCACCAGCATCTGGATACAGGCTTGGAGTCCGGTCAGCTCCTCCGAATCCCCCCAGATCCGGCCACTCTCTTTCCAGGAGGTGAGCCGTGTAGGGATACCGGATCTGAATTCGGGGGCCGCTGCCCAATCAGGGTCACGCGGCTCGGTGATGTAGAACCACCCCAATTGCCACCCCTTAATGGTTTCCACGAAAGTACCCTCCAGCCACGTAACATGGGACATCCTGCCCACCATGGCGCCTCCGCACTCCGCTTGGCTGCCCTTCACAACCTTCGGCTTGACACTGAAGGTCTTGAGCCAAAAGCCAAAGTGGGGCTGGATGCAGAGGAAGGCCTCGCACACGACGATAAACGCCGAGATGTTGAGGATAAAATTCGGGGCCAAATCATGGAAATCTAGGCCGTAGTAGAACATGAGCCCCCGGACAAAGGGATGAAGTGGGAAGCCCAGTCCGCGGAGGAAATGGGGAAGGAATATTACCCTCTCATGGGGCCTAGGGGTGGGGATGAGCTCTCCCTCGTCGGGGAGCCGATGCACGATGTCGCTGGACAAGTATCCGGCGCTGCGCAGCTTCTGGATATGCCCCTCCGTGACGGAGGAGGCCATCCACTTGCCTCCCGCTCCGGACATATTTGGAGAAGGTTGAGGTGAGATGTGCGGGCTTGGGCGCTAGAGCTCGAGTTCACAGAGATGGATAAGCCAAGGAGGAAGAAGGCGCAGGTAAAAAGGTTGGATCTTTATCCCCTTATATGGGCGGACGGAAACATGCGTCCCCACCGGCCTGATAAAACTCGCTTATCTCCCAAGCGCCGCAATCAATGGCGCGGTTGGGTTACCCACGTCCGTATTGATGGGAATCCCGGAATAAGGGGAACATGATCTCTGCTTCGACAGGACGTGCCAAGGAAACCGCCTTGCTAAACATGCTGAGATGGAACAATAAAAACAATTTGAAGGCTTGGTAGTGGTATGACGTTACGCCACAAAATACGTCAGCAGATTGAACTTGTGTAATATTATTCTCTCTACGGTTGTATGTGGAATTTATTTTGCAGAGCCGGACACTATCCTGGTGTTCACAATCTTCTATAAATTATTTGGAGGAGGAACCTGCCTTGCAATGCCGAAGACAACATGCGTGCCGGACTCGTCGTCATTGAAGCCTGGTTCAGGGGCTACTGAGGGAGTCCCGGACTAGGGGTTCTCCGGATAGCCGAACTACCATCATCGGCCGGACTCCAAGACTATGAAGATACAAGATTGAAGACTTCGCCCCGTGTCCGGATGGGACTTTCCTTGGCGTGGAAGGCAAGCTTGGCGATACGGATATGTAGATCTCCTACCATTGTAACCGACTCTTTGTAACCCTAACCCTCTTCAGTGCCTATATAAACCGGATGGCTTTAGTCCATAGGATGAACAACAATCATACCATAGGCTAGCTTCTAGGGTTTAGCCTCCTTGATCTCGTGGTAGATCTACTCTTGTAACCCACATCATCAATATTAATCAAGCAGGACGTATGGTTTTACCTCCATCAAGAGGGCCCGAACCTGGGTAAAAACATCGTGTCCCTCGTCTCCTGTTACCATCCGCCTAGACGCATAGTTCGGGACCCCCTACCCGAGATCCGCCGATTTTGACACCAACAACCACACTCTGGCCGCATTATCGTCTCGCCTCCACCTATGCCCATGGTATTTTGAGCGCGTATTTATGTACGCATGGCACGAACGCCGCCTGAATGGGGCTGGGGTGGAGGTCAGATTGCTAATCGAGCTCCTGGCGTGCCTGACGATACTGTTGCGGGGTACTTCGGACTCGCTTGATGTTGCTCGGGGTTGTCGTTGCCGAATTGGCTGTTTGTTGGAGGAGGCTGCTTTGCACTTCTACCGCGAGGGCCGCAGTGTGCTCTTCCGTACGGAGGGAGCGTTCTGTATTTCCATTGACTGTTATGACCCCGCTAGGTCCTGGCATTTTGAGCTTGAGGTATGCATAGTGTGGTACCGCATTGAATCAAGCAAACACGGTTCGTCCAAGTAGTGCATGATAGCCACTACGGAAAGGGACGATATCAAAGATTAACTCCTCGCTTCGGAAGTTATCCGGAGATCCAAAGACCACTTCCAGTGTTATTGAGCCCGTGCAACGGGCCTCTACCCCTGGAATTACACCTTTGAAGGTGGTTTTTATGGGTTTGATCCGTGACAGATCGATGCCCATTTTGCGCACTATGTCCTGATAAAGCAAGTTCAGGCTGCTGCCACCGTCCATGAGGACTCGCGTGAGGTGGAATCCGTCGATGATTGGGTCAAGGACCAATGCGGCTGAGCCGCCGTGACGGATGCTGGTGGGATGGTCCCTACGATCAAAAGTGATCGGGCAGGATGACCATGGGTTGAATTTTGGGGCGATGGGCTCCATCGCATAGACGTCCCTAAGTGCACGCTTTCGCTCCCGTTTGGGGATGTGAGTGGCATAGATCATGTTCACCGTTTTTACCTTGGGGGGGGGGGATTTCTTCTGTCCCCCAGTGTTCGGACACCAGGGCTCCTCGTCATCATTGCTGTGCAGCCCCTTGTCCTTATTCTCGGCATTTATCTTGCCGGCTTGTTTGAACACCCAGCAATCTCTATTAGTGTGATTGGCTGGTTTATCGGGGGTGCTGTGAATCTGGCACGAGCGGTCGAGTATGCGGTCCAGACTGGACGATCCCAGATTTATTCTTTTGAATGGCTTCTTCCGCTGACCGGATTTGGAGTTACTGAATCCGGCATTGACTGTCGCATCCTCAGTGTTGTCTCCATTGTTTCGATGTTTGTGTCTGTTGTGCCGTGGCTTTCCATTACTGTCATGGATATCTGAAGTGCCAGGGTTTCCTGGCGCTGTGTTACTGCGAGCCAGCCAGCTGTCCTCACCCGTGCAAAAGCTGGTCATTAGTGTCATGAGGGCCGCCATTGTCTTCGGTTTTTCTTGGCCGAGGTGTCGGGCAAGCCACTCATCAAGGATATTATGCTTAAAGGCCGCTAGGGCCTTGGCGTCGGGATAGTCGACAATTTGGTTCTTTTTAGTTAGGAACCGAGTCCAGAATTTCCTGGCTGACTCTCCAGGCTGTTGGGTAATGTGACTTAAGTCATCAGCATCCGGTGGTCGTACGTAGGTGCCCTGGAAGTTATTGAGGAATGCATCCTCAAGATTTTCCCAACTGCCAATGGAGTTTGCTGGCAGGCTATTCAGCCAGTGTCTGGCTGGCCCTTTAATCTTGAGTGGGAGATACTTGATGGCATGTTGGTCATCACCGCGGGCCATGTGAATGTGGAGAAGAAAATCTTCGATCCACACCGCGGGGTCTGTTGTGCCATCAGATGATTCGATGTTGACGGGTTTAAACCCTTCTAGGAATTCGTGTTCCATTACTTCATCAGTGAAGCAGAGGGGGTGTGCGGCGCCTCTGTGCTAGGCTATGTTGCGGCGTAGTCCGATTAGGTCTGGTCGGTTATGTCCGGTCCGGCCGGATTTATCAGTATTGTATCTGGCATGACGATCGGTGTCATGAGCTGTGGCGCGCCCCCGTGATCCATAGATCGATCTTGGTTGTTCTGCGTTGTTTTCCAATATGTCTCGCAGGTCCTACCTATTACCCCGGGCCGTAGTGAACCGACGTGGGGGTGCGGGCTGGTGTTCGGCCTGATATGTCGTTTTATCCTGGCCACGGGGTGGCCGGTCGGCCTCGTCTTGTGCTGGGAGTTCAGTCTCTTCGGCCTCTTCTTCTAGCGGTTTGTGCTTTGGGTATCCCCTGCTCGGGGGCTCGAGTCCATATTCCTTGGCCGCTAGGACTTCGATCCATCTGTCTGCGAGCAGATCTTGGTCAGCTTGGAGCTGTTGCTGCTTCTTTTTCAGGCTTCTTGCAGTGTCTATAAGCCTGCGCTTGAAGTGCTCCTGCTCTATGGGATCCTCTGGTACGCCGAATTCATTGTCACCGAGGCTCACCTCGTCTTTGGAGGGAGGCATGTAGTTATCGTTCTCCAAGTATTCGTCCGTCGCCTCTTCGTCTGGGCTAGCCTACCCATGTTCCTGTTCGGTTTGCTCGAAGGTGGGTTGATCAGGATCGTATTCCTCTTTGGCACCATCTCGATTTTCTTCTCCAGTGCCGGTATTGTTGTGGCGGGGCTTGGAGCGGCGCCGATGACGCCCATGTTTTTCTTTCTTCCCCGAGGGTTTATCTCCCGTTACCTCATCGCCATTGGTTTCTTTGGGAGTATCCACCATATATATATCATATGAAGAGGTGGCAGTCCAGCACCCTGTGGGCGGTGGTTCCTGTTCTTCTCCCGCATCATCGTCTATACCACCGATGTCTTCAGAATCAAAGTTAAGCATGTTGGTCAAGTCGTTGACCATGGCTATTAAGTGGGTGGTGGGTGGGTAACGAATTTCTTCATCGCCAACTTCCCACTCGAGCCGGACATAGTTCGGCCAGGAGTCTCCTGACAAAGAGAGAGACCTTAATGAATCTAGCACGTCTCCGAAGGGTGAGTGCTGAAAGATATCCGCGGCGGCGAACTCCATAACTGGAGCCCAGTTAGATTCGATGGGCACAGATGCACGTGGTCCGGAACATATGGCCGGAGACAAGTCCGAGGTTCAGGAAATACAGATTTCCTTAGGAGAGGAGTCTGTGTTTGGCTCCAAAGCCGATGAGTGTGTGGCCTTCGGGGCAGGGTCCATCCACCCGTCCTCGGAAGGCACGACCTGCTCTGGAACGAAGTCCGGAGCTGTAGCAGGTGTGATGTTCCGAATACTGTCTGACTGCAGATCTAGGTCATGCATGTCGTGATCGTTCGGTGCTCCTAACGCGGGCCCGAATCCATCGAAGATCAAGTCTCCGCAGATGTCGGCAGTATAGTTTAGGTTTCCAAACCCGACCTGATGGCCAAGGGCGTAGCTATCGATCTGCTCCAGATGGCTAAGCGAGTTGGCCCGCAGTGCGAAGCCGCCGAACATGAAGATCTATCCGGGGAGAAAAGTCTCACCCAGGACGGCGTTGTTGAAGGTTGGAGAAGCCATCGAGCCGAACTCTCAATGAAAGCACCAATGTCGGTGTTAAAACCGGCGGATCTTGGGTAGGGGGTCCCGAACTGTGCGTCTAAGGCTAATGGTAACAGGAGGCTGGGGACACGATGTTTACCCAGGTTTGGGCCCTCTCGATGGAGGTAATACCCTACTTCCTGCTTGATTGATCTTGATGATATGAGTATTACAAGAGTTGATCTACCACGAGATCAGAGAGGCTAAACCCTAGAAGCTAGCCTATGGTATGATTGTTGTCTTGTCCTACGGACTAAACACTCCGGTTTATATAGACACCGGAGGGGGCTAGGGTTACACAAAGTCGGTTTACAGAGGAGGAGATCTACATCCGAATCGCCAAGCTTGCCTTCCACGCCAAGGAGAGTCCCGTCCGGACACGGGACGAAGTCTTCAATCTTGTATCTTCATAGTCCAACAGTCCGGCCAAAGCATATAGTCCGGCTGTCCGGATACCCCCTTATCCAGGCTCCCTCAGTGTGGGTGAGTGGAGGGATGGCCTGGCCAGTGGTGGGAGTAGTATGGGGGCGCTGAGGCCTCCGCGGTAGCACATCCGGCCACGGGAGGCAGGAGCAGGCGGCACGACCGGAGGTGCTTTGGGCGGCAGGAGCAAGAAGACCAGAGGTTGAAGAAGTACTATGGCCATTGGATGGACATCATACGGTCACTGGAGTATTGACTAAGTTGACAAAGCCCTCCGTCCCGTCAACTTAGTAGGCCCACAAGTCAGCCGAACAATATGGTGGTTCCCAGCTAGCAGGGGGGTATTCATTTTTTGGGCGTAATAAGGAGGCACTTCCTTGCGTGCGAAGATATAGCTGGTGGGTCTGACCTATCAGCAGGGGGAACATTTTTTCATGAAATACAGAGGCCCTTCCTGTGGGTCCTAGCTATCAGGTGGAGGAATCATTATTTTGCGCGTAATAAGGAGGCATTTCCTTGCGTGCGGTCATGGACCCAGCTGTCAGCCTCTCCACATACAGTCCAATTCCGATGGATGTCATTCATTGACCACGTTGAACAGGCCGCACCGAGAGCACCAGGGCGGTGGGCGACGACAAGGCCTAGGAAGGGAACGACATGGAGCCAGGGAATACTCGGCAGTTGTTTCCCACGTGGAGGAGTACGAGGGTTTACTGGTTCATCTGCCGTCCCTGGAGAATAACAACAGGTGTGGGTGAGTAGAGGGATGGCTAGGCCAGCGATGGGAGTATGGTGGGGTCGTGAGGCCTGCGCGACAGCATAGCCGGCCATGGGAGGAGGGAGCAGGCAGTCCCACCGGCGCTTGTTTGAGCGGCTGGAGCATGAAGAGCAAAGATTGAAGAAGCACGACAGCCATTGGATGGACATCCAACAGTCACTGCTCTCATGTGTTGACTAAGTTGACAGGATGTTGTGTGTGCGTCAACCTTTTTTTTATGAAAGCATACGTGTCAACCTGTAGTAGGCGCACAAGTCAGCCTCAAATCTGTGGAAAACAGCATACAACCCATCTGCCATTATTTCTAATAATGTACATCCCATTTGCTAATTCTTAAGTTTTTTTGGAGCCCATCTTCTTTTTGTTAGCATTACACCCCATATTGTGGCCACGGTTAAAAAGTCTACGAAATTTTGCATACTTCGGTGCGGTCAACTGTTTTTAATCCAGAGATATCGATTCACATTCAAACTATTTTGAAAAATAATTTATATACATATAAAATCCAAATAATTGTCCACGCATAAAAATCAATGGAATTTAAAATCTTGTAATGAAAAAAATTGAAACTAATTCCCGGTTTGATTTGTTTTAAAAATGTACAGCCCATTTCTGGGCAAACCGAATGAAACTCTCCTCGTCTTGAAAGATTTGCAGTCCAGCATGGCCGGTAAACCAAGTAGGCCTTGTTTGGGTATTTATTTTTAAAAAATAGAACTGGGCTAGCCATTTTCAGCAAGAAAAAAACACAACTGGGCTCATGATGTGGTAAACATAAATAAAACCCTGGCTAGATGGGCCACAGCCCCCGCACAGTCCCATTGTTACCCTGATCCGTCGCTAAAACAAGTATAAATAACAACTGCTTGTTCCTAAAAAAAAACTGCACGACTTGCTGGGTCCATGGTGTCAGCCGCTCGTAGTGTAATTCTCTCGTTTATTGATTATGTTGACAATGGCGTGAGCCCTAGATGTCCAACCAATAGGAGGAACCATATTTTTGGGCTTGTAATATAGAGGCACTTGCTTGCGTACTGCCATGACGCTGGTGGGTCCCTACTGTCATCCTCTCCACGTACAGTCATCTCCTTGTTCCTCTCGGTTGTTGACGACGTTGACAACACAAGAGGGCGGCGCACCGTGCACGGCGAGCGAACCAAGGCCGCAAGGTGGAGGACAACGGCGAGGCCTCGGATGGAACGAACAGGAGCCGTGGAAGATGCACCGGTCCAGTCGCGGGTGGAGGGGAGTATGAGGGTTGACTGGTTCGGGTGCGGGTGCGTGTTGGGGCTGACGTTGCCAAAGAATAACAGGATGTGTGGGGGAATAGAGGGAGGGACTGGCCAATGTTGGAGGGTACTTACGGTAGGGCGGCGGAGGCACAACCAGCCATGGGATGCGGGAGCAGGTGGAGCCGACGGGGTGGTTCAGTTTGGGTGGCTGGAGGAAGAAGACAAGAGATAGAAGATACACGACAGATGTTGGATGTCAATCCAACGGCTGGTAGACAGAATCGTTTGTTGACTGGCTAGTAAGTCGACACCACCTTGGATAGGATATTTCCTCGCGGGTCCCAAATGTCAGAATCCAAATCTGTCACGGTCATGCAACCTTTCCTATGAAAATTTACAGCCCATTTGATGTGCTAGTTTGAAATTAGTTTGTGGGTGCTGGTGGGGGCTAATCACTTGGCTTCTGCAATGCATAGTGAGCTCAAGCAGTCGGCGAGAGTAATGTTATTTCCCTTGGTTGGGATTTGTTACAATATTTCACTCTAAATTAAACGAATGGCAAGCCATGCCTTGTTTCAAAGAAAATATGACAGTCACAGCCGAGTTGAAAAGGGCAGGAACATCTAACTCCAGCTTACAAACTCTACAAAAGCACGAGGGTTAATTGTTCATCAGGTTTACAAAAAAACTCAGGTTGAAAAGAGCAACAACATCTAACTCCAGCACTATTTTTGGCAATCACAGTCAAATGGATCAGTCAGGTCCATAGAATGAACATCCTGGGTCGTAAATTTACTGGATTATGACCACAATATGTTGTAAATAGAAGCCCGACACATTCAGATGCTCTTTTGCCCACCCGAAACACCTTTTTTTGCTCTTTGACATACCCATCCGTCAAAACCATGCTGCTGATAAACTTAAGCCTGATGGACAATAGTAACCTCGCATTCAGCAGGAAGAATGTGACAAATCTAGTGTTTGCATGGTTGGCTACATATTGTTCTAGCATTATTGTCTTCAATCGAATCTCATGAGAAGTGAGAAAATCCCGATGCTTACGAATCCACCGATTGGTTATAACTTTCTTACCCCGTCCTGTTGCCTAAATAGACATGAAGATTGAAAACAGTTAAGGTCTAAAAAAAGAGTGTCGAAAGAGCAACAGCTGAACCATTAATTCTAGTACACTATATGCGGGCTTCCAATGTGCGTGAAATTATCTCCTTTATATACAACTTCTCCAGACATGGAAAGCATTGCAGCAAGCCAATAATCTTGTTTAGATCAAAACTATTCATTTGGATATATAAGATCTTGACAGAATCCAGCACCATTGATAGGCCATCCATGGAGAAACTCTTCATTGAGCATATAACATAATATTAGTACAAAATGTGTACTCCAAGATGATATATAACTTATGGACAGAAATTTAAAATGCAGCTTATGGTTACAAGTGTAGATGATAATATAAAGTACCTGAAGAACTGTGGAGCCAAACACCATATTGAAATGAGCACAGAGATCATGTATTACACCCAAGGTCTCCAGTTTAGGTGCAGAGAGGACGGTTATTTGCAATGATGAATAACTACAATCAAGGATCAACCTTTGAAGTGAAGGGGCATCTTGGATGATGAGCTGCCTTCCGTCAAAAGAAATTCCAATTCTTACAAGGTTAGGCGACTTTATTTGGAGACAACCGATTCTAACTATGAAAACAAGCACTAGGCACTCCAGGGCAGGGCAACTAGAGTGGATGATGCTGTGCAATGAGGCCTCCAATATACGAACCCGCACAAGTGAAAGTTTCTTGAGAAATGGGAGTTGAAGGTTTAGTACCAGATTATCTGGTAGGTAGCACAACGCAAAGGTGGCGGTGTGGAGAGAGGAGGAAAACCGTGAGATGGAGATCGGTGCTGAGGGCACAAGTTCATGGCGTTCGATATGTGGTATATGATTTCCAGGGGAATAGTAGAAATCAAGCAGCTGTAGTTCTATGAATTCAGGGGATTTCAGCCAGGCGTCCACCGTGCAGGGCATGGTATGCTTGCTCAGGTAGCATGACGGGATGCAGAGGCTTTGAACGGAGCCCTGGTGGGAGGAGATGGTGGCTCTGGGGATTTCAAAATCATTGAAGAGATATAGTTGACGACAGTCAAGATTAAGGGGCACGGCGTGCCATAGAGGGCGCCACCAAATTGAGAGGACTTGGGTGCGGCAGCAATCCTTGGTGGGGAGAAGCGAGATGATCTCCCCAAGGACGGCGTCCGGGAGATCGCTGATGCGGTCCACCCGAGATTCTACGGGTTCCTGGGATCCGGTGGGGGTGGGGTCACCGCTTCTCCCCGCGCTGCCGGGTGCGGGATCTACAACATGCGTCGCGGCTGGTGGGAGCCTCATATTCTTCTGGGGTCAGCCGACTCCATTTTTGTCGAGGGCGTCGCGTCACGCTCACGGATTTGAGCAGAGTAACGAATGACGAGCCTAGTTGTAGTGCGAGTGAAGAAAAAGGGGAGCTGAGGTTTTTTCTATAGTAGTGAGGAAGAAGGGGAGCTAGGGTTTTCTGTAGAAGTGAGGTGAGGAATTTGGGGGTATGAGTGGAGCGAGCTGACGTGAGGTGGGTGGGAGCGAGGAGGAAGAAGAGCACCCAGGTTTTTTTTGGGGGGCGGTGTGCTGGGTGTGGGTAGCACCTCTCATTCAATAAATATAGGGCTTTTGAATTGATTTTACTATTTACTAGTGTGGATGGGCTGTTTTGTCTTGGCCCCAGAGAAACAATTACTACTAGTACAGTGGAGACACTCTACAGCTACCCAGAAAAACAATTACTACTAGTACAGTGGAGACACTCGACCGCTTCTGGCTCCTCCTAGGTCATTGAAACGTCTCCTTCTAATGAATGCCATTATACTTTTGTTCACCGACATGCGGGCCATGCAGCGCGCTAGCCCAAATGCCATCCACCAAATTAGAAGGCAGTATGCAGGCGGAGAGTCACCCCGGTCGTAGCGCAGCAGTAACGAGCCGTCATATCACAAAACCCCACCCTCCTGTAGTCTAAGTTTGACGGATGAAGCAACCATCATTTCACTCTTCGCTGAATCCCCTTCTCCCTCACCGTCTTCAAGAAATGCAACACTCGCATCTGCCACTATTCTTCTCTCCCAACGAAGGGAAGGTAAGCGGATCCGTGATGTTGGTATATTTTCGTTCACAGAAAAAAAGAACTTTTGCAAAGCAGTAACCGATCCTCACTCTCTTTTTTGTTTCATTGTCATTGCGATTGTGTTTTCCTTTCAGTGGTCTCCTAGTATTCGTCAGTTTCATGATGGACCAAGGAGAACCAGACAAAGATCTGCCGATATTGGAGCAGATGCGGGAGGCTGATCCCCACGAGACAGAGAGCTCCAAGAAGGTGGAGGCAGCCACCGAGCCGACCCCAGATACGCTCACGGCCACTACTGAGATGGTCAACGCCACGTTTGAGGTTACAGCCCCCGTGGCACTGC
>NC_041385.1:555008236-555019873 GCF_002162155.2 Triticum dicoccoides
TGGTTTTTCATCTAAGTATGTGGTGATTAATAATGCAAAATTTTATTAGCTTCGATGCCATGCTATACATAGTGGTTTAAATAACTTGTGTTTCTTATACTGAAAAGTAATTCAGAATTTGTTTCTGTTTCAATTAGAACCCTGATGCAGACAAGGATTGTGTGGTTGTACATGTCACTCGCTATGAGGCGGATGACCTGAATATACGCACTGGGAAAACAGAGTTCTTAGGCTGTTGGATCCTGGAAGCCATTTGCGGTTATACCAATGAAGAGTTGTATTCCAGCCTCACTGTTGTTAGGCGTGTTGTCCAGGGTGTACTGAAGCACAAGAAGTTCAAAGCTACTCCTTCGTTTGTGAGGCATACTATTCTTGTCAAGCTTACGTAGGAAGATGACGTGGCATGCCTCCACAAACAAGTTTATCAGTGGCAAGGCCACAAGGTTGTCTTCATGAAGGTTCACATGATTGAGCTGCTGCGGGACATCCTCGATGATGTCTTGTGTCCAGCCCAAATTAGACCGAGGGATGAAATAGTTGCCCCAGATAGTGTTTAATAGTAGTTTGGATTGTGTCTAATTATCCGAACCTTGCCTATTATCGACCCCTCTAGGGCTAGTACTCTGTTTGAATCCGTCTATGGGAACTGCTGCTACTTTTGTGTGCCCGTGAATCATGTGAGAACCATCGTAATTGTTGCCGAAACAGATGCGTCCTCACTAGTTTTTTCATGAATATGGCATGGTAAGACATAAGTTGTCATGGTTTATCATACGAGCAGTGTGTGTTTTGATGAAATAGGGCACTCATTCGAGAACTGTGCACCGACGTATACATAAGTACTTGTAAACACTGTTGGTGCCACCCCACTTGTAAGCAATTGTGCAAAACACGACACATTGGCTCAGCTCTCTTCAACACTAGGCTATCGACCAGCTAACAATCAACAATCTGCTGTCTGACATATAAGCAACTATGTATCTTGTTACAGTGGTTCATGCAGTTAACTGAGGCCACAATGTAAATTCCAAACATTCACACGCTAGTCCAGCGCTCATGTGGAACACTCACATTAAACTCGTCTTCATAAAAAACATGAAAAGCATAAGTTAAGCAATTTTATACATCTCAATGATTCATAGAACATAAACAAACATATACTAGTTCACAGCAAAAGACAAAGTTGTGAGAAGGTTTACAAATCAGGAAAAAACAAGCAAGGCTTCTCTGAGCAAAGGGCCTCCCGGCAGGCTTAAATTTCCTGGAGTTCACTCTGGTTTTTTCATGTTGCCACCATCCAGGATTAGGTTCTCTCATTCCAGAATAACCAGTTATAATTGTGGTCTCAGCTGGAATGCTGAACTGAACCATGCAGTGTACTGACCAGGTGAAATTCTTGTGCATTCCACTAAATTTAAGCACTGCTATTTGTAGAAATAAGCAGACCACAATGCCTCTTGTCCGCGCACCTGTCCAAAAAACCACCGTGCAGCCGTGCCAGCTAGTCCTCAGTCCATGGATGAACTGGTAGAAAGTGCATTCCGGACTAGGATGCAGTTGTTTTTGCTCGTCCCTGCACTGCAATCAGGAAGTAAAATGTACGAATCAGCTTATTTTAGATTGCGTTGGTCATTCTACCTTAGTTACTACCAATGTAGGAATACCTTGAAGACTGGAGGTTAGACAACGACAACGAGGGATAGCCATCTCATTTTGCACAGTTGTACTAAAACTGAGGTGTGTGCTTTTGATTGCACGGATAGAAACAATACAGAGACAGACATCCCGAAACGATATGGAGACAGAAATCCCTGTTTGCGCAAATACGAAATATGGTTATTTAAACAGTGACAGATATTGCAGTGGCGTATGATTAACAACAACATCTATTGTTTTATAATTGGCACTAGATTGACAGTATGAAGAGTCCTTAAGTAAGTAGCATCACATCACATCAACAATGCCACTAGATTAACATGCAGAACAATAGCATTAGTATTACTGTCATGAGAGTAGCACATGGTGAGTAAATGTGCAATCAAATTTGTGCAGTTCCACTGTGATGAAGCAGTGTTAGCGGTGTGAGAGTTAAGTGTAACTGCAAAAACACAATTCATGGGAAATAAAGCAAGACAGAAGCACTTCATAAAATGGTGGTGGCATTGCTTCAATTTATCGACGGCACTAGACCATTACTTATAGTGACATTAGGTGGCATTGCTTAATGCTTCATGTGATTTTACATCAACGATAGCGATATGGGCGTAGGGACAGCAGGGGCATAAAGTGGTGAGGCAGATGTGGCTGCCGAGAGCGGCAAACACTCAGGCAACATATCTGCATTTGTCCCATTTTTTATCTCCTCGGCGACATTTTCCTATGTGAGCACAGGATATCTAGACCTGCTCATTCTCATTTGTGTTGTCCCCCAACACCCGTCACTTTCTTTCCTTTTTCAACCAAGAGATAGGTCCACTTCCCCCCACCCTTCGCCATCCACCATGCTTTCTTCGTCTTTTCAACCAAGAGACCGGTTGGTTAGCCAGTATCTACTACTTTCCCCCATTTCCTCTTAGAACCAAGTCATAGATTCATGCTACAACTTTCCCACTTTCTTCCCTGTTTGAACCAACTCTTAGAGTCGACAGTATGAACTAGCTTTACCTCTAATAATAGTAAAAGTCTAGCTGGCTTTGGAACAACGGGCGGAAGTAGAAAAAGATCCACACGAAGGGAGCTGGGGCAGTAGAGCAAGGCAGGTTTCGAAGGAATATATACCCGAGGGTCGTTGGCATGTGGCAAAGACGGCGTCGGGAGGCCGCATCTTGGCCACAATACCGCAGGGAAGAAGAAGGGGTCGGAGGCCCTCCCGAGCCGGCTCTCTCTCAGAAAGAATGACACGGTCGCCGATCGAGATGCGCGGGCAGCCGTTGGTCTCCTCCCTCGCCGCCGACGACAGCGTGAACGATGCACCTACACCCCTGCCCTCGTCGAGGTTGTCCGGCCGGATTTGTGACTAGCCGTGAGCTGAGAGAGAGTGTGGCCACCTATGTCTTGCTTAGATTTGGAGAGCATGAGAGAGTGAACGAGAGGAACCCTAGTAAAGCAAGCGCTAAGGCTCCTGCTTATATATAAAGTGGAGTGATTTTGTTGTACCAGCTTCAAAAAAATACGCTCCTATGTGTACCAGTGAGTGGGTGTGAGAGAATTAGTGCGTGCATGCACTCCTTCTCTTCGTGAGATTACAATATACTATGCCCAAAGAATGTTCGCCGCAAGAGTAATAGTATAAGTGTGTGAGGTGTGAGCTAAAATAAAATGTGCGCGACGTCTTTTGTTTTTTAGAAGTTCTGAGGGTAGGGTGTGAAGAGCACATATGCGCGTGATGTCTACCTGCAGATAGACGCTAGGTGCGACATGCGAGTCTGCGAGAGGACCCGGGAGAGTCGTGACTCGTGAGGGTGCGTGTGCGTGAGAGGGTGGGGGGCACGTATCAATGCAATGCATGTGTCCGTAAATCATTATCCGACAAACATTCGCCACAAGCCTTTTCCTGACGAATGCCGTAAGAACTGTTAGATTGGCATCCGATAGTGTCAGTTTTGCCATGTCATTTAACAGAATAGACACTCCTCCTACACACAAATCTTCCACGTGAGTGTTAGCAACTGACGTATGCTCCCTCCGTTCTGAAATGCAGTGCATATAGCTTTATTGAAAATTCGAACCTCGCAAACTTTTACCGAGTTTTCGTGTACCAAATTGCACATGTAGAATACCCTGTATATATCATTTCATTCATCTTCGAGAGGTAACTATAAAGATGGGGGAGAAGTCTACAAAGAAAGACCATCGTATCACCCGCATCAATTTCAACCATCCTTTGGTGTCAAGGAATATCATAGGAACTCTATATGATATGATTTTTATAGGAGTTTTTCCTTTAGAGCCAATTGGTTCATAGGAATAGATTCATATACTCCACATTTCAAAGGAAATAAACATGATATCATTTATATAGCTTTAGAGACACTTGGTTCATATGAATGGATTCCTATACTCCCTTAATTTCAAAGGAAAATAAACATTAGCGTATATTCAATAGAAAAGTTCCTATGATCTGAATCAAATTACATATATTTTCTAATCCCTCCTCATAGGAATTGAGATACATGTCATCTCTAGATTCAATAGAAAAGTTCCTATGATGTGAACCAAATGACATCTCTTTTCCAATCCCTACTCATAGGAATTGAGATGCTCCATGTCATCTCTTTCCCTACAACTTCCATGTATACATCTTCTATTCCTAAATAGATAGTACAACCCACTAGTAGTTTTTTCCAAAACATGCAACTATGGCACTAGAACCATATAGTGTGCCAATAACTTTGAAAGATGGTCGCTGGATGAAGCTAATCCGACAGTGTAGAGATGGAAAATCCGAGCACTACTGGCCGTTGGATACCATCAACATTCCACCAGATCTGCCACATGTACAATTTAGAAGACTCCATGGTTGAACTTAAGCATAATGCACAAACCTCAAAACACAAGCACTTCTCCCTTGTTCTAGAATCTTCTGTATCATAATTGTTTTTTCTAAATGAATTGCCATTATTTGTTTTTTACTCTATGCTTTACAATGCACAACCCCATGAATCTTAACATTTTTATAAAACTAATTGATTTTGAATGAGATGAACTATAAGAACTAAACAAACATCTACATCATGCATATATGACTCAAAGCTTTACATGCTATAGTGTGCATTTATTCATAATTTGGTTCAAAATCTCATGCGTTCAATGCATCATTGCCTTTCGGTCGAACCTACATCCACAACTTTTTGTACGTACTATATCTCCACTGGTCCTCGAACCCAAAATGTTGCCTCGTTCCCGTAAAACCAAGCGGCCCACACATGTGTCGACTCGAACCCGTTTACTACGACATGGCCCCACACGCCGTAGTACTCCTACAAACCCAACCGCCACACTCATCATCGGTTTTCTTCAAGAGGACGAGGGAGAAGCCGATTTGTAGTGGAGGCGCTTTCAAAAAGAGGATATGTAGTGGAGACCCCTACCCTAGGGTGCCCTAGGTAGCTGCCGCACGCATCATTGTTTTCTCTTTTCTTTATGCTCTTGCGCCCTAGAGTGAAATGATGGTTGCTTCGTCCATCCAGCTTAATGCGGGAAAGGTGCGGCTTTGTGATTTGGCCCCTCGTCGCTCATTTTCTACTACTGCGGCGCTACGACCGGGGTGCCTCCAGTTCCAACCGCTGCTCCGAACTGTAATTTGGTGCATCGCATGTGGAACAAGACGGTGGATGAGCCACATGTCGACCAAAGGGGTCCTGTTAAGTGTGTTGACATTTCGTGTGCGGACTGACCCTGCTTGAGTTGCTAAGCCAACATGACAGGAGCAGCCTACCACTTGGTTTTGCTCCTTGGTGAATCCCGACTATATTGATCTAAAAAGGTACATGCTGAACTACCCTCTCGATCTCGGTTTTTTATTTTTAGGCGTCTCGTTTATAGGGCGTGCACGTAGTTCTAGGTCATCCATTTGACTAACTAAAAATGAGTTATTATGTCACAAAAAGTACTACTATATCATTGGATTCTTAAGCGGATGTAGTTGTATTTAAAAGTCGAGGGCAGGGCTTTTCCTGCGCGGTAGGCGGGGCAGTTCCACCTAGTCGGTTCGACAAAGACGCGAGAAGACGAGGGAGTAGGCTGCTGCAAATGTAGGGCTATGTGATTTGACAGCGAGTTACTGCTGGACAGGTGGGGCCCTGTGATTTGACTTGTCATTATCATTTTGACTGCGGCACTATGACCGGCGTGAGTCTCCCGATTCCTGACCACCTCCATACAGGTTCCTCTCCCAATGCTCCACCATGTAGTTGAGGCTGGCTCTTGCATGAGAGCCCACTTCTCCACTTTTTCCTTGCCTCTTTCCTCCACATATGCAAAAATGCCATGTAAAGTGGGCTTATAGCCCACTATTGTAGTACTTACTTGCTCCTATAGGTGCTAAGCTTGCCACATCGGCATAAAGTCTGATGTGGCATGTTTGGTGACCCAAGGAAGAAACGTTGCTAAGCGCATGTACCTAGGTGAAAAGACAATTTTGAGTCTGTAGCTAATTAAATGAAGCAAACTTAGCAACAAAAAACTACTAATAAGCACCTATGCATTGGGGACTTGATTGCTAAGCCATTTAATGCCCTTAGCACCTCATCTAAGCACCATTTCATTGGAAGAGGTCACTCCTTGGCAAATGCAATAAATACTACTCCCTCTGTCCCATAATATAAGAACATTTTTGGCACTACACTAGTGTCAAAAACGTTCTTATATTATGGGACGGTGGGAGTACGAAGAAAGAGATAGAGAGAAGTAAAAAAATACACTTATAGCCAACCTTATAGCTAACCTTGTTGTAGTATGAGTGACTAAGTGATGACTATGTATGACATGCCAACATCAGATAGCCTAACGCACCGTGTTAAATCTCCAAGGGCGCGACAACGCGAGCGACGCGACGGTCATGGTAGGCGCGACCATGATACGGGCTACTGGCAGCCCTTGGATCTGATATCAAATGGTCGCATGCTAAGTTGCTAAAAATTTGCAAAATAACCCTCTAGGATAGGATATTCACCGATAGGTCTAGAATCACTCCATGCAACCGTTCGATCTCAGATCCAAGGGCTCTCGGAAGCCCGTATCATGGGAGAATGGAAAGCCACTATCCTACCGTTCACACGCTGGCAGTTCGCTCCTACTCGTCCCCGCACGTCGTTTAATATTACGGCGGTTCGCTCCTAGTCATCCCGTCCTTTCACAATACAGCAGTTCCACTAATCCTAACCCTCCTCCCAAATCCATGGCATCCCAAATCTCCATGATCGGCGATGAGTACAAGGTTAGAACCATCACCGATGATGAGTTCGACGTCATCTACACCCGTTCTTCTGAAACGGTGAAAGGATGCCTTTCTCGCTTCAGACGCATGTTTGAAAGCTCACATGATGAGTGGGTCGCGGGGTTGGATGGCTACCTTTGTTTCAATATCTACAAGGGTTGGATGAAGAGCAAGAGCCAAGTGTGCGGTTCAAGCAAAGAAGTATCAACCAAGAGGAAGAGGGACAAGGATGAAGTCGAGGACGTGGACGAGGACTCCTCCGAGTGAGTAAGGTGTCAGTATCGTTGCTCATGGTGGTTCTAATGCAGTGTCTACCGGATTAGTTGCATAGTTTAATTTCAGGTGTGCTTAGTTGAATTTGAGGGGTGTGTTGTGCTGAGCCCCAGTAGAACTATGTTATGTTTCTTCTCGTTACTTTAACTCCTCAGTATGATACATACTACTAGTATTTCTTAAATAGAATTTAGCACCCCAATTAAGCACATACTAGCTTTTTTAATAGTACTATATGCATAATTTGGCGACGAGCGCTCTCTATACGTACCACCTTTTTTTTAGTTTCAATTTTTGCTCCATGGCGCAATCCATCGATACTACTACTGCACAAAAGTATACATTTTTTAAAAGGCTAGAGTATTGTTCATCACATATATAGCCAGTTAAATTCTCAACCTAGAACGACGTGCATGCCATGTAAACCGATACGGAGGAAGTATGGTAAATATGAGGTGATTTTACCGAGCGATCGGTGGGGGAGCATGGCCTGTCATGCGGTCCCACGTGTCATGATGTACCAAGGCGATGCACGTGTCCCTCTTGAGGCAGAAGCAATACTACATGGTTTGAGATGATGGCGAACCGAAGTGTGAAATAATGGTTGCTTCGTCCGTCTGGGAAGGTGCGACATTGTGATTTGACGTCTCATTGCTCATTGCTACTACTGGGCCGGTACGAGTGGGGTGCGTCCCACCTGCTGTTCTGCATTGTTATTTGGTGCTTGACACGTCGATCCGGTTGCTATATGTCCCACATGTCGGCGACAGGAAGTACAAAATTCATGAAAGGGAGCGTCGACAGAGGAGTATACTACATAATTCATGAAAGGGAGCGACCTAGTTTGGGAAAAATCTGTTTTTACGGAATACGTACCCACTAGGGTTTATAGGGCTCATCTAAAAAACATTGGTTTTTCTGTTTGATAAGTCCCAATTCTACTACTACTAGTAGTACCATTACATGTTGGATTTCGAGGTGCGTTAGATCACCCGATGCAAGCAGTGTCAAGAGGAAACTCACCAATGCATGTAGAAGTTCATGGAATGCATTCGTTCTAATTAACGCCTCGGTAAACATAACTTCTTGAGAAAAATGAGCGTACTAATTACTTGTGCAAACTACGAAATTAATTCGACCACTCACCGTCTACCTTGGTTGGAGAGATTTTGAAATTGAGCCATAAACTGGAAAGGAGGGAGTAGTAACTTTTTTCTCAATTACTATTTGTGGCCTTGTATAGATGCAAAATGTATTTTTTATAGTGGCCTTGTATAAGTAAATGGAGGGAGTACGAAAGGACATATATATTCCAAACAATATGATAATCTCTCTAACCAAGGTACGTAGCAGGGACAAGGAGTAAATGGAGGGAGTAGTAAAATTTTCTCCTCGTCCTGCGAGCCACCATGCGCGTGGGCGAGGGAGCAGGCGTAAGGCGTACAATAATAGTAGTACTACTACTACTCGTAAGCAAGCTTCACCTCATCCTGCGAGCCACCGCGCCCATGGGCGAGGGAGACGGCATACTAAGCAAGCTTCTCCTCATTCTATGAGTTGACGGGACACATCAAAATTACTCCAGTGTATAGAGCCTTGCTCTAAGGTAGGCCCCACATGGTTTGCCTCTTTTTTAACATAACACGTCAAGTCGCAATTCGTTTGTTCACCCATGGTAGACGACCCTCCCTCCACCAAGTGGACAACCAGTACACGCGTCAAATTACCACGTGGTTTGCCTTTTCGTACAGAAATGAGCTCCATCGTGTACCCGCACGGGTGTGGTTGGGAAAGAGACGGGAGTACGTGCGCCGTGCGTGCACCTTTTCTCTTCATGCATGTCCCCCACCTACGTGGGTGTGTGTGAGAGAGATACAAACTTAGACATAATGCACCGTCCATCCCCATGCCTCCGCCCAGTCCAACCACCAGTCACCACCATGCCCCACTCCTCCTCACCTTGTCTCTCACCTTTCTCCCTCCGTTTTTATATACAAGGGGCCACTATCAAAATTACAATTTGCAGATATACAAGGCCACTAACACTAATCGATGCAATATTAATGGTGTTTGCCTCATGGTACTAGCAAAGTAGGACATTAATTATCCCTTGCATGCATGCCGGAGTTTGTAAAAAATGCATCTTGATGTTCCGTGCAATGCACGGGCATCTTGCTAGTCCATGAAAACAACACATGGAAAAATTCCACGGTGAACGAGGGATTTGAATCTATTGGGAGGGGCTGTTTGGATGTTGCCCGGGGTAGCCGAAATATTGGCGACCCTTTTGTCCAGCGGTGCCTTTGCCACCGATGAACGAGGAATGGCTCGGGTGCTCATGCATCCTCCAGCGCGCACGTTGGAGACGAGCTCGCACGAGCTGTATTTTTTTGTCCCACAACGCCGCCCGAGCTGCCCGCAGACCGACCGGCGACCCACACACATTATGACAGCAACTCAACCAACCGGACGAAATTCACGCAAACACGTAGATAAACTGATATTTCATATAAACAACGACGGAAATCATATAAAATACCAGATTTTCATACAAACATGACGGATTTCATTACATTCAGATGAACTACGCGGTGCTAGTTCTGGACAGCACTTGTATATAATACCTAGCCTAAATGGTCGCCCGCCGATTGATTTGTGTTCCTCATGTCCGGCAGCATGATCACCGGACTGCCGGGAGCCCCGGAGGTATATGCTTCAGCGCAAAGGACGGCTCGCTTCCCCACTGCCCAACTGATATCATTGGCTGATGCCGAAGATGATGGTGGCCAGCACCGGTTTGAGTTCATCATCGGCCACTACTTCGCCATGACCGGCACCAGCTCGAGTTCATCCTAACATTCATCTCTTCCATGGAGCCCATGCGGGGTCGACGAAGGTCCTCGCAACAAAAGGATCCGGCAAGACACCTGCTGTGTACGCCGGTGTCGCCTCCGTGGTGGCCTTCATGGGACCCAAGTGGCGGCGACTTCCCGTGTTCTACTTCTCCTCGATGATGGCGTCGGACGCGGAGGCGCTGGCCACCGACTCATCGCTCTCCGCGCACCCGGCTTCTGTCACTGCTTGCATGGCGCGACCACCGGCATGGGAGTCCCGACCACAGAAACGGGAGATGCGGTACGAGGCGGCGGCAGGACAGCAGCAACGACGCCCGTGTGCCGCTCCTCGTCGAGATGGCCTGGAGTGGCGAGTTGCTGAACCGCGTGCCAGCTTGGGGCGGCAACTGGCTCCGTCGGGCGAGGGGAGGGAGGTGGATCAGCGAGATGCATAGCTCGTATCCGGCGGGCTACCCAGCCGGCTTGGATGAGGAATAACTACTCTTCGTAAGCCATTGTAAGAGTGGACAAAATGGTGAAGGAGGAGATAGGGGAGCGGCGGAGGTGTGCGATTCTTGGCCGGTGTTTGGACTCGTTTAAATATGAGATTAAATAGACGGTGGAAGGGAGGAGCTCGGCTGGCATTGCATTTAATGCCGGCCCGGTCATGAACGGACGGGTGTCCAGAGTGGGTTCTCGGCTTCCACACGGGCGGGTTTCATGGAGGCGTTGGAATGCGGCAAGGAGGCGTGTTCAGCCGGGCGTGCAGCGAGTGGCGCCCTCGACTCTGACCTAGGACACCGCGCCGTTCTTCCACTGACATGTGGGCTCTCCAGGTACATGGCCTGCATGTCAGTGACCCAACGCAGGCAGCGCACAGCGGAGGAACCTTTGGTGGGCCAGGGCGATCAGAAGCGGGCATTTCATAAACCGATGATTGTTCATTGAGTGTGACGTCATCTTTTTCATGTAGATAAGCCTACTATGTTGATAGCCTGTTCGATACATTGTGATTCATAAAGACCGCTGCAAACAACAATGTCCTGCTTATCATAGATAAGATTTATTAATACCCGTAACAATCCATGTCCTTAACAAAAGGTGCATGCACGTATAGGTTGAGCGTGTGTCTTGCGTCGTGTGATGTGTGCATTGAGGCATGCGAGTGTTGCATGCGTGCAAGGGTACGTTTCAGTGTTGCATGCATGGGTGCGTATGTGCGTGTGTTCGTGAGTGCATGTGTACGTTTCAGTGTTGCACGCCTGCATGCTTGCATGTGTACGTTATGTGTACGTGTCAGTGTTGCACGCCTGCATGCGTGCGTGTCTTGTGCATGTGTACGTGCGGGGTGAGCCTACACATCAGTCGACTGACTTTTTCATCTCTGGTCATTAGATTTTCCAGCCGTTGGATACGAAATCAAGGGCCTCCAGTTTATCATCAAACTCCACCCCCCTGAGCCGCCAGCCACCACCGGCCGAACCGCCGGCCTCCGCCACCCGCGGCCGGCCCGCGCCTCCCCGCCCTCCCCGAAACCACTCCCCACCGCCAGTCCGCCGCTGCACTGGCCATTCCTCTAGCCCCCCCTCCCGC
>NC_041385.1:555020218-555021621 GCF_002162155.2 Triticum dicoccoides
GGCGACTGCCAACCAGAGGTCTCACGACTTCGAATACCCACCGACCACTAATTTATTACCATTTCTATCCTTCATATACGCGCTGACGGGTGGGCCCTATGGTAATGTGCGCTACTGAATGTGAACCGTTTGACTGGTCAATTGATCATGTTATCAACAAATTACGGAGCTGTATGGTGAGCCAGTGACCATATGATCACCCTAAAATGTACTCCTATTTTATTAACACAGTACAGACTCAAACTACCATTTCTTTCTTTCATATACGGGCTGACAGCTGGGCCCCATGGTTACGTGCCCCGATGGTGCAACACTAGTTGCGCCGCGTGGAACGTTTGACTGGTCAATTGATCGTGTCATTAACAAAATACGGAGTTGTACGGGTGAGCCAGTGACCATATAATCATGACATGTATTTGTTTAACATGGTATAGACGCAAGGGCTCATATATATGCGCAAGCATTCACCGCTATAAGCGCACACACGCGGACCCTACCCCTATGAGCACCTTCGAGAGAGTGGGCCAGCATATATGATCTTGAGATTTTATGAAGTCATCATAGGTGCCTCGTAGTCGAGTGGAATGTCTCCTCCCACTGAACGCGCATCTCTGGAAAATACTAAAATTAACACAAGATAAATGCGAGCACCGGGACGTTAACCTTGGTGGGCTCAAGAAACCACTGTCCTCCTAACCATCCAACCACATGTTGGTTAGCACAACAAAATGTATGTGGTGACCATGATCAGCTTATTCTGAAGTCCAGTGACCATATCGTGCTTTTGCTTCAAATACAATGACCATAAGTGTCGTCAACAAAACACGGAGCACGCATCAAATGCAAAGTCCGTCAGTGTCATCAACAAAATATGGAGATGTATCGTGAGCTAGATACTGTTGTACTATTGTATATGCTTATTTTCTTAGTGGCCGGTTGCCTGTGTGGTGTGGTGGGCACATCATTTCTAGTCGTGGTGGGTCAACATGAAGACTCATGGGCTGGTTCCATCCTGCACCACATATAGGTTGCACCGAGACGCGTTATATGAAGAGCCATGTGGAGGAATCGGCGTACAACACGAAGCTACCAGAGTCATGGAGGACTCTATCCCCACTGGTGATAAGCCTACTATATATGATTTGTAATCCTAGGCCCCAGTATGTTATAGAAGCTTGGGGGCTAGTTTGTTGATAGTATACACACACACGCACAATGCCTGGTATTCACGTGTACTTTGTATACACTCCTATCACTAATATACAATACCAGGAGTAGGCTCTTTCTTCAACTGCAAGGGTCCGAACTAGGGTAAAACTTTGCCTCGTATTACCTTCTAGCCTAACAGTCAGGGATATCCTACCGAATGATATGATGAAATCATATCTGCCAACTACTAAGAG
>NC_041385.1:555021799-555249543 GCF_002162155.2 Triticum dicoccoides
GTGCGAGAGAGGCCTAAAGACAATGTGCGTGCGGGAGACACGTAGGCACATATATGTGCGTATAGAGGGCTAGTAGAGACCGTGCGTGTGTATATATGCATGTGAGAGAAAAAGTGTTTTCCAACTGAGATTAGTGAAAAGAGTGGTACATAGTAGTCAGAAAGAGAGAGAGAGAGAGAGAGAGAGAGAGAGAGAAATAGAGAAAGCATGTGCGTGAGACACCCCGACACCCTGAGAGAGATTGTGAGCATGTGTGAAAGAGAGATGCCGATGCATATAAAGTGTGTGCACTTATGCGTTAGATAGAGAGATATATAACGCGTTTGTGAGAACGGGCCGAGGCATAGTGCATCTACGTGTAAAAGGCGGTTCTACTCATTAAATTAAAATATAAATGGCATTATTATTTTTGGATGAGATCATGAATTTTGCAAATTGCGTATGGACGAAAATCGGTCTATCAGACACCCATACTCTATTGAATTCTAGCATGTGCATGTGTTTATTTCATATTATCGATCCATAGAGTGAGAGAGTTTTAAAATACAGGCAATGGATGCTTTTGCAATTTATATATAAACATTAATTAGTGCACTCCATGTTGTTAGTGTGAAGCACTTTATACATTTGTCACTTGCATGGATACATTCCAAATTGCTAGCTATGAAATAGAATACATGTTGAATTCAACATAAAGGGGTTTTTGAAGATTTGAATTCATAGGAAGTGTATTCATCTACTTGAACCCGAGATAATGGCATTTGTAAATCAGATGTAAAAGGGGGCATCAATCTTTGTTGTGAGTTTGAACATGCTATATATATATTCATACGCATATCTAACTTTTTTTTGCAACCAAGGAGATTATATCTGGAACCATGCATGAATTGAGGTAAGTTGCATATTTTTTAATATATACTCGTGTACAATGTATATTCAAATGTACCCCCTCCATTCCAAAGTAATCGTAGCTTTAGGATTTTCAAGAGTAAAGATTTGTGAAGTTTGACAAATCCTGAAAGTTCAATTAAAGAGAACCGAAAACGTTAATGCTTCTGCTCCCAAATATTGAACGAAGCGGCCAATAGGCCTATGGTCACCCGAAACCGCGCGAGACTAATGTTTGGTGGTAGGAAATTATTGTCCTGACTCTGGCCCGTGTAGCCTATCGGCCCGATGTCCAAAGGTGTAAACCGGGGTAGGTTTGTAACTTCACCAAGACGCCAGTCTCAACTGCCTCCGAGAAGCATTCATACACCGTGGGCGCCTAAACACCCATGCGCTCTGCCGAAATCTATCCCACCCACATTTGGGACACCTGAGATTACTGTCCTACCCCCAACCCACAATATGTCCGAAATTTTAGATGGGGGCAAAGTTTGTAACTTTCCCCAAATTACAAACAAGCGCGTCTCAAACCTAAACATTGTTCCCTCTTAGTTTCCCGCCTCCCTCTGTTTCCCCATTCGTACTCCGTGGGCGCCGAAACGCCCTCTCCACCAGCCGCAAAACCCCAGCCTCCACCGTCCTCCACCCCATAGCAACCAATCCACCGCCGCCCTCCTCCATCATGCCGGAGCCGGTACCCTGACGTCGTCGTCCAACGCAACCACAACCGCAACGCCCTCAAGGACTTAGCAGCTGAAGCTGAGGCAGAGCTGCCTCCACGACGCTGATGCCGACGTGCGCCATACCAGAACCACTCCGACCACGCCGTCCTGCGCCTCACTGCTGCCGCTCCACTGTTCCAACCGTCCACTACACCGGAGCTGTTCCTGCTATGCCATCGTTCGCCGCCTCGGATCTGGTTCCCCGCCGCCGATAGATGGCCACCGCACCACACTCAACAACTTGGCCATGGGTTCGTCCAATGCTCCACCGTCCTCCACAACTTCTCATTTCCAGCGAACCACAAGAAGATCGTTGGAAAAATAGAAGGAGGACACAACACTGCCAGAAGAAAGAGGTACTCCTCTTCCCTTATTCATGCAAATCTTACGTCTACGCTCACACCATATTCATCCCATGAAAGAAACTAGTTGAACGCTTCTTACTGCATCTTCTTCGTGATACTAAATGCACAAGGTTTCCTCCCTTTACTATTTCACCTTTGCTAGAGGTCAGTAGCCCACCTGGATTTCAATCCAGGGTCAGTCGAACCACAATTAAAAGAAGCAGCACCCGCTTAGGCGCGCGGAGCACCTTGTCCGCCTGTTCCCTGGGGAAGCGGCGCATCGGTGTCTATCATAGGGGTGTGGGGCGCAGGAGCTGCTTGCGCCCGATCTGGAGGTCGACGGGGCTTGAATGGATGGCCGGGGGGCGGTGCCAAGCACGGCGGTGCAGTGAGGTCGAGGGGAGGGCGCAGGAAGGGGAGGAATACTGGGCCAGTGGTTGCTGGATTTTCGAGGATGATTGTCAACACTGACTGGCTGGAGGTAGATGAAGGCGATCTGCCCGTTCTTTCTACATCGGACGGTGCAGAAAAAATGGACTAACCTATTTGTTTTTAGTCGACTGTTATTTTCATAGAATCCTGTAGTAATTTAGTGTCCCATGCATGTTGTAGAGCTGTCATATGTCTCTCGTCATTTATTTCTCACCGACCTGCTATCTGCTACCTTTACACTGTACTAATTGTGCACACACTTCACCCATACTCACACTATTGTTTTTTTATGCATGGGTATTTCAGAATCTGACGCAGTGTTGATGAATGCAGAAAAGAAAAGACACAAGTCACTCTAGTGTAATTCGAAGATAAGCACTAAGTGTTTCAGCGCTCTAATGGGTGCAGTGTCAGCAGTTGGAGACAATAAACTTAGCTCTGCAGTTGATGATCTCAATTGCCACACACAACCATCCCAGGTGCTTGCTTTAACTTCGCGCTGTCAAATGTGGTTGCATGTTGCATATGGTGTCTAGCTTGTATTGCTTCCAATTTGGTTAAATTGCATCTGCTTACTTAACACATTATACCTTTGATAATGACATGCCTTCCTGTTTTTCATACATACTACATATGTCTATTAACCATGTTCGTACATCAAACTAATGCTCTTTTGTATCCCTCGTCAATCACTTATGATGAGACAGTCATCCGGGTGGGTTACTGTGAGACGCCCTACACGTTTAAAGAGTGTAGTGTCATCCTCCCACATGATTCTCAAGAAACAACAAGGCTAAATGAAGATAGTAAACGTAGCAGGTGCTTGCTCTTACTTGGCAGTGTGATATGTGGTTGCATGTTGGATAAGGTGTCTACCTTGTAATGCTTCTAATTAGGGTAAATTACATCTACTTAGTTAACACATTATACCTGTGAATATGACATGCCTTCTTGTTTTTGGTACACACTACGTCTTTCTATTAACCATGTTCTTACATCAAACTACTTTTCTTGTGTATCCCTCGTCAATCACTTCTGACGATACACCTTCAAGTTGACAGTGTAATATTGGTTGCATCTTGCATATCATTTCAAACATGTATTGCCTCTAATTTGTTGAAGTGCCACTTACAATGAGACACATCTAACTTGGTAGAGTGATTTTGGTTGGATCTTTCATATGGTGTCTAGATTGCATTGCTTCCAATTTGTTGAAATGCCTTCTGCTTAGCGTTTTTCATACATATTCCATCCTCCTACAATGTGTTTGCCATACATAAAAGTTGTGTTCGTCAGTATCATGCATCAACGAATTTGGAAGTGCGAATTTCATTCCTTTTTCTTGTGTGTTTACTTGACAAGGAAAAATCTAAAAGGACGAAGGCACGGAATGATGGTGGTCCTCTGGAGCAACCGAAATAGATGATCTCTGCAGATTCTCTTGCTACTCGTACTACAGTGCTAGCTCCAAATCTCATCTCCCCTACTCCACAACCCAAGGTGCTTGCTCTAACATGGCAGTGTGATATCTGTTGCATGTTGCATATGGTGCCTAGCTTGTATTGCTCCTAATTTGTTAAATTGCATCTCCTTAGCTTACACATTATACATGTGAATATGACACGCCTTCCTGTTTTTGGTACATACTACATCTGCCTATCACACCATGTTCTTACATCAAACTACTGTTCTTGTGTATCCTGCGTCTATCGCTTATGATGAGACAGTCACGCGCGTGGGTTAATATGAGACGCACTACTTTTATAAAGAATGCAATTTCATCCTATCCACATGATTCTCAAGAAACAGCAAGCCTAAATGAAGATATTGAATGTAGCTCTATACTTGAATACCGCACTTCCCCTACACCACCATCACAGGTGCTTGCTCTAACTTCGCAGTGTGATATGTGGTTGCATGTTGCATACGGTGTCTAGATTGTAATGCTTCTAATTAGGGTAAATTGCATCTGCTTAGTTTACACACTATACCTGTGAATATGACATGCCTTCCTATTTTTGGTACACACTACATCTATGCGTTAACCTTGTTCTTACGTGAAACTACCTCTCTTCTGTATCCTGCATCAATCACTTACGATGAGTCACCTTTATTCGTTGCATATTGCATATTATTTCTAGCCTGTTGCCATGTATTGCTTCTAATTTGGTCAAATACATTTGTTAGGGCACCCTTTTAATTTGGCAGAGTGATATTGGTTTCATCTTTCATATGGTTTCTAGCTTGCATTGATTCTAACAAGTTCAAGAACCTTGTGCTTAGTTTACACTTTATACATCATACATGTCAATATGTCACGTCGTCCTACTTTTCATACATATTCCATCCTCCTATCATGCGGCTGCCTTTCATGAAAGTAGTGTTCATCAGTATCATGCATCAATGAGTTCTGGAGAGCAAATTTTATTCCTTTTTCTTGTGGGTTTGACTTGACAAGGCAAAATCAAGAAAGAGGAAGGCAAAGAGTAAGGAAGGCGATGATGGTGGTCCTCTACAGCAACGTAAACGGAGCATCTGTACCGATTCTCTTTATGCTGATAGTGCATTACAAGGTCCAAGTCTCCGCTCCCCTACTCCACCATCCAAGGTGCTTGCTCTAACTTGGTAGTGTGATATCTGGTTGCATGTTGCATATGGTGTCTAGCTTGTATTGCTCCTAATTAGTGCAAACTGCATCTGCTTAGCTTACACATGATACATGTGAATATGATACGCTTTCCTGTTTTTGGTACATACTATATCTGTCTATCACACCATGTTCTTACATGAAACTACTCTTCTTGTGTATCCTGCATCAGTCACTTATGATGGGACACTTTTAAGTTAGCAGTGTGATATTGGTTTGCGTCTTGAATATGATTTCTAGCATGTATTGCTTCTAGTTTGATGAACGCCACCTATGACGAGACAATTTTAACTTGGCAGAGTGATATTGATTGCACCTTCCATATGGTGTCTTGTTTGCAGTGCTTCTAATTTGTTGTAGTGCCTTCTGCTTAGTTACCACATCATAGGTGTGAATATGTCAAGCCGTCCATTTTTTCGTACATATTCCATCCTCGTATCATGACTTTGCCTTTCATCAGAGTAGTGTTCGTCAGTATCATGCATGAATGAGTTCTGAAGAGCGAATTATATTCCTTTTTCTTGTCGGTATGAACTCACAATGCAAAATCAATAAAGCTGAAGGAAATTGGCAAGGCATTGGATGATGGTGGTCCTTCTGAGCAACTGAAACGAAGGTTCTCTATAGATTCTACTCTGCCATCCTCCCAACAAGATTCGCAAGACAACGCAAGGCTAGACAATCAACGTAGCTGTGTAGATGATGAGCACATATCCCCTACTCCACCATCACAGGTGCTTGCTCTAACTTCACACTATTATATGTGGTTGCATGTTGCGTATGATGTCTAGCTTGTATTGCTTGTAACTTTGTTGAATTGCATCTGCTTACTTTACACATAATGCATGTGAATATGACATGTGTTCCTGTTTCTACATCAGACTACTGTTCTTGCATATCCCGCATCAGTCACTTATGATAAGGCACCTTTACATCGCCACTGTGATATTGGTTGTGTCTTGTATATGATTTCTAGCATGTATTGCTTCTAATTTGTTGAAAAGCCATACAGTTTGAACTTGGCAGAGTGATATTGGTTGCATCTTTCATATGGTGTCTAGCTTGCAGTGCTTCTAATTTGTTGAAATGCCTTCTGCTTAGTTACCACATCATAGGTGTGAATATGTCACGCCATCCTGTTTTTCATACATATTCCATCCTCGCATCATGTGTTTGCCTTTCATCCGAGTAGTGTTCGTCTGTATCATGCATGAATGAGTCTTGAAGAGCGAATTTTATTCCTTTGTCTTATCAGTTTGACTTCACAATGCAAAATCATTACAGCTGAAGGAAATTAGTCCGGCAGTGGATGATGGTGGTCCTTCGGAGCAACTCCAACAGGGGGTCTCTATAGATTCTCCTCCACCAACCTCCCAACAAGATTCGCAAGACAACAAAAGGATGGACAATCAACGTAGCTGTGTAGATGATGAGCACATCTCCCCTACTCCACCATCAGAGGTGCTTGCTCTAACTTGGCACTATTGTATGTGGTTGCATGTTGCGTATGATGTCTATTTTTGCATATATTCCGTCCTCCTATCCTGCGCTTGCCTTACATCAAAGTAGTGTTCGTCTGTATCATGCATCAACCAGTTATGCAGAGCTAATTTTATTCATCTTCTTGTGGTTTTGACTTCATAAGGCAATATCAGAAAATAGGAAGGAAAAGAATAATTTAGGGGATTTTGTTGGTCCTCCGCACCGACGCAAACAAAGACTCTCTAGATTTGCCACTGCTACTGCTAATGAAGTTGAAGTCCCAAGTCTACATGTTGAGTTCATCTCATGTACTTCACCTAGGTGCTTTCTCTAAGTTTCTAGTGTGATAATTGGTTTCATGTTGCATATGTTGTCTAGCCTATATTTCTTCTATTTTGATTAAATTGCACTTGCTGAGTTTATACGTTATACATGTGCATATGACATGGCTTTCTGTGTCTAGAATACACTGCATCTATCTATCATACCATGTTCTTACATCAAAGTACTGCTATTGTGTATCCCACACCAGTCACTCATGATTGGACGCTTTTAACATGGCAGTTTGATAGTGGTTGCATCTTGCATTGATTTCTACGTTGTGCTGCTTCTAATTTTTCGAATTGCCACTTATGACAAGACACTTTTAACTTGGCAGAGTAATATTGGTTGCATCTTTCATATGGTGTCTAGCTTGCATTACTTCTATTTTCTTGAAAATCCTTATGCTTAGTTTGCACATCGTAGCTGTGAATATGTCATGCCGTCCTGTTTTTCTTACATATTCCATCCTCATACGATTGTCTTACGTCAAAGTATTGCTTGTCTGTATCATGCATCAATGAGTTCTGAAGAGCGATTTTATTCTTTTGTGTTGTGGGTACGGCTTGACATGGCAAAGTCAAAAAAGAGCAAGGAAAATAATATAGTAGGGAGTGGTGTTACTCGTCGGGTGAAACCGAAAAGGACCTGTCGTCGAGATTCTGCTGGTACTTATAGTGCAGTAGAAGGTCCAAGTCCACCGGCTAAATCTACAAACATAGTATCGCCTGCTCCACCAGCTGCAGCATCTGCTTCAACTGTACCAGCATCTCAACGAGTTACTCATTCGTTTGCTCCAGAACTGGCCAGTTCCCAAGCTGCCTTCACACCTAACACTACTTCCGAAGCACTGCTGACACAACAGGAGTTGGCAAGATCATATGAACCTCATGAGCATCAACACCAAGACGGTACCTGACCGAGTCAAGTTGCAGTTGCATGCTCCTTTGTATGTACTCTCACAGTTTGATGTACAGTAACACTTTCCATATTCGTTATTGAACTAGCACCACAGCGCAAGCAGAAACAGACATCAGGGATAATGCTTGACAGATTAACAAAATCTAAAGGAGGAAGAATGTAGATCCATTTTGAGGCAGGTTTAAAAAGGCCACGTGATGCTACAGAGTCAGCCAAGTTAGTATCAGAGGCAGCCATTGCCGTTAGATGTCATGCATGTAACCTCCCAACGTGGATCTGGTACAGGAATGAGAAAGACAATACCCAGTTTAACACCTTCATTGACCATTTATCCGTAAGTCATCGCAATTAGTAATATTGTCTTGCTCTGTCCCATAATTTCTAGCTTCCTCCTAATAAGACTCACATTCTTTTTTCAACAGATGAGGTTCAAGTTAGATCTGAAAGATGATGCAACTAAACAAGCATGCACTCATGTTTTTCAGTCTGCTCTGCGACAGTATCGGTACCACCTTAGAAAATCTCACTTTGAAGGCAAGGCTAACAATGAAATCGCCCAATCATCTCCAGTGGAATATATTACAGATGAAGACTGGACAACCCTCATTAAACACTGGTCTGATCCAAAGTATCAGGTAGGCTATATATATTTGGCCAGACCACATATTGAACTTGTATTTATGTATGTGCCTTACAAGTGTATCTTGTTCTAGGCTAACTATTTGAAGAACAAAACCAACCTTTCTAAAGTGAAATTCCAACAGACAACAGGATCTGGTAGCTATATTGCACACTGCAAGGCTCTTGTAAATAGCTGCTACTTCCTTCTTTTTTTGTGCCATATTATCGTATCTATATTGACTTGTTCCAAGTACAGAGGAAAGCCCATGCGTACCAATAAGAACCTGAATCGAATGCAGTGCAAATCTTCAAGGATTGCCACACCAGCAAAATGAAGGGCATGAGCACACCAGTTCAAGCCGCTATTGTAAGTCCTTACTCCTCCTGCCTTTGAACTGATTCGTACTATGATGTGTTCATTTAACTACTTGGTTTGCAGCCAATGCCAGTTACTCTGTTCACTTTTATACACAGTTGTCTTAATGTATCATTTCACCTTACATGGCATGTTTGTTTTATATCTGTTTGCCCATGATATGAATGATGTCATACTATGTTCATCCTACTTTAAACCATGTCTCTTTATCCTTAGATGTCAACGAATGTGAGGAAATAGACAATACAATAGGCATGCTACATGGACATATGTTCCAAAACTGATTTTATTATGTAGTTGGCACTACAATACATGCTAATGTATTACAGTAGTTCACCAAAATAAGTTATGTATAAACGTTTAACCTACTTTGTTTGTTTTTATCTCATTAGTAACTTATCTGGTACACTAATCTACAAGTTCAAACTTTCAGGAAGCTATGAAATAAATGATTGAACAGCCACAACCATCTGAAGGTGACGAGGCTACCACAGGCACAATGTCACCTCTTGCTGCAGTGCGTCAGTATCTCTCCACTAATAGTGCAAAAAGCACCTTCCTGCGTGATTCTGGGTTGGTTGTCAAGGTAACCTCGTCCAAATCGCCTATTTAACAAAATCTTCCTGCTAGACAGAGTGATATATCTGTGCTCCAGACACAAGTCCAATCCCTAATGGACGTCGTTTCAGAAAGAAGAATAGTGGTTGGCAAATGCCGTCAATATATGAATGGTTTTGAAACCAGACTATCAGACATTCGCTTCGTTGTTCAAGAGCAATGTTGGAAAAAAGGTGAAGATCGTGCTGCTCCATCAGATTCTACAACCTGAAACATTAGCACTCAGGTCAAATGATCTGTGCTTCTATACATCTGATGGTGCTTTTATCTGGAAGGACTATAAACTTTATGCCAACATGCCTTTTGTTGTTTGGTTGGAATTTATTTTGTTGTGATACATCATTTATGATGCTGCCATAGGCTGCAGTAATTATGACATTATTTTTGTATAGTGTAGGTTTATCTTAGTAATGTATTCGGCCGAAAGCTTCGTAGGAGCCCAACATGCCAATATTCGTCGGGCCCATTCAAATTGGGATAAAAATGATTCTCGGCCTAAATTGTCATGTAGCCCACTAAAAATATCTGGGCCTAAATCAGCATAAGCTTTCATATTTTTTTGGTAGGCATGTGCCCATAGTGGGCCTTTAATAGGCCTAAACATAATTTGGGCCCTCAGTAAAAATAGGCCGTTTACAGGTGTAAATATCTCAAGCCCATAAAAAACATGGGCCTTTAATAGACCGAAAGTGAGATTGGGCCCTGATTGGGCCAAATAACCCACTGGTCTTAGCAGGCCGAAATGGTGACCCATTTACGATGCGGATCTTTGATAGGCCGAAATTCGGACGGGCCATAAGTGCACCGACCTAATACACGGGCCTTTAACAGGCCAGAACTTTGGTTGGGCTAGATTATCATCATTTTATATGGGCCGTTAATGGGCCTGATATGACGTTGGGCCACATATGACCCATGGTTTTCGTCCGGCGTTAACAGACCGAAAATGACAACAGGCCGAAAGTGGCCCAAATCTATAGTGGGCCTCTAAGAGGCCTAATGTCAGACATGGCCGAATATGACCCAAATCCTTCACGGTCGTTTATGGGCCGAAAGTTTTGATGGCCTGTAAAAGGCCCAACTAAAGCAGGACCTTTAACAGGCCGGAAATACACCGGGCCATAATTCGGCCCAATTACTTAGCGGACTGTTAACAGACCAGAGTGACCATGGGCCGCATTGATGACATGTTTATGACAGGCCGTTGATGGCCGATTTTACAGAGAATGTTGGGCCTTTAGCTGGGCCGACCCATTACGGTCTGCAAAATCTTGTGGGCCTTTAGCTGGGTCGGCCCATTGTGGTCCGCTAAATCTTGTGGGCCTTTAGCTGGGCCGGCCCATTATGGTCTGCAAAATCTTGTGGGCCTCTAGCTGGGCCGGCCCATTATGGTCCACTAAATTTTGTGGGCCTTTAGCTGGTCCAGCTCATTATGGTCTACAAAATCTTGTGGGCCTTTAGCTGGGCCGGCCTAGTATGGTCTGCTAAATCTTATGGGCCTTCGGTTGGGCCGGCCCATTTAAACTTTATGAGCCAGTTTTGGGACGTTCCATGTGTCAACATATCATAGGCCCATCTCGACCGTTGGATGAGTGACACCTATGCCAACGCGGAGCTGATGCGTGGATCCGTCAGCTAATGAGAATTTTACACGTGGAAAATCAGCATTGGTCATGGCTGTTAGCGGGTTATCGGATCCAAAAACCAGACCCGATAGGTTAACGGCGGTTAACGGCGTCTCGTTAAGGTGGATGCCACGTGTCGGTCACCCTTGACGAAAGCACTTCTATGACGCACGATTTATCGTCATGGAAGTGGACACTTCCGTGATGATAATTTTGGTAATGTCATGGAACACTTCTATGACAGCACATGTATGAATATCTTGATTTTGTCATAAAATCGTCATGGATGTACATGCATCACAAAAAATGCGACCTACTGTGACAAACACGTATCATCACGGAAGTGTATTTTTTTGTAGTGATTTGAATTGGAGGGGGTGATGGCAGTATCTAGTGGAGTAAAACACGGTCTTCAAATAAAACAGTGCTACCTCTTGGTGGAGAAAGCACCCCGATTGTATATGCACAAGAACCATCCCTACCACACATAACATAGACTCTTGTAGATTGTACCCCTACTCCGATGGACAGAGAACCAACTTCACCCAATCTAACCCCAACCACAGCAAACCCAGTTCTAGTTGACACATCACCATCTCCATCACAGAGCTCCCAAACAAGAGTAGTTAGTATGGAAGCTCCAGTGCCCAAAGCGCATGTACTACCACGACGAACCCCAAATCCACCAGTTAGTACACCTATTCCTATGGATGAAGCACAACCAGCCATTGGTAGTTTAGCATCTGTCACAACTGATGTTGTTCAATCCTATGTGCGTATCTTCCCATCATGGAAATATTATATTGAAGATGAAGGAAAAAGCCAGTTGTAGGTGTTCGTCCAGGAGTTATGTGTAAGTAATGTTATTCATGGAAGCCATACATTTTACCTCCATGTTGGTTATAATACAGCAAATGTCCCCATTTTCCTGTATAGAGAAGGACATTTGGAAACTCAGGATGAGGTAACCTGTGCTAATACCTTTGCTATCTTCAAGAGTGCTTGCTGGCGGTATCAGAATTACCCAAAGAAAACGTACTTCAGTGGCAAAGAAACTCATCAAATTCCCTTACTTTCTCCCGAGACACATTTACGACACAATGACTGAGAACACCTTGTTTTGTACTGGACCCGAACCAAGAATGTGGTAAGGTCTATGAGCTCATTTGTATTTGTAAGTACTATATGCCCGCATCTTACTATACTCTGTTCGTGTAGAACAAGTGCTTAAACCTGAAGAAGAACTGTTCTCATTTAAGATTCCATTGCTATGGTGCATAGTGCTTTGCTCTTGTATCACTGTATTTACTCATACAAACTTATTTTCAAACTGAAGGATCCAATTGAAACTCCAATGGCACAAAAAGCATGTTTAAACATGTTTCTGTAACAGGTTTGCTCTTCTAAATTGCTCTGCTGATTTCGATTTCAATTGTGTATATAGTTGACTTCTCATATCATGCACATTACTAGCATCACAACAGATCCAATAGGGTTGTTGTACATGTATACCCGTGTTACCCATATGAAATTTTGTTGTGTTGTGTAGTTTCCCACACTTGTATTCTTTCAATGCTGCTTTGTCTTGAACTGATATGATTTGAAACGTGTCTCTATTTTGATTTGGCAAGACAATGCAGTGATCATAGGACATAGATATATGTTTGTTTGATGCTTTTATTATGTACTTATTATTTGGCAATAAAAGACTTGGTAGTTTAATCTTGTCCACCTTACTACTAAACTATTTCACTAAAATGAGTTTCATATACTACATGCTAAACCTGTTATGTGTCTGCTTGTTTCTTCTTTTAGAATGTTGCCAAAATATTTGGGAAGAGTAACTTATTAAGAAATGGTAAAGGAAGCAATGCAGATAAGGTTCAGGATAATGAGACATCCTTGTTGGTACAAACAAAGCTGATAAAAAAGCTAAGGAGAACTATCTTGAAGACAGTGAGACAACCCCAAAGTCCTTTCTTGATGTAGTGTTCGAGTTACTGGCCACTACCGCTGGCACAAGCTCTTTGAACTCACTGTATGATTTCTTGAGTCTCAACTACAAGCCAAAATACATCGATTAGCTGTGCTGCAACAAGAAGCTAAAGGACTGAGAAAGTCCCTGGAGAATTCAGATGCATACTTTCTGGTGCAACAACAAGCGTTGGAGGATTTTATCACCAAACAGGAGAAAGCTAATAAGCTTGATAAGCTTATTGCCAGGATGGTGAATACCTAGGATAATGTTTCTTAAGCTCTTGTGAAGTTGTTTCAGTTATGATCTTGTTTTGCGACTGCTTGTTTATTTGCACTGGTGGCCAATTTAGACACACAGTGTATGTAATGTGCTACTTGGTTCCCTATATTTGCACTGGTGGCAAACTTTGATGCCCAGTGGATGTAATATGTGTAATAGCCATAATAGCCTAGTGCAAGTTGCTTGCTTATTTATTTCCTTATTGTCTTGTTTATTTGTTTGGTTGTAGTCCCTACAATTCTTTTTCCGCGGTTTGCCAATTTTTAAACTAGGCCGTAATAACCACAGACCGTTGTAACCATGGTCCTGCTATGTAGTGACCATGGGCCTCCTACGAGCCACGGGATCTATTGGAATCCTACGGGTCGTAGGATCAATGGGCCTTCTACGGGCGTTAGAATCAATGGGCCTTCTACGGGCCATACTATTCATGGACCAATAAAGGACGACAATATGGGATGTATATGGGCTAGAGTGGAAATCGTCTGTTTATGGCCTGATCATAACGGGCCATCAATAACCGATATGTATAATGGGCTTAAATGGTCCGTATTTGATGAAACTAAGAAAAAAAACAATGGATTGACGGGCCACAAACGGGCCGACTGTAACCACGGGCTGAATTTTTCCTTCACGCGAAACAGGTCAGTAATGGACCGGAAGTAATCGAATGCTGGAAATGAGCCCAACAATAAATGGGCCCTTAGAAGGCCGAAAGGGCACACAGGCTGGAAAGGGCCCAATGGTATAATGGGTCATTAATGGGTATACAACGATACACTATTTATTATGGGCGAGTGTCACCATGGGCCGTTAATGGGCCAAGAATTACACAGGGCCTCATATGGGCCGAAAGACGTCATGGGCTATACATGGGCCAGAAGTTACAATGGGATGGAATCATATTGGACGTCCTAGATAATGCTACTTGGCCTAATTCAGATATGCCATAATGAGTCGTGAGTTAGCGGGTTGTAAATGGGCTATATGCGAATAGGCCGTTAACAGGCTTTCCGTGGGCCTGCCGGCTACCTTTTAACCAAGTTAAACAGGCCGGCCTTTTCACCTGAATGGGCCACTATTGGTCGTGCCACATGTCGACATATTGTAGGCGCCTCCCGTCCAATGAGTGGGTGACATATGTCCCAACGCGGAGCTGACACGTGGTTCCTCTAGCCATTGAGAATTTTACACGTGGAAAATCCCCATTGGTCCGGGCTGTTAACAGGTTATTGGATCCAAATTGGAACCCAATAGCTTAACGCGACCTGTTACAGTGGAAGCCACGCGTCGGTTACACTTGACAAAAGCACTTCCATGATGCGTGATTTATCGTCATGGAAGTGGACACTTCCGTGATGATAATTTTGGTATTTTCATGGAACACTTCTACGACAACACATGTATGACTATCTTGGTTCTGTCATAAAATCGTCATGGATGTACATGCATGACAAAAAACATGACCTACTGTCAAAAACACGTATCATCACGGAAGTGGTTTTTTTGTAGTGCCTGGCCTCCGATCACCCTCGTATGGTCTCCTGTCGTCATAGGGCTGGCACCCGTATGCGACATTCCGTGGAGGGGGCGTCTGAGTGTGGTGATAATCGTCGCGCTGCCGGGGAGGAGTGAGCTGGTCATGTCTCTGTCTCCGTACTAATCTCTTAGAGGGGGTGATGGTCTATGCCTCCTAGACCCAAGAGGGTTTTTTTTGACCTGAAACCATCTGGACCATCTGGGCACGGACTGACGCATTATGGATGTGATCATGGGACTGTGACACAACCACATTCTGCGACAGAGTCATCTTTAAGAGGGCCCGGATCTGACGAATCCCTTCTCTAGTTGTGGTGCCTGAGGGCTGGATGGAAACAGTAATTCTAGTTGTCGCTACCAAGTTCTGCAGCGGCGTGTTAAGCACTCGGTAGTTTCGAGACTGATCACTTGGAAATAACCGTTGCCGATTCCCATTGGAGCTTGGTTGGTTATGGGCTTAGTCGTCCAATTCTTTCTGCAGCCACTCGAGGTGGTCGCGCTCAGCCAAAGTGGCCAAATGCATCGACTCTATGGCTAGGGCCTTAGGAGTCATCCCCGTGATGGGGGTGCCCAGATCCTGCTCGTTCCTCTGCTGAAGTTCTTCCCTCCGCTCCCAAGTGAGGGGTTAGGGAACGTAGTGTTCATGGCCAACGGAGTGGTATGCACCAAGGTCATCATTGGTGCCCATCAAAGCACCCTCGAGGCCATCGCGAGTGCCTGTGTATACCGAAGGACCGTGCTTCTCCATGTCAGCCATTAGAGCCTCTATCATGGACTCGATGCTCTCACACTCAGACCCATGTGTGGAATCCTTGTAGAGGCATGCGAAAAGTATGAGGGTGGGCTCGTCAGTCTCAAGTGCCGCCACTTGCACGGTTGCAGCTTGGAGAGCCATGGCGTGTGTGACCCAGTGCTGGAGCCATGAGCGCTCAGATCGCTTGCGGCGACGACCAGCAGGATGAAGGGGGTCGCTTGAGACGAAACTGATGGCTGTCGGAGAAGGACTCCATAGGATGACGCACGTAAGTGCGCCGCGCCATGAATGGGAAACGACTCCATGTCCAGCTGGGCCTCATGGAGCCATGATGAAGCATCGGTGATGAAGCTAAGAGCCCCAAATCGGATCTGGCCGCTGAGGATCATGGTGATGAGGAAGAATTCCACCTACACTAAATATCTACTAGACACGCAACCCCATGGTGGGTACCAACTGTCAAGGCAACGAACCTGACAATGAGTACGTACGAACAAGAGGCAGAGTTTAGGTACAACACAAATGTATCAATCGGATTTAGCGAGATTAGGGCCCTCTCGGAGAGGTGATTGCGCTACATCTCATGCCCGGAGGCTTGTGTTTTCTCTTGGGGGTGTAATATTACAATGGATGTTGAACCCTTGCCACGAAGATTAATGGGTACTTATATAGAGTGCTCCTGCCACAATTAATGTTACGTTACAAGGTAGATGAATGAGCATAACTACAATAGTTGCAGGTAACGGTCTCTATAACTACACTTGAAGTCCAATGTAAATCCTATCAACCGTTGCAGTTCCCATGTCGCATTTATGACTCCTCTTACCTAGTGGAGCTGGTGAGGTCGACTAGAGGGAAGTTGTCCGAGTGGTGTTGGTGTATCCGAGTGGATATCTAGGGGCATGTATCTGAATGCATCTATGGTCCTAGGACTTTCCAATGATGATGTGGAGGCCCTAGGTCGGTCCTCGAAGTCAGGCCTATGACCCTACCCTTAGTAGGTGACCCCATCATCGCTCTAGTGTTTTTCTGCTGGCTTTGCAGCATTCTACCAAATGATAGTAATATAGGTACCTACAGTAGTATCGTAGGTACCTACGGTAGTACCGCTTGTGCGGTACTTCCATAGTTATACCGTGCCTACAAGCATGTTGTAGTTGGTCAACACGACCGGCAGATGAACCCTAGGTATGGGCGGTGCGGCCCCCGATGGCGATCATGGAGATCGATCGCCCCAAGGGTGGTGCGGTGCGGAAGCGGCGGCAACTATAGTTTTGATCAGGTTTAGGCTGATACCATGTAGAAGTGAATAGAGAGGGAGATTGATGGAATTGTTATTATATTGCTTGAGCCTCATGGGCATATATATAGTAGTACATGATCTTCTTGGAGTACAAGACACGATAAAATAATTCCTAGTCTATCCTATGTTTCCCAATAACCACAATAATCATGAGTGTGGATTCCTTTTGATATTGTTGCCAACCGAAGTGTGGATCTTCTCGGGCCAACCCGGTGCATCTTGTTGGGTGTCACTATCAAGGCCCATGTTCCATCGGCCCATGAGACCCTGGTTTCCATTGGGCCGACAATATCTTCAAGTTGTATGCACCTGTTATCATTTTGAACCCTAGACCCAAAGTGACAATAATTGTGATATCGACGGGGATGACTTTACCTTTGGGATTACATGTATTCACTGTATGTTAATGTTGTGTTCTGGTTCTTTAGTTAAATGATCTCCTTAGTTTCCATTAGGATCCCACTTCCATGGGAGGGTAGGACAAAAGATGTTGTGAAAGTTGTAATTGCAAGCACGTCCACCTATTTATGGAATGCATGCCAACATATAACTGATGAATTGGAGCTAGTTTGTTGTCAATCTATGTTATCACCATTACATATTGAATCTCATCTAAACAAAACCCTACTTCCATGCCTACTACTCTTCAATACTATTACTGTCGGGGATATACCCCATGGTATAACCTGACCTGCAATGTGACCTAGTCGGGACATGGCGACTCGCTGGTGACCTGGCCAAACTTGGAGACTCACTGGTGACCGACTGAGCTTGGTGACTGACCGGTGATCCGGTAGGCGGGTCAGGCAAATGACAAGGCCCAAGGACTGGAAGGCGGCTCGTGAGAAGACTGGCTCAAAGTACGGTATCTGGTGGGCCGGCTTGAGAGGAAAGACATGATGAATATTTCCCTTAAAAGGGAAGCAAGATCTGGACTAGGATTCCACTTGTAAATAAGAAAATAGACTAGTTCTAATCCTACTAGGATTCTACATGTAAGCCGCCCCTTCAACTTATATAAGGAGGGGTAGGGCACTCTAAGAGGGAGAAGGTGGATATAGACAGTCAAGTCTTAGACAAGATCAAAGACATGCTCTCGAGATAGAGGTAGCGAAACAATGCTGTTGTAACTGAGAAGATCATCATCATCAATATCAATCAATCAGGATGTAGGCTTTTACCTCCACTGTAAGAGGCCAAACCTGGGTAAAAACTTGCATCTCTTAGTTCTAACCAACCCCGTTCAAGTTACTACCTAGTTGCATTGGACTAGCGACTAAGTCCTCACACTAGGACATCTGCCTTAACAAAACCACGATAGTTGGCGCCAACTATTCGGCTAGCGCGTAGATGTGTTCTATTCTTAGAGGGAGCTCTTTCGGGGATCGAGAAGCTCGTGATTGGCCAGATTAAAAAGTTCTTGTGTCGAAGGATTTACATCGACTAGGAGTTCATTAATGGACATAAAAACTTCAACCGCATAAATCAGATCATATTCAAAAAGTAATCTTGATGGGCAATAGTCTGCGTGTGGAACATCATATCAGGTCTTCACTTCTACTTCTACAAAATGATCTGGTCAGAACCACCGCTAGGAAAGAGATTAAGTCCCGCTCATACGCAAGTTTACAACCGAAGCACATCAATTCCCAAAGCAATCACGAGTTCATGCTCCCCTCGTGCGTCCAAGTGTCCCATGGAGTGTTCCTTTCAATCCAAATAGTCAAGACCGACAGGGATTCCAGGAAGCTCTTTTTTCTACTGTACCTGGTGTTTTTAAGTCCCGAGAAGATTTCCACCTGGGCCCGATGTGTCGATCTGCTAGACGCAAGTTGCTACGATAGTTTCTTGTATTCGTGGATGTTGCTACCTCCCGATAAAAACAAAATGAAGTTGCAGCAGCGCACGCCTGGACGGTTTCAATGCTCAAGGGCATCAATTGAAGAATCACATGGATAAAAGCATGCCACCAACTAGGACTCCCGGCGAAAAAAAGAAGAGAGAGATACACGGACGTGGGTTCTCCAAATCCACCACGACCCGGAGTCGGATGTGGTCGTGGGCGCAGGATGCCTCCACCACTGTAGCCCAGCTCATCGGCCTCTCGCCTCCACCACATCTGTAGCCAAGCTAGCACCACCTTCGTCGGTTTGCCTTGCCGCCGCTGCACACCTCTGTAGCCTCACCTTGCCTTCACCTTTGCTACAAGCCGCCATGGCTGCCTCACCTTGCCCATTCCACCGGTGACCCCTATGCCCATCTTCTCCCCCATGGCCGGTGAGCCGGCAACCATCCCCCGCTGCCCTATCCCTCCTGCTATGCTCCTACCGACCTTTGCCCACTTCTCGCCGGCTCACCACGGCTAGCTCTGTCGCCGCCTCAGGCCGGTCTTTCTGTCCTTGCCGTTGTTGTGGCCCGTGTGCCTCGTGTCGTCGTTGTCGCCTCCACAAGCCCGCTGTCGAACTGCACACACCGAGTAACCGGCCTCACCTCGAGCCACTGGTCGTCGTCGTCGCCTCTGAGCAGCCTCGCCTTGAGCCGCCGCTGCCACGCCTTGAGCCGGCCGTGCAACCCGCTGTCGCGGGAAACCACGACCACCTATGGGGCTGATAATCCCCAAGTGCAAGGAATCATCGTAGCAATTTCCAAAGGTGGAAGCGATAAGCATGGAGTGTCGAACCCACAAGGAGCTAAAGGTAAGATCAATATTCTCTCAAGTCCTATCTGCCACTATTACGACTCTACGTACACCGAACGTTTGCTTCCAACTAGAAACGAGAAATAAAACTATGTTGTGGGTATGAAGAGGATAACTTTGCATGATATCAAAGAGCTAAAATATAACAGTAGGTGATGTTATCATAAAGTTAGAATATATTACTAAATATTATAAATAGCAAGTGTGCAATAATGATGGGTCGGTGTGCGGAATTATCCTAGGCAGTTGTTAACAAGACCGGTAATCACTATTGCAATTTCATATGAGGCAGAGGCATAAGCTAACATACTTTCTCTTCTTGGATCATATGCACTTATGATTGGAACTCTAACAAGCATCCGCAACTACTAAAGATCATTAAGGTAAAACCCAACCATAGCATTAACATATCAAGTCCCCTTTATCCCATACGCAAAAAGCCCCTTACTCGGGTTTATGCTTCTGTCACTCAAGCAACCCACTATAAGCGAATCATGAACATATTGCAACAACCTACCGCGGGAATCCCTCACGCTTGCATGACACGGAGGGCACAATAGGAGAGCACCAAAATAAAACATACAACTCATACCAATCTAGATCATCAATCAACCCAAAGACAAAGGATATCTACTCAAAGCATCATAGGATGGCAACACATCATTGGATCATAATATGTGGCATAAAGCACCATGTTCAAGTAGGGATTACAGCGCGGTGCGGGAGAGTCGACCGCGTAAAAGAGATGAGGATGGTGATGTTGATGAAGACGATCATCGCGGCGATAATTCCCCTCCCGATGGCACTCTGGTGCCACCGAGAGTGAGGAGGAGAGGTTCTACCCCTTGTGCTTCCTCCTCTATGGCCTCCCCCTGTATGGGGAGAGGTTCTCAGTCTGGATCTTGGCCTTCATGGAAATTATGGCCTCTCCAGGATCCTTCCCCATGGCCTCTGGTGATGATGGCCCCCTTCGACAGGGTGCCAAAGAGGGCCTAGATTGATTTCTCGTGGCTACAGAGGCTTGTGGCGGTGGAACTTCCGATCTCTCTTCTATTCTGGGGTTTTCTTGATTTATAGGAGGAGTTGGCATTGGTTTCACGTCAAGGGGGCCCTCCACCCTCGTGGTGCCCTCAGGACTCCCCTCCGGTAGATTTTTGTTCCAGTATTTTTTATATTTTCCAAAAATATTCTGTTGATTTTCAGCGCATTCCGAGAACTTTTATTTTTGCACAAAAACAACACCACGGTAGTTCTGCTGAAAACATCGTTAGTCTGGGTTAGTTCTAATCAAATCATACCAAAATCATGTAAAAATATTATAAACATGGCATGAATACTTCATAAGTTATAGATACGTTGGAGACGTATCAGGGGCTAGGAGGCCCCTTGCTGGTTTGAAAGGGGGACGTCGCGTTGCACAAAGAGCACACGAACATGGGGTAGCACGGTAGAGGTCGCACGGGCAGTTTTACCTAGGTTCGGGCCACCGCGAGGCGTAAACCCTACTCCTGCATTGGTGGATTGATGGTGAAATGTGGTGGTAGAGCGTAGTACACTTGCCCGACAAGGTTTGCCTCAGGGCGGCATCAACAACACGCGTATGGGGGTGTGGGTTATCCAACCTTCTAACCCCTTCTGCCATTGCCATGGGCCTCCTTTTATATGTTAAGGTATCACCACAGTGGCAAATCAGTCATGAGACACTGATAATATAGCAAACAGTGCTATCGTACCTAAGTCTGCAGGCTGACAGTGCACATTAAATGCGTTGCTCAACGTGGCATCGTTGGTTGCCCGGCAAGGCTTTCCGGGCTATCTTGCCAGCTCCATGCCTCCTCGTCTGACACGTCATAGGACGGGTGTTGCCTATAGGTTTTCTAGTAGAAAGGGGCTGCCATGTGGCGAATGGCTGCCACTTAATCACTTTGCGGCTTGACACCGCACTGATCGATGACGTGAGTCGTGGTGACGCGCTTGGTGAGGTGTTTTAGCCTCCGCAAGTCCCGGCAGGCCCTGCGGGGACGTTTTGGTCATCTTGTTTTGGGGGTGGCATCGCCCTTTGCTGGGATCGCCTGCCCGGCAAAGGAGGCCTTTCCCTTGACGATATCTTGCTTCTCTGGTTTGGTCTTGGCCCCTCTGATCTGCTTGCCAGTCCTTCAAATCTCTTGGTTTCTTGTACTCTTGGCTCGATCTTGGCTTGTCCGCACACGAGTCAGGGGAAAACATATACCCCTGTATATTTTGCCCGACATAAGCCCCCGGGCATGAGCCACACGTGTCGCGGGGCACGTTGGTTTAGGTCCCAAACCATAGACTAACACATGGCAGGAGAGGGCTACGCGTGCAGGTTTGCCATGATGACTAGTCAATCCAACTCCCACTTTGCATAATTACTGCGCGTTGTGGGGTCGTGGGACTATAGCAGTTAAGGTGAAATGGTAACTTTCTAAAGCATCGCGCCCCTGTTCCGCTTTCCCCCCTTAAGAGCAGGAAAAACGGAGCAGCACGATTCACCTGTCTTCTGCTCCCCTTTTCCATCTTCTTCCTTCGGAAGCCAAGTGATAGTTCCTCCTCTTTTCCTTCTGCCGCCGCCCTTCCCATCAATTCCTTCTCCCTTCCGCATCGCCACCGCTGGAATGGGGAAGAAACCCACAGAGAAGAAGAAGCAGATGGCTGCGGCAAAGGAGGTTGCCACCGAGGGAAGTAGAAGAGGTGCGGAGCTGAGCAAGAAGCAGAGCGAAGATGTCGTCTTCTTCCCATCAAACTTGAGAAGCCCAGTCCTCCAAGCAAGGTATGGGTATCTGTGGGGGAGGCTTGTTGAAAATGGGCATGGACCGCCCGTGATTTATGTGGGGGAGAAGGAGGATCCGCCGGATTCTTATTGATTCTTCTGCTCTTACTTCATCTGCGGCCTTTGACCCCCCCTTCTCCGAGTTCTTTGAGGGAATCATGAACATCTATGGGTTCCGCCTCCTCGATTTAACACCAAACGCAATGGCAACTGTGGCCATCTTCGCGTGCGAGAATTTTGTTGGAGTTAGGCCCAATGTGGATCTGTCCCGGCATTACTTTGTCCTGCATGTGGAGAGCAAAGTTTACCGCTCCGGAATCATTAGCTGGATTCCACGCGTGGCAAGGAAGATCTAGGATTACCTCCCTAGGTACCAGCATGAGAGGTGGGACGAATGGAGGGGAGATTGGTGCTGGATCCAGGATAAGGAAGCCCCCGAGTTTTGCGAAGCTCGGAAGGAATGTGTCAAGCGCGACAAGGCTTGGAGCACCAAAGGCCTCACTAAGGATAGGATGCGCCCGACAATTAATAGGATCACCCATTTGAGAACTGTTGGGTTAACCATCGAGCATGTGGGGGCAAACTTTCTCCTCCGCCGCATCTCGCCGGTGCAGGAAAGGGACAGATCCGCGTGGCTGTATGGTGATGCGGCAGACAGGATGAGGTTGCTTCCGGGATTGGCCAACAACTTATGAGTATTTTCATGCCTGGTTGTGCAACCAACTATTTGGTCGCTTCGAGTTGTTCAAGCTTCCGGCAACCGTCATCCCTATGAACAATTCTGCCTGAGACCAGATATTGAAATGGATGCCGGACTGCAACCCTGAAGGGGTAGTGAGCACTTGGCAGCTACCCACCCTGGATGAAGAGCTTGAGTGGTCGAACACCCTAGTGGAGAGGGCCACCAGGACTGAAACCAGGATGTATAAGCCCACCTCCTCTCAGGACGTGGCGTATATTTTGAAGAGGGTCGAGGAGGACAAGGCCGCCTGCCTTGCGGAGATGAAGAAGGCAGGACAGGATGGAAAGGGCAAGGGGAGAGCTGAGGACGAGAGTTCTTCCCAGGGCGGCAGCGAGGCGCAAGCCACAGATGGAGCTGCTGGGGACAATTTTGTCGGGCTAGATGCCCTAACCATGGCAGAAACGGAGCTCCAGGAGGGGAGGAGGTCGGCGAGGTGGCGGAGCTTGAGGAGTGGCTCGCGGCTGGGCCGCAAGCCCTCGAGCCGGACCCCGAGCAGCGCACCCGCAGATGCGCTGCTCCCCGAGCGGCAGCCTCCAACCCAGCCACCAAGAAAGTGAAGAAGACCACCACCAAAGCCACCAAGGGTGGGGCGGCATGTCGCCAATCTCCTTGTCTTGCCTAGGCCAAGGCCTCCCCCGCCAAGCGACCGACGGACGTGGAGGCGGAGTCCAACCCCAATTCCAGCTCGAGTTTCTTGCAGAGCTCGTCTTCCCCGGAGCCCCCAGTGCCATGGCAGGCATAGAAACTGCCGGGAAGCTCTGCCTCTCCATCCCTAAAGAGAAGACGGGACTCTCCACCTCCGATGGAGTTCAATTTGGACTCCATGCTTATTTTAGAAGAGTAAGGAGGATTTTTTGTGTGGATAGCTTGTGCCTACCCAATTATTCTTGCTGACTGGCCTCTTGCTCTTATTGTTGCCAGCAGGGAGATGGAGGAGGACATGGAAACCCTCGTCCACCACTCTTGGAGGAAGCTCCGACGTCTTGGATCGTTGAAGGGTGCAGAGTGCTAGGCCTTGGTGAGGGGTGATGTAGAGGATCATGTGCCGAGCCCCCCCCAGCCCAGCCCTCGGCCCGGGAGCGGAGACTTGGTTCCACCCGCCGGGGGCGATGGGGACGGCCTTCTCATTTCCTCAGATCGAGGGGGAGGTGAGATGACGTAGGGAGAGCCCCTCCCCGAGGGGCACGCTTCCCCTGCTGCTCGAGCTGGAGAGACCCCCACGGAACCTCTTGGGGATGATGTTGCACAGAAGCTTGCCGGGAATACCATGACAGAGGGCAAAGTTCAGGGCCGGGCAGTAGCTGTTGTCGGGAAACAGAGGTTCCTACGTGGCAGACTTCTCCAGGTACTTCATTTGTTCCTTCCTTTCTTTCTTGCTCTGGTTGCTTCTCCCGACTTGTCTATTTGTTTAAGACTTTCGCTTCTTCGTGATTCACTGACTCTCTCATATGCAGCCCCTAAAACCGAAGAACCAGACCTACTTGTCGCAGCCTGGTTTTTGCCCTCTTTTCTTTGCTTGATTTTCAGCTGAGTTGGTTTTGGATTTAGTGTTTTGAATCATTCCATTTGGACTTGATCACTTGGGTACCTCTTGATTTTCACCCAAGTGCCCCCTCTCCTCTTCTAATCCATCATTACACCCCTGGCCAACCCAACAATATTGCTTGGAATATTTTTCTTAAATGAAAAACATTCATTTTTCCTCTTAAACCCTAGCTAAACCCTTTGACCTCCAAAGAAACCCTCATTTCTGTTGCACTAAAAATCCTGAGAAAAATCCCAAATGTTCTTTGGACCCTAGGGCACATTTATGAGCAAAAATATTTCACCACTCTTTGGAGTATTTTGGCTACAGAATTTTTTTCACTTCTGGGCTGAAATGGTAGTTTCTATAGCAACTACCTTTTTACTAGCGTCAGAGCCAGCGCCTCTATGGCGCGCGTGATCGCTGCTCGGCCATCCAGAGCATGTCCCCCTCGCCACCATCCTCGTCTCCACCTCCTTTACTCCACCCAACCGCTCACCGACACCGGAGCTCGCCGCAGCGAGCACGGGCACGGTCCGGCCAACGGCACAGTGCCCGCGCACTGTGTTCGTCCCTTTCCTCCTCGCTCATGTGCTCATCTGCATCCGTGCACAGCTCCCGCATGACCCCTGTCGCCTCCCCCCTATCTCTGGCACCATTCGTCGCCGGGCGCCGGAGACAGCTGTCCTCTGGCGGAGCCCAAGCCCTCCTTGCCGCCCCGCCTATAAAACCCCCCTCTGCAACCTCCTGGAGCATCACACCTCACCACCTCTCCCTCCTATAGCCACTAGAAGCCGCAGCCCAGCCAGGCAGGCCGCGGGCTGCCGTCCCCGAGCTGAGCTCGCCTGTAATCCCCTCTGGATCATCCCCGCAGCTCCAGCCACTCCCAAGCCAAGGCGAACCCGCTAGGGCCTCCGCCTCTCCTCCGTGAAGCTAACACGCCAAGCCAGAGCCCCTGGAGCCGCCCCTAGCCGCCGTCTTCCTCATCTCCGGCGACCACCGTGTTCTGCCTCCGCTTGCGAGGAAGAATCTGACACCGTCCGGTCACCATTAGCCAAGCTACGGGTATGGGCAGGTGTGCAAGAGCCTTCTCCGTCGATCCCTCCCTCTCATTTTCCTCCAAGAAGCCTCAACGCCGGCGTAGGCTCCGGCGAAGCGCCGCGCCTCTCTGTTTCTTTCTCCCCTCCCTCCGGCCTGACTAGCGGGGCCCGCTAGTCATCCACTCGCTACGCGCGTGAAGCGGTATGAGTGGTGGCGCCCTGGGAAAATACGCCATCGACGTCACCCCCCTCTGTTTTCTTTTTTTCAAATACATTTAAATTCCAGTAGCACTCAAACAGCCATAACTTTCATTCTACAAGTCCAAATGCAGTGATTCTTTTTGCATTGTGTTCTTTGTCCAAAAATATAACAACTCCCAAAAGATGGGATTTCTGCTTGCTGTCTAGATTTTCTGGAAATTTTCTGAAGGTTTCTTGATATTTTCTTTTGTGGTTTTTGAATGTTTTCAGAGGAACCAGCTTGTCTTGAGGATCACCAGGAGCCTTGTGAACCTCATCAGTACTAAGGCGAGCCACAGTAACATTTTCATGGTGCCACTTCAATATTTATGATTTTCATACTTGAACTAATGAATAGTGATGAATTTAAATTAGTTATATAATTAATATATTCTGTTAGATACTTGTTATGTTAAAATGCCTGAACTTAAGTATGTTTGAAGTAAATATTGTTGGTGACATAATGAGAACTTAGTTCCAAGTGATAAATAAATAATTTGGTCATAGAGTTGATGAGTAATTTGAATAATATTTTTGCATGAGGTAAAATGATGATAATTGCTAGAAATAGTTCTGGTATAAGTAAAGAGAGGTTTTAACCAGTATAGTAGCATGAGTTTATGTTGGCTCCGTGGGAGCGTGATTGGTGCAATCTTTGCACGGTTATGTGATGCATATGTTAAGTGATGCATGGTATGCCAGTATGACACCGGTTATTTTATTGTCACATTAAAGTTGAACCTGATTAATAATTCAACTTGAACATGTTGTTGACCGGGTCGTGGTGCCGCTAAAACGAGTCTTTCCCAGTGCGACCACATTTGCCGTTATGGGACAACCTTAATGCGTTTTATTGTCGTGCCTTTGGTCGGTACCTCAATTTAGGGAAGGTTATGGGCGTGCTGTACCCTGGCCCGGTAGGCAAGCATAACCTTGTGAGCCCGTTGTTAAGTTAATTTTGGTACCACATCCCAGTGTGGATCATGGCCACGACGGTGGTCGAGGTGTCTGGAGGTAGACACGGGGCCACCCAGGACTAGCCCGGTGGGGTCTGAGTCGGAGGGGCCGGGAGAGTGTCATGACAATGAAATGGTTTCATCGGAACGCCGTTGGTCACCCGGATGGGAGGGTGAGGCCATGGGTTTCGTAGTGTGGGTACAGTGTACTAACCTCTATAGAGTGTATTTAATCTATCGATAGCCGAGTCCACGGATACGGACATGCTCGAAAGTAAGGTACACCATGGGTCAACACTTAATAAATATGCACACTAAATTGCACTAGGGATGACAGTGAAGTCATCGGGTTGAGTTGGACTTGAGTTGTCATGTTGTGATCGCCGTAAGGATCACGAGCCACGAGTTGGTCGGGTTGTGATCGCCATAAGAATCACGAGCCATGAGATGGTCGGGTTGTGATCGTCGTAAGGATCACGAGTATGTGTTGGTAATATTATGTTTGTTGGTCACACCTGGTAAGCAAGTTGGGAGAATGAGTACCTGTTGAGCACTGTCACAGCATGTTGGTTATATAGTTGCATTGTTGATTAAATTGGATAAATATCATAATATTGTCTGCCATCTTGTTTATTCTTATTGTGAGCTTGCAAGTACATTCAATGTACTGACCTGGCGTGTCATGCCAGATTTCAGGAAAGTCCTGTTGGAAAGGAGTGTTGTCCGAGTCTAGACCATGTCCACTTCGGTGTCCTTGTGCTATGGAGTCCCGCTACGACGTTGTTCCGCTGCCGAGTAGTTGTCATGATCGAGGCCCTTTATGTTCACTAAATAATGTACATATTCTTCAGCCGCACCGTGTGTGCCACTTGGCCTCGCTAACTGTTGTAATATGAACTATGTTCCGCTAGCATGAATAAAGCGGTTGTTTTCTGTACCATGTTGTTGTGTGTTGCCAGAAGACAAGGTCTCTGGGCTGGCTATGCAAGGTAAACCGGTCGCTCTGAGCTAGGGTGCCACAACGCTTGGTATCAGAGCCGCGCTGACTGTAGGCCACACTAGACTAAGCCGAGTTAACTAGATGCTAGAGACGAGTTGTAGCTGAGAGTCGGTAATAGCTGTAGCTGGTTGTTGCATTGCATGCACTGATTATATTTTTCTATGCTAACCTGCTAATGGTTGTGAGTGTAGATGGCTCCGGTGCTGTATCTGTGCCAGTTGCAGCTGATGCCATACACGTCGCCGCATCTCCTTCGTAACGTGTGGTGTCAGCTGTACCCTCACGGAGACAATCCAGTCTATCGTGTGTATCGGGAGTGCCTAGCTGACTCAGTGTATGAGTATCACGCCGTGGTTACTCTCCGCACTAGTTCCGATTCCAGTTCTTATACTCGTACCTCTCGTAGCGGCTACGCTTCTTCCGCTTCTCAGTCTGTCCACTTTGCTGCATTCGAGGTACTTGTTGAGCTCCGCTACAATGAGGTCCGGATGCAGAATCACCCAGGTTTCCATTACTACCCTTCTCTCCATGATAATGGTAGTGTCTGTTTCCCTGTCATTCATCCGGAGTCTGATAGTGTCACTAGCCACCTTTCTCGCTACATCACTGCTAGCTATTTTCTGATCTACGAGCTGGCTCGTGAGCTGAGTCGTGCCCGTACTGCTTTAGCCTCTACTTTAGTCTCTACTCGCTCAGCCACTACTTCTCCATCTGTGGGATTTATTCCCTACGTTCCTGCTAGTTCTAGACCCCCTGTTTCTACAGTTACTCCCTCGAGTAGCTGGGGCACCGCGACTGCGAGTCCCCTTAGTGCTCCTGCATAGTGGGTTTCACTCCTCGCCACTCCTGTAGCCCCGATGATCCGCCCTCCACCTGCCCCTGAGGGAGAGCCCTTGAGGCAGCATTGTCGTGTCACTTTTAACCCGGAGGTCTCTGTTAACCCCGTTAGTTCTGGATCTGAGTCCGCATCAGGAGAGGACCCCGCAGCGCCAGCCGAGCAGTAGAGCTTTCGAGTATTCTCAGTGGTCGGGATGGAGTATGGTTGTAATCGTACTAGTCATGATGTTTCGTTTCATGTATGAGGGTAGTTGGACCTGGCATGTTGTTATCTTTCATGTATGAGTCTATGTATAATTATGTTGGACTTTATTTTATTCGCCATATTTTCTTCGTCTTTTCGGTTTTGCTTGGTTTTTGTTGCTGGCTTCTCCCCAGCTTGTGTTGAATGCTTCTCATCTCGGTTTCGTTGACTTGGGAAAATCATATTAGGATGACGCGGGGAGGATGCAGTAGCAACGTTCACGAGGGTTCTCCTGTTCGGCGTTCCGCACGGCAGGCAGGACAATCACCCGAGCCATACGTTCCACCACCACCTCCACCGCCAAATCCGCCCTCCACCGAGAAAATTATGCGTATGTTCGAGGAACAATGAAACAATGATCTAATGGAAATATTCAGAAGTATTCAAGCAATGGTTGGACAGAATGGAAATCAGCCTGCCTCTCACTCCAAACTATCTGATTTTCAAAGGACTAAGCCTCCCAGTTTCAGTCAGGCCATTGATCCCTTGGATGCAGATGATTGGTTAAGAACTATGGAAAAGAAACTTGAGGTCGCTCGAACTGAGGAAGAGGATAAAGTTCCATTTGTAACACATTATTTGGAAGGCGCTGCTGCCATATGGTGGGAAAGTGAGAAAGCCATAGGGACTGAGAATGAAGCAATTACCTGGTCAAGATTCAAGGAGCAGTTCCGAAGATATCACATCCATGCGGGAATTATGAAGACTAAGCAGCGTGAATTTCTCGCGCTCCTCCAAGGAAGTCAGTCAGTGGGAGAATATTTACAAAAATTTAATCACCTGTCACGTTACTCTCAAATATGATGTGGCCACTGAAGAAAGGAAGATGGACCGCTTTCTTGGTGGATTAAACCTGCAACTTCGCTGTGCTCTCAGTATGTTCGATTTTCCGGATTTCCAAACCCTGGTGAACAAGGCTTTCATTGCTGAAAGGGAACACAAGATCGTGTCAGATACTAAGTCTGCCCATAACTATCACAAACGCAAGTTTGAGCCCAAGAAGGAAATGCAACCAATACAGAAGATTCGTACCTGGCAGCCAACTCCGATGGCATACCAGCCCAGTTGGCAACAAAATGTTAACAAGACCACTACCCAAGTGAAGAATGATGTGCTCAACCCAGTTATGGAGAATTGTCCGCGCAACAATTCCTGTTATAGTTGCAGACAAACCAGACATTATGCCAAACAGTGTCCCAAGAACACCCGGACCAATGCTATGTTCAAGCCTCAAACCCATTACCTGGAAGCCAGTCCAAGTTAGCACGACGTCACGGGATATGTTCATCACATTTCAGCCGACGAAGCCCAAGAAAATCCCGAAGTCATCATTGGTATGTTCCCTGTTAATAACATACCTGCAGTAATTTTATTTGACTCTTGGGCTTCCCACTCTTTTATTTCTCGGATTTTTGTCGCCCAAAACAAATTTCCTTGTTCGCTTTTGGGCAAGTATATGCTGGTACAAACCCCGGGATCTATGATTCAAAGCAATCTTGTCTGCCCCAATCTGGAAGTCAGGATCAACGAAATCCGTTTTCCGACGTCATTGATACTGATTGAGTCTGAAAATTTGGATGTTATCTTGGGTATGAATTTGCTGACTCAGTACCAAGTATGCATAAATTGTGCGACCCGGGAAGTCAATTTGACCGGACAAGATGGACAAGCTACCAAGTTTATTGCCCGTAGAAGCATATCCTCCAAGGAAATGGTTTTTACAGCAATAGCAGAAATGGAATTAATTCCAGTGGTCAGTGAGTTTCCCAATGTATTCCCAGAAGAACTGCCAGGCATGCCACCTGACCGAGAGCTTGAGTTTGCAATAGAACTTGTGCCCGGAACTACACCAATACACAAGAAATATTATCGAATGTCGTCATCCGAGTTGGTGGGGCTAAAGAAACAGCTTGATGAAATGCTCCAGAAAGGATATATCCGTCCCAGTTCCTCGCCATGGGGATCACCCGCTATTTTTGTGGACAAGAAAGATGGCAGCCTCCGCATGTGTGTGGACTACAAATAGTTGAATGATGTCACGATCAAAAACAAGTATCCTCTGCCAAGAATTGATGATTTGTTTGATCAGCTCAGTGGAGCCAAGGTATTCTCAAAGATTGATTTGTGGACTGGATATTACCAACTCAAAATTAAAAAGGGGGATATTCCCAAGACCGCGTTCACCACTCGCTACGGTCTTTATGAATATACCGTCATGTCCTTCGGCCTCACCAATGCCCCCGCCTTCTTCATGCACATGATGAACAAAGTGTTCATGGATTTCCTTAATAAGTTCGTGGTCGTCTTCATCAATGATATACTTATTTACTCAAGAAGTGAAGAAGAGTATAAAGGACACCTCCGCGCAGTGCTACAACGACTCCGTGAGCACCAGTTGTACGCCAAGTTCAGCAAATGCGAGTTTTGGCTCAAGCGAGTTGGATTCCTCGGGCATGTACTCTCCGCTGAAGGAATGGCCGTGGACCCAAGCAAGGTAAAAGGCGTGCTCGACTGGTTGCCAACCACCACCGTGTCTCAGATCAGGAGTTTTCTCGGATTAGCCGGATATTACCGTTGATTTATTGAAGGGTTCTCCCAGATTGCTAAGCCCATGACGGAGTTTCTTAAAAAGGATAAGAAGTTTGAACGGACGTCAGACTGTGAGAAAAGTTTCACCGAGTTAAAGAAGCGCTTAACAACTGCGCCGGTATTAACACTTCCAGATATCTACCACAACTTTGACGTATATTGCGACGCTTCCCGGCAAAGACTTGGGTGCGTGCTTATGCAAGATGGCAAGGTAGTAGCCTACGCCTCACGGCAGCTACGATCCCATGAAGGCAATTACCCCACTCATGATTTGGACTTGGCTGCGGTAGTTCATGCTTTAAAAATTTGGAGACACTACCTTATTGGAAAAAGGTGCCAAATTTTTACCGACCACAAAAGTCTCAAATACATATTTACTCAGCCAGATTTAAACCTTCGTCAGTGAAGATGGCTGGAGTTGGTCAAGGATTATGATCTTGGAATAAATTACCATCCGGTTAAGGCCAACGTGGTTGCCGATGCACTCAGTCGAAAGCCCGTCAGTTTAAACGTCATGCTGGAGTCTCTGCCTTCCGAACTCAAAGAAGAAATTGCTCAGCTCAACATGTTCATTGTTGAGGCTGGTCTTGCCAATATTCTAACGGTCACTCCTACTCTTGAGGAAGAAATCCGCAAGGCCCAGCCCGGCGATGCAAAACTACAGAAACGCATCAATCGTCCGATTTCTCGAAGGATCAGTACGGTACCCTCCGATTCAGGGGAAGGATTTGCCTAATCAAGTTGACCTAAAGCAGAAAATTTTGTCAGAAGCCCACGAGTCCTCGTATTCAATCCACCCTGGAGGCACAAAAATGTATGAAGAGATTCGACAAATATTCTGGTGGGATGGAATGAAGAAAGACATTGCTTATTTCATGGCCTGTTGCGACATATGCAACAAAGTTAAGGCGGAATATCAGAAACCAGTCGAACTTCTCCAACCACTGCCCGTGTCACAATGGAAATGGGATGATGTCTGTATGGATTTCATCACAGGATCACCTAGGACCCGACGAGGCAATAATGCGATCTGGGTCATAGTGGATACATTGACCAAGGTGGCTCACTTCCTCCTAGTCAAAACCTCATACCGAGCAGATGAGCTTGCCCGATTTTATCTATCCAGGATTGTCAGTTTACATGGAGTTCCCAGAACCATCACTACTGACCGAATGTTCACTCTTCACCTCTGCTTTTTGGACCCATCACCATCAAGCCCTTGGGACAGAATTAAAATACAGCACCGCTTATCATCCTCAGACGGATGGGCAAACGGAAAGAGTAAATCAGATACTCGAAGATATGCTCCGAGCCTGTGTTTTAGCCCAAGGACCTCAACGGGAAGATTGCTTGCCGTACACCGAGTTCTCGTATAACAATGGATTCCAGACCAGTTTAAAGATGTCAACTTATGAAGCTTTGTGTGGCTGTTAGTGCCGCACTCCATTAAATTGGTCTCAAACCGGAGACAGCCGCATCTTCAGAACATATCTCATGCTGGAAGCCGAAAAGCAAGTCTAGGAGATTCGAGACAGATTACAACTGGCCAAATCGCGACAGAAAAGTTATTACGATGCAAAAGCACCGGCAGATCAGTTTTAAGCCCGGAAAACATGTCTACCTTCGAGTCACACCTATGAAGGGAGTAAAAAGGTTCCAAACCCGTGGAAAATTGGCACCCAGGTTTATTGGTCCATTTCCCGTCATGACACGAGTAGGTGCTGTGGCATATCAGTTGGAGCTGCCTCCGGAACTGTCCGACGTGCACAACATGTTCCACGTTTCACAACTGCGACGATGCATCTCACCACCCGAGAAAAAGACCGATTTGACAGAGATAGAGGTGGCCAAGGACTTGACCTATGAAGAGAGGCCAATGAAAATTTTGGATAAGATGGAAAGAGTCACTCGCAGTAAGTCACAGACGTTTTACATGGTTCAATGGATGCAACATACCGAGTCAGAATCAACCTAGGAATCAGAAGAATTTCTAAGGGCATGTATCCATAATGGTTTTCCCAAGCAACCGAATCTCGAGGACGAGATTCATTCTAAGTGGGGGAGGTTTTTTACAGCCTGGTTCTTGCCCTCTTTTCTTTGCTTGATTTTCATCTGAGTTGGTTTTGGATTTGGAGTTTTGAATCATTCCATTTGGAGTTGATCGCTTGGGTACCTCTTGATTTTCACCCAAGTGCCCCCTCTCCTCTTCTAATCCATCATTTCACCCCTGGCCAACCCAACAATATTGCTTGGAATATTTTTCTTAAATGAAAAATATTCATTTTGCCTCTTAAACCCTAGCTAAACCCTTTGATCTCCAAAGCAACCCTCATTTCTGTTGCCCAAAAATCCTGAGAAAAATCCCAAATATTCTTTGGACCCTAGGGCACATTTCTGAGCAAAAATATTTCACCACTCTTTGGAGTATTTTGGCTACAGAAAATATTTTCACTTCTGGGCTGAAATGGTAGTTTCTACAGCAACTACCTTTTTACTAGCTCCAATGTGGCTGGTTTTCCCTGTGCTTATTCACCTTGGTAAGAGTTAGTAAAACCCCAAAGCTCAACCATTGAATCCCTGTGGTTTGACCACAGTAACTGTTCAAAGTTTCAGTCCAGTAACGTAACCTCATCACCATTTCACTTCTACTGCACCCGGGAACAAACCGAGCCGTGGTAACACCTAAGTTTACTAAGGACTACACGCCAGACATCATGGTTAGTGCATATGTGGCCTAATGTCACGGTTCACGCGGTGACCGCGTTCGTCCGGGCATGCTGGCATGCCAAACGCGCGCTCTATGTGGCGCCAGCGCCTCAGTGGACGCGTGCTCGCTGCTCGGCAAGCCAGAGCATGTCCCCCCTCGCCACCATCCTCGTCTCCACCTCCTTTACTCCACCCTGCCGCTCGCCGATGCCGGAGCTTGCCGCAGCGAGCACGGGCACGGTCCGGCAAACGGCACAGTGCCCACGCAATGTGTTTGTCCCTTTCGTCCTCGCTCGTGTGCTCATCCGCGTCCGTGCACAACTCCCGCGTGACCCTCGTCGCCTTCCCCCTCTCTCTCTCTAGCACCATTCGTCGCCGGGCACTGGAGACAGCTCTCCTCCGACGGAGCCCGAGCCCTCCTTGCTGCCCCGCCTATAAAAAAACCCCTTCGCAGCCTCCTGGAGCATCGCACCTCACCACCTCTCCCTCCTATAGCCACTAGAATCCGTAGCCCGGCCGGGCAGGCCGCGAGCTGCCGTCCCTGAGCCGAGCTCGCTGGCGATCCCCTCTGGATCGTCCCCGCAGCTCCGGCCACTCCCAAGCCAAGGTGACCCCGCTAGGGCCTCTGCCTCTCCTTCGTGAAGCTAACGCGCCAAGCCAGAGCCCCTGGAGCCGCCCCTAGCCGCCATCTTCCTCATCTCTGCCGACCATTGTGTTCTGCCTCCACTTGCGAGGAAGAATCCAACGCCGTCCGGTCACCATTAGCCAAGCTATGGGTACGGGCAGGTGCGCAAGAGCCTTCTCCGTCGATCCCTCCCTCTCGTTTTCCTCCAAGAAGCTTCAACACCGACGTAGGATCCGGCGAAGCGCCGCGCCTCACTGTTTCTTTCTCCCCTCCCTCCGGCCTGACTAACGGGGCCCGCTAGTCAGCCACTCACTACGCGCGCGAAGCGGTATGAGTGGTGGCACCCTGGGAAAATACGCCATCGATGTCACCCCCCTCTGTTTTCTTTTTTTCAAATTCATTTAAATTCCAGTAGCATTCAAACAACCATAACTTTTATTCTACAAGTCCAAATGAAGTGATTCTTTTTGCATTGTGTTCTTTGTCCAAAAAAACTAACAACTCCTGAAAGATGGGATTTTTCCTTGCTGTCTAGATTTTTTGGCAATTTTCTGAAGGTTTCTTGATATTCTCTTTTGTGGTTTTTGAATGTTTTCAGAGGAGCCTTGTGAACCTCATCAGTACTAATGCAAGCCGCAGTAACATTTTCATGGTTCCACTTCCATATTTATGATTTATCACTTGCAACTATTATTCAAATTACTCATCAACTCTATGACCATATTATTTATTTATCACTTGCAACTAAGTTCTCATTATCTTACCAACAATATTTACTTCAAACATACTGAAGTTCAGGCATTTTAACATAGCAAGTATATAACAGAATATATTTATTATATAACTAATTTAAATTCATCACTATTCATAAGTTCAAGTATGAAAATCATAAATATTGAAGTGGCACCATGAAAATGTTACTGTGGCTTGCCTTAGTACCGATGAGGTTCACAAGGCTCCTGTGAAAACATTCAAAAACCACAAAAGAAAATATCAAGAAACCTTCTAAAAATTGCCAGAAAATCTATACAGCATGGAAAAATCCCATCTTTTGGGAGTTGTTATATTTTTGGACAAAGAACACAATGCAAAAACAATCACTGCATTTGGACTTGTAGAATAAAAGTTATCGCTGTCTGAATGCTACTAGAATTTAAATGAATTTGAAAAAAAAGAAAACAGAGGGGGGGGTGAAGTCGATGGCGTATTTTCCCAGGGCGCCACCACTCATACCGCTTCGCACGCGTAGTGAGTAGCTGACTAGCGGGCCCCGCTAATCAGGCCGGAGGGAGGGGAGAAAGAAATAGAGAGGCGTGACGCTTCGCCGGAGCCTACGTCGGCGTTGAGGCTTCTTGGAGGAAAACGAGAGGGAGGGATCGATGGAGAAGGCTCGCACCTGCCCGTAACCATAACTTGGCTAATGGTGACCGGACGGTGTCGGATTCTTCCTCGCAAGTGGAGGCAGAAGACGGTGGTCGCCGGAGATGAGGAAGACGGCAGCTAGGGGCGGCTCCAGGGGCTCTGGCTTGGCGCGTTAGATTCACGGAGGAGAGGCGGAGGCCCTGGCGGGGTCGCCTTGGCTTGGGAGTGGTCAGAGCTGCGGGGATGATCCAGAGGGGATCGCCGGCAAGCTCAGCTTGGGGACGGCAGCCCGCGGCCTGCCCGGCCGGGCTGCGGTTTCTTGTGGCTATAGGAGGGAGAGGTGGTGAGGTGCGATGCTCCAGGAGGCTGCGGAGGGGGGTTTTTATAGGCGGAGCGGCAAGGAGGGCTCGGGTTCCGCCGGAGGATAGCTGTCTCCGGCGCTCGGCGACGAATGGTGCCAGAGAGAGAGAGGGAAGGCGATGGGGGTCACGCAGGAGCTGTGCGCGGATGCGGACGAGCACATGAGCAAGGAGGAAAGGGACGAACACAATGTGCGGGCACTGTGCCCTTGGCCGGACCGTGCCTGTGCTCGCTGCGGCGAGCTCCGGCGTCGGCGAGCGGCAGGGTGGAGTAAAGGAGGTGGAGACGAGGATGGTGGCGAGGGGGGACACGCTCTAGCTGGCCGAGCAGCGAGCACGCGCGCCATAGAGGCGCTGGCGATGCGCAGAGTGCGCGTTTGGCATGCCAGCATGCCTGGACAAACACGGTCACCGTGTGGACCATGACATCAGGCCACATATGCACTAACCAAGATGTCTGGCATGTAGTCCTTAGTAAACTTAGGTGTTACCACGGCTCGGTTTGTTCCCAGGCGCAGTAGAAGTGAAACGGTGAAGAGGTTAAGTTACTGGACAGAAACTTTGAATAGTTACTGTGGTTAAACTACAGGGATTCAAGGGCTGAGCTTTGGGGTTTTACTGACTCTAACTAAGGTGAATAAGTAGAGGGAAAACCAGCCACATTAGAGCTAGTAAAAAGGTAGTTGCTGTAGACACTACCATTTCAGCCCAGAAGTGAAAATATTTTCTGTAGCCAAAATACTCCAAAGAGTGGTGAATTATTTTTGCTCAGAAATGTGCCCTAGGGTCCAAAGAATATTTGGGATTTTTCTCAGGATTTTTAGGGCAACAGAAATGAGGGTTGCTTTGGAGGTCAAAGGGTTTAGCTAGGGTTTAAGAGGCAAAATGAATATTTTCCATTTAAGAAAAATATTCCAAGCATTATTGTTGGGTTGGCCAGGGGTGAAATGATGGATTATAAGAGGAGAGGGGGCACTTGGGTGAAAATCAAGAGGTACCCAAGCGATCAACTCCAAATGGAATGATTCAAAACTCCAAATCCAAAACCAACTCAGCTGAAAATCAAGCAAAGAAAAGAGGGCAAAAACCAGGCTGTGACACTACTGGAGTTGGTGGTTGATATAGGAAGGGCTGCCACAGATGAAGCCATAGAGCTCGCTGCTGCCGAGGAATATGATCTTGCTGTCGGGAATGTGTAGGGCTCCATGGCGGTGAAGGAGCATTCTTCGGAGGAAGTCTGGGCAGGGGGAATGGCCGTCGAGGTGAAGATCCCTCTCTAGACCATGGGACCACTCCCCGCCACCGGGACCGTCGCTGAGATCCTGCCATCCTCCTCGAGCACGCTGGCCATGGTGTTGTCGCCACTCAGAGCTGGAGCGCCCGGCCTGTCTCTGACGACAGATGCTGAGCTTGATGAAGAGCTCCAACATCTCCTGGCTCCGCTTTATCAGGGAGTTGGAGAGTCTGACGACTCAGCCATTGTCGCCATGGACTTGTCCTTCATGGAATCCATGGTGGAGGGCATGAAAGAGATGCAGGCTCGGCACAGCCAGAAGTGGCGGGCGCTCAAGGATCAGCGCGAGTCTGTCGACAAGATGAACCAGAAGCTGAAGGATAAAGGCCTGGAGCTGCGTGCGTGGCACGACAAGCATCTCAAGCTGCCCTTGAGGCAGCAGGAGATGCTCTAGATGACTAGGGAGGATGTCATAGCCCGTGAGGCGCACTTGGCGGACCGCAAGGCATCCCTAGACGCCAGAGCGAGAGATCTCCCTCCGGGAGGAGAAGCTGAAAGCCACTCTTTGCGCCAAAGATGACGATCTGGAGGCTCTTGTCTGCCAGCGCACTAAGGATCTGGAGGACAAGCATGGAGCAGCTCTGGACGTCATTGTCACTGACTCTTCTGCCCAACTGAAGAAGCTTCCTGATGACCTGGCTGCCCCGTCTGTGCTAAGACTGATCTTGACCAGCAGGTGTCTAAGCTGGCGGAAGATCTTGCCGAGAACGCCAAGGAGTTGGAAGCTCTCAAGGAAGAAGCATGGAAGGTAGAGATTCTCTTGGCTTACTGCAATTATAGCTCTCTTCCAAGAATTAGAGCCTCGAAACTACCAACGACAAAATCTAGGCATGAAGGCGAGGATTGACACATTGGAGCGCTTGACGGAGTGATTTGAGTCCCGCTAGCAGTTGCTGTCCAAGGACTTGGACACCGCCAAGCGTCTCCGGCAGGATGCAAAGGAGAAACTGAAGAATCAGGTCAATCTGAGCAACCTCTGGATCAAGATCCTGGTCAACATGGTTGAGCGTCTCGGTGCTCAGGCTGCGGTGATGGGCATGGATGACCCAGTCTTCTTGGTTAGCAAGCAAGAGGCCCCAAGCATTAAGCTAGGAATATTCTTCAACAAGCTGATCGAGAACCTGAGAGTGCATGAGGAGGGGAGGTCTGAGCGCTTCGCGGCCGAGTCCCAGAAGCTTGCCCGTAACGCCCTCTTACTGGTCTTGAGCAATATCGCCTGCCGCCACCCAGACCTCGACCTTGACGATGGATTCAGGAAGCCGCCAGTGGGTGCCGACATTGCATCCGCGAAGGTGAAAGCTGCATCATGGGACGACAGGGTTCTCCAAGTTTGAACCGCTCCATCTGGTCACCAAGCCAAGTATCAGGCCACTATTGCTTCCGCATTGCCCTATAATGAAACATGACGTACATTTTGCATTTAGTCATTCTATCTCTGGTGTTTGCGTCCAACCGATATTCCTAGCTGAATTTTAAACGCGTGTTTATACCTTTGAGCCCTATACGTTTGCGCTCGTATGGTCGACCTCTATGTATGCTTTGGATGCCTGCCGGTATCATATTGCCGCGATTGTCGTAAGGGTCCGACCCTTATAAGTCATCTTTGCGTGGATGCATTCCTGCAGGTTTTTCCCAGGTAGTTCTTGGTGTAGCCTCCCGTCCCGCGAGCATGGCTCTAGACAGTATGATGGTGCGACAAAAGAAACCGAGCAAGGTTCCATCACACGAATGTTTTCACGATACGAAAGCTCACTAGGTTAAGGGATAAACGTCCGCAAAATTCTCAAATGTATCAATCAAGAAGTGATAATGTAAACTTAGCTTTCGTCTTGAGCTTCTTTCTCTTCTGCCGGGCCACGTGCATCACATCCGCCCGTGGCACCTGGAGAAGCAGAAGTCAACCAGGTGGTTTCTTTGTTCCCGGCAGGGACTGATACGCATTTCATGTGGTTGGCGGGCATCATGGCATAGTGTCGGGCTTCTCTGGTCCTCCTCCCCTTTTCTCCTCTACTTTTGGATCAGTTCGGCGGCTGCCTATGCATGGCTCATGCCGATGCAGGCGGCCTCACCGAAGTACGCTTGCCGGGGCATCTATAAACGGACTCATACCAGCGCTTTGCTCAAGATTACCCAAAATAAGGGAAATATTGGACTGAGCGTCGTGCAATAATTGTCGACATCGGTGATGCCGGGGCTAAAACAATTCGACTCCTGACGAAGGGAAGGGACGGGGAGGAGGGAGCTCGTGCTCGCATGTTTCGTGCCCTTTCTCCGAACGGCACCCGAATGGTGGGTACACCATGTGGGCCGCCGAGACAGGTCTCTTGCCACCAGCAGAGATCTTCACTGCAGCCGTGGCTACGAAGAGGCGCGGAGACCAACAACATGGTGCAGGGCTGGTCCCGCTTTGCTTCTACGTCTTTATGGATGCCACGGTTGATGGTGTCATTGAAGACGCAGATGACGATGAAGGTGACGCGTGCTCACGTCTTCAGGATCGCACAAGCGATGCCCCCTACCTGGCATGCCAAACATGTCACGGGAAACCACAACCACTTATAGGGGACAGGAGGCCCCTTGCTGGTTCGGGAGGGGGCGTCGTGTTGCCCAAAGAGCAGACGAATGTGGGGCAGCATGGCAGAGATCAGATGGGCAATTTTACCTAGGTTCGGGCCGCCGTGAGGCGTAAAACCCTACTCCTACTTGGTGGATTGATGGTGGAAATGTGGTGGTAGAGCATAGTACACTTGCCCATCAAGGGTTGCCTCAGGGCAGCAGCGACTACGTGCATATGGGGGTGTGAGTTATCCAACCTTCTAACCCCTTCTACCGTTGCCATGGGCCTCCTTTTATAGGTTAAGGGATCACCACAGTGGCAAATCAGTCATGAGACACTGATAATATAGCAAACAGTGCTATCGTACCTAACTCTGCAGGCTGACAGTGCACATTAAATGCGTTGCTCAACGTGGCATCGTTGGTTGCCCGACAAGGCTTTCCGGGCTATCTTGCCAGCTCCACGCCTGCTCGTCTGACACGTCACAGGACGGGTGTTGCCTATAGGTTTTCTTGTAGAAAGGGGCTGCCATGTGGTGAATGGCTGCCACTTAATCACTTTGCGGCTTGACACCGCACTGATCGATGACGTGAGTCGTGGTGACGCACTTGGTGAGGTGTTTTAGCCTCCGCAAGTCCCGGCAGGCCCTGCCGGGACGTTTTGGTCATCTTGTTTTGGGGGTGGCATCGCCCTTTGCTGGGATCGCCTGCCCAGCAAAGGAGGCCTTTCCCTTGACGATATCTTGCTTCTCTGGTTTGGTCTTAGTTCCTCTGATCTGCTTGTCGGTCCTTTGAATCTCTTAGTTTCTTGTACTATTGGCTCGATCTTGGCTTGTCCGTGCACGAGTCAGGGGAAACATATACCCCTCTATATTTCCCCGACACCTGCCCCCGGGGCCTCGAGCCGCCTCCGTAGGCCATCTTCACGATGCCGCATTCGGGCCGCCGTGGCGAGCAATCCCCGCCTGCCTCACCCGACATGTGCCACAAGCCGCCGCCATGCCTGCCTCTGAGGCTCTCCACACCTTTGCCTCCCGCGCACTCTGTCGCAAGTCGCTGCCTTGGCCCACCGACGCGCCTCCCTGTCGCTGCACCTCCGAGTCTGCTCAGGGCCTCACTTCAGGCTCCATCGTTGCCTCGCTTCCAATGTGACCCGCCCGTGCTTTGCTGACCTCGCTTCCACCTCGCCCTGTATTGCTGCCTCGATGCGGCACCCTCCGCTGTCGTCTCGTTGTGGCGCTATCCAGGTCCATCAAATAGATCAAGCTGGATGGAGAATAAGGGATTCCACATTTTCTCGATGTCAAGGCAGGGGCAAAACTGCCAACACCACGTGCCCCGCTCAAATCTATGAATGACCAGCCATCATAGGCAGCAAGGAGCAGCCACCGAGGTCATCTACACCGGGCAGGGGATCACTGGGCTCGTCTCGGTCTCATTTCCAGATGCTAGTAGAGCACCCACATTTTCATCGTTGGATGCCCCTCGATCTAAAAAAGTGCAATGGGGGAGCCATGTTTTGTCCATGGTGCCAAGGGACTTGCCAACAAACCCCCGGTCTAAACTGCCTACAGTGTTGTCTGAAGGTACAATTTTGAAGCAGTGCGAAACAACTATGAAAAACGTCGTACAGATGCATGCAGGGAAAGCTACGATAAAAAAAGAGGGCTCCAGGAATCGCGCCCTTACCATGTTGCATGGTTCTCACCTAGCAATAAAAAAGAATAAGAAGAAGAATCACTCTATCAATGAGTAGTCGCACAATACTACTTTGTCCGATAGCCGAGTACAAGTACCAACAAAGTTCAACTCCGTCAACCGAGGAATCATTAGGTGATGTCCATCCTGCTGGGGATATAACTATTGGTATGACCCACCCAGGAGGGGCCAGGTTATACTTGCAAGTATTCTTGAAGCCCAAGACCCAAGATGGAGATGGCGGTTCAAGAAAGGGCCCAAAGCCCAGAGGCGACTTAAGGCCTGTAGTGATAAACCGCCATATGTTTGTAACTTGTATTGTAAAGCAAGAATAGTTAAGAGACTGAGCCGGACACTGTAAATGAGCCGGCCGGAACTCTGTGAGCCACTGGGCGTCGACCTCTGTATATAAAGGGACGACCCGGCGGCGGTTCAGGGCAAGTAACATCAGATCGAGAACTAGGTCAAGGGGATTCGCTCCCTGGTTATCGATTGATAAGAAATCCCACCCAAACTAGATCGTAGGCTTTTACCTTCAAAACAAGGGGCCGAACCAGTATAAACCTCATGTCCTTTGTCCCGTTTAACCCCTTTAAGCTTCCTAGTTGCGATGGCTCCACGACTAAGTCCTTGCGCTAGGACATCTGACGTGACAATTCCACGACACATCCAGTCTGGTTTATTAAACAGATGTTAATTCCTTCAAGAACAGTTACTCTACCTGTAATATATTTTACGTAGGACAAAGTGGCCTTATATCACGAACACAGAGCTCATGCCAACATCATCATGTGCCAACATCTGTCCATGCTACATTGTTCGACGGACATGCGCGCAAGCTGCCGCCCTGGCGAGTTGGTCTACATCAACATGACAAAGCTCCACCCGATCGGACGAGCCGTCCAACGGATGTGAGCAAGCTATCTCCCCCGCGATATGATCTAGATCAACACTTCACGACCGACTCATGTGTCCGGACGGCCTCCAACACAGCGGCTGACTCATCTGTCCGCGCCCGCGGCCAACTCTCTTGTCCACGTCGGCCTACAACGCAGCGACCGACTCTCCCGTCCGCACCGGTCTACAACACTATAGCCGACTCACGTGTTTGCGCTGGCTTACAATCTCGCAGCCACCTCTACCATCTGCCCCCACGGTTTGGTCTACATCAGGACACCAGAGCCGCACCAGTCTGCACGAGCTACTTCGTGAGCGCATGCAAGTCACCGCTCCCGCGACTCGGTATATTCCAACAACTCTGGAGCAAATCATAATATATTATCAGCCTCCGCCTACACCGGATGGCTCAATGGACAGGCGCACAAGTCACCGCCACTGCGGTTTGGTTAACTTCAACAACCAGCCAGGATGAACCATTGGCTGGTTTACTGACACAACTCATACGGGATCATTTATAACCCGCAACGGTCGACCTCAACCTTCCGTGGATTCACATCGCGTTATCAATGCCAAGGATATACAATGGGTGTCGTGAAGATCATCAACTCGGCACCTTGCCTCCAGCTTCAACAAATTCTAGTGTTCCGTTGTTCAACTATATGCCGGTTTATGCCATGACCAATGTATGAACAATCTCAAGCCGACTCCTCGAGTCATCTTAAGACTCGGGTACTACATAGACAAGACTCAGCAAATTTGGCTGCTTTCATAAATTCAAGAACCTCGGGTCATTGCTGGGCAGACAACCCGTACCCAGGCATTGCTGCCACATTGGTGAAAATTTGAAGATAGTCAGAAAATTTCCGGCCCAAAAAGTGTTGGGCAATTAGAAAAAGTTTTTGGCTTAAAAGAAAGATTCTGGGTTATCAGAAAAGGTTCCAGCTCAAGAGAAATCTGTCTCTCACAAAGTTTTGAGCTCTCAATATCTGGCTCAACATCCAATTCAAGAGGAATACATCTCTCGCAAGTTCAAGTTCTGAGAAAAGATTAAAGGTTGCCGAACAGAACTTGCTGCCATGATGCACATTTCAAACATGGGTATCCTGCCATATTGGCAAAAAATTAAAGGTTGCTAAAGAGAACTTGATGCCATGATGCGCAGTTCAAACATGGGTACCCTGCCAGATTAGCGAAAAATTAAAGGTTGCCAAAGGGGACTAGCTGCCAAGATGCGTAGTTCAAACATGGGTATCCTGCCTTATGGGCTTATCATATTACACTACAAAAAAACACATCCGTGATATTTTGGCCCAAACAAAAATTTTATCTGTCATGCTTATGACACTTCTATGATGATAATTGTGACAAAAGCATGTATCATCATAGATGTGGTGGAATCCTACTTCCATGACAAAAAATCATAACAGAAAATGGGCTTTTCGTCCTGGGCGGGCTGGAGACGCAGCTGCATGACATTCTTTGGGCCGTCTATGATGGGAAATCATGGTAGAAGCGAGAGCGCGGAAAATATCAGGGAGTTCTCGGTTACGATGGGTGGTCAGGGTCGAGGGATGCACGGAGGTTTGCGCGTTTCTCTCATGTACGCATGTGTGTGAGGCGTTGGCTAACTGAACCCGAGCGATCGCACGTTACTGAACCCGAGCGATCGATCCCTTGGCTGTTAACTGAACCTGAGCGATTCATTGACTGCTGATAGAACCCGAGCGATTCCTTCGTTGTTGCTGCTAACTAAACTGTGCGATCAATCACTGCTGCTGCTTACTGAAACCGATCGAGCCCCCGTGTGAAACATAGCCAACCGGTGTTTGGTTGCCTCTTGATGAACAGTGACCGTTGCTACTTTGCACGCGGTACGTAGAACGAGTCGAGAAGTGGTGAGTCGAGCCGGTTGGTTAGCTATGGAAAAACAGTTCTCGGTGGGGGTTGGATGAAGAGGACCTCGTAGTAGTAAGTCGTTGCCGCTGGATGAACATGACCCCGAGGAGGCCGCTGACATGTCTCCAATGTATCTATAATTTATTATTGTTCCATGCTATTATATTATCTGTTTTGGATGTTTAAAAGGCATTTGTATGCTAGTTTATATTATTTTTGGACTAACCTATTCACCGAGGGCCCACTGCCAGTTTCTGTTTTTTTTGCCTATTTTAGAGTTTTGCACAAAAGGAGTACCAAATGGAGTCCAAATGGAATGAAACCTTCACGATAATCTTTCTTGGATCAAAAGCAAACCAGAAGACTTGGAGATGAAGTCGGAGACACAACGAGGCGGTCACAAGGCAGGAGGGTGCGCCCCTACCTCATGGGCCCCTCGTAGTTCCCCTGACCTAGTTACTTCTCCTATATACTCTTATACCGTGAAAACATCCAGGAGAGTCACAAAACCACTTTTCCACCGCCGCAACCTTCTGTACCCGTGAGATCCCATCTAGGGACCTTTTTCGGCGTCCTGCCGGAGGGGGATTCGATCACGGAGGGCTTCTAGATCAACACCATTACCTCTTCGATGAAGCGTGAGTAGTTAACCACAGACCTTTGGGTCCATAGTTATTAGCTAGATGGCTTCTTCTCTCTCTTTGATGCTAAATACCATGTTCTCCTCGATGTTCTTGGAGATCTATTCGATGTAATATTCTTTTGCGGTGTGTTTGCCAAGATCCGATGAATTGTGGATTTATGATCAGATTATCAATGAATATTATTTGGTTCTTCTCTGAATTCTTATATGCATGATTTGATATCTTTGCAAGTCTCTTCGAATTATCGGTTTAGTTTGGCCTACTAGACTGATCTTTCTTGCAATGGGAGAAGTGCTTAGCTTTGGGTTCAATCTTGCAGTGTACTTTCCCAGTGACAGTAGGGGCAGCAAGGCACGCATTGTATTGTTGCCATCGAGGATAAAAAGATGGGGTTTTCAACATATTGCTTGAGTTAATTCCTCTGCATAATGTCATCTTACTTAATGCATTACTCCGTTCTTTATGAACTTAATACTCTAGATGCATGCTGAATAGCGGTCGATGTGTGGAGTAATAGTAGTAGATGCAGGCAGGAGTCGGTCTACTTGACACAGACGTTATGCCTATGTTCATGATCATTGCCTTAGATATCATCATAATTATGCGCTTTTCTATCAATTGTTTGGCAGTAATTCGTTCACCCACCATAATATTTGCTATCTTGAGCGAAGCCACTGGTGAAACCTCTGGCCCCAGGTTCTCTTTTCCATTATATTGAATCTCTTTTACTTCTTATTAGTTTCCGGTCTACTATTTTGCAATATTTTACTTTCCGATCTATAAACCAAAAATACCAAAAATATTTACTTTACCGTTGATCTATCTCTATCAGATCTTACTTTTGCAACTGACCATGAAGGGATTGACAACCCGTTTATCACGTTGGGTGCAAGTTGTTGATTGTTTGTGCAGGTATTCGGTGACTTGTGTATTGTCTCCTACTGGATTGATACCTTGGTTCTCAAAACTGAGGGAAATACTTAGGTTACATTGCTGCATCACCCTTTCCTCTTCAAGGGAAAACCAACACAAGCTCAAGAGGTAGCAAGAAGTATTTCTGGCGTCGTTGCCCGGGAGATCTACGTCAAGTCAAGCCATACCAAGTAGCCATCATAAACCCTTCTCCCTTGCATTACATTATTCGCCATTCGCCTCTCGTTTTCCTCTCCCCCACTTCTAAAACGATTTTCAAAAACCTTTGCCTTTTCTTAACCTCTCTTTCGTTCGTCTCTTTTCGCTTTCTTCTTGTGTGCTTGCGTGTTTTGCTTTGATGGCACAGCCAAAAAGCATTGATGCTCACCCTAAGTGGTTGGAAGAGATTGAAAATAATGTTAGAAGCTTTATGTCTTTACAATTTGAGCACAATAACTTCTTTAGAAATGAGCTTAAAGAACAAAAAGGTTTTATGGAGTATATGAATAAAGAGCTTGATGATATGTCTAAGGAATTTTATGGTTTGAAATCTCAATTTTCTCATCTTGAAATTTTAGTAGGCCAAATTTCTGATAAACAAGCCACCTTAGTTAATAAGATGGCCACTAAACCTGAGGCTCTAAATAATAATGATGAAGATCTAAAAGTGAATGATGTGACTCCTATTAAATATTTGTTTTCCATTATGAATCTTGATAAAGATGGGACTGGAGATGAGTCAACTTTAGCTAAAAGGCGTCCCAATGATTCAAAGTTTTTAGATCTAGATGCAAAAATTGATAAAAGTGGGATTGGAGAGGTCAAGACTTTAAGTAGCAATGAACCGACTCTTTTGGATTTCAAGGAATTTAATTATGATACTTGTTCTTTAATAGATTGTATTTCCTTGTTGCAATCTGTGTTAAATTCTCCTCATGCTTATAATCAAAACAAAGCTTTTACTAAACATATCGTTGATGCTATGATGCACTCTTTTGAAGAAAAGCTTGAAATAGGAGTTTCTATCCCTAGAAAACTTTATGATGAGTGGAAACTTACTATTAAGATTAAGATTAAAGATTATGAATGCTATGCTTTATGTGATTTGGATGCTAGTGTTTCCACGATTCCAAAAACTTTGTGTGATGTGTTAGGTTTTCGTAAATTTGATGATTGTTCTTTAAATTTGCATCTTGTGGATTCCACTATTAAGAAACCTATGGGAAGTATTAATGATGTTCTTATTGTTGCAAATATGAATTATGTTCCCATAGATTTCATTGTTCTTGATGTAGATTGCAATCCTACATGTCCCATTATTCTTTGTAGACCTTTCCTTAGAATAATTGGTGCAATTATTGATATGAAACAAGGAAACATTAGATTCCAATTTCCGTTAAGGAAAGGCATGGAACACTTTCATAGGAAGAAAATTAAATTGCCTTATGAATATATTATGAGACCTACTTATGGATTGCATACCAAAGATGGCAATACCTAGATCTATTTGCGTTTTTACGCCTAGCTAGGGGCGTTAAACGATAGCGCTTGTTGGGAGGCAACCCAACTTTATTTTTGTTCTTTGATTTTTGCTCCTGTTTATTAATAAATAATTCATCTAGCCTCTGGTTATATGTGGTTTTATGTTTTAGTTAGTGTTTGTGTCAAGTAGAACCTTTGGGAAGACTTGGGTGAAAGTTGTTTTGATCTTGCTGAAAAACACAAACTTTTTCACTCACGAGATTATTTGTAATTTTTAACATAAGAGTGATTTTGAGTTGATTCTTTTTTCATAAGATTACAGGACAAATTTCTCACGTCCACCAATTTTTTTCAGAATTTTTGGAGTTACAGAAGTATTCGGGAGTTACAGATTACTACAGACTGTTCTGTTTTTGACAGATTCTGTTTTTCGCGTGTTGTTTGCTTATTTTGATGAATCTATGAGTAGTATTGGGGGGTATGAACCATAGAGAAGTTGGAATACAATAGATATTACACCAATATAAATAAATAATTAGTTTGCAACAGTACCTTAAAGTGGTGGTTTATTTTCTTATACTAACGGAGCTCATGAGATTTTCTGTCGAGTTTTTGTTGTGAAGTTTTCAAGTTTTGGGTATGGATTTGATGGACTGTGGAATAAGGAGTGGCACGAGCCTAAGTTTGGAGATTCCCAAGGCACCCCAAGCTAATATTCAAGGTCAAAAAATGCCTAAGCTTGGGGATGCCCCGGAAGGCATCTCCTCTTTCGTCTTCGTCTATCGATAACTTTACTTGAGGCTATATTTTTATTCACCACATGATATGTGTTTTGCTTGGAGCGTCTTGTATGATTTGAGTCTTTGCTTTTTAGTTTACCACAATCATCCTTTCTGTACACACCTTTTGGGAGAGATACGCATGAACCGTGATTTATTAGAATACTCTATGTGCTTCACTTATATCTTTTGAGCTAGGCAATATCGCTGTAGTGCTTCACTTATATCTTTTTAGAGCACGGCGGTGGCTTTATTTTATAGAAATTGTTGAAATCTCATGCTTCACGTATATAATTCTGAGAGTCTTTTAGAACATCATGGTAATTTTCTTGGGTTATAAAACTAGTCCTAATATGATGGGCATCCAAGATCGATATAATAAAAACTTTCATACGAAGTGCATTGAATACTATGAGAAGTTTGATTCTTTTTGATTGTTTTGAGATATGAATATGGTGATATTAGAGTCATGCTAGTGGAGTATTGTGAATTTGATAGATGCTAGTGTTAAAGTTTGTGATTCCCGTAGCATGCATGTTTGGTGAATCGTTATGTGATGAAGTTGGAACATGGTTTATTTATTGATTGTCTTCCTTATGAGTGGAGGTTGGGATCGCGCGATGGTTAACTCCTACCAACACTTCCCCTAGGAGCATGCGCGTAGTACTTCGTTTTGACGACTTGTATATTTTAGCAATAAGTATGTGAGTTCTTTAAGACTAATGTTGAGTCCATGGATTATACGCAGTCTCACCCTTCCACCATTTCTAGCCTCTCTTGTGCCGCGCAACTTTCGCTGGTACCATAACACCCACCATTACCTTCCTCAAAACAACCACCATACCTACCTATTATGGCATTTCCATAGCCATTCCGAGATATATTGACATGCAACTTTCCACCGTTCCATTTATTATGACACGCTTCATCATTGTCATATTGCTTTGCATGATCATGTAGTTGACATCGTATTTGTGGCAAAGCCACCGTTCATAATTTTTTCATACATGTAACTCTTGAATCATTCCACATCCCGGTACACCGCCGGAGGCATTCATATAGTCATATTTTGTTCTAAGCATTGAGTAGTAATTCTTGAGTTGTAAGTAAATAAAAGTGTGATGATCTTCATTATTAGAGCATTGTCCCATGTGAGGAAAGGATGATGGAGACTATGATTCCCCGACAAGTCGGGATGAGACTCTGGAAGAATAATAAAAAAAAGGCCATAAGAAAATAGAGAGAAGGCCCAAATAAAAAAAGAGAAAAAAAGAGAAGGGACAATGTTACTATCCTTTTATCACACTTGTGCTTCAAAGTAGCACCATGATCTTCATGATAGAGAGTCTCCTATGTTGTCACTTTCATATACTAGTGGGAATTTTCATTATAAGAACCTGGCTTGTATATTCCAATGATGGGCTTCCTCAAAGTGTCCTAGGTCTTCATGAGCAAGCGAGTTGGATGCACACCCACTTAGTTTCTTTTTAAGCTTTCATATACTTATAGCTCTAGTGCATCTGTTACATGGCAATCCCTACTCACTCACATTGATATCTATTGACGGGCATCTCCATAGCCCGTTGATATGCCTAGTTGATGTGAGACTATCTTCTCCTTTTTGTCTTCTCCACAACCACCATTCTATTCCACCTATAGTGCTATGTCCATGGCTCACGCTCATGTATTGCATGTAAGTATGAAACAATTGCTTGGCAAAAACCGGGGTTGTGCATGATTTAAATATTTTGTGTGATGAAGATAGAGCATAGCCAGACTATATGATTTTGTAGGGATAGCTTTCTTTGGCCATGTTATTTTGAGAAGACATGATTGCTTTGTTAGTATGCTTGAAGTATTATTGTTTTTATGTCAATGTTAAACTTTTGTTTGAATCTTTCGGATCTGTACATTCATGCCACAATAAAGAAAAATTACATGGATAAATATATTAGGTAGCATTCGACATCAAAAATTCTGTTTTTATCATTTACCTACCCGAGGACGAGAAGGAATTAAGCTTGGGCATGCTTGATACGTCTCCAACATATCTATACTTTTTGATTGTTCCATGCTATTATATTATCTGTTTTGGATGTTTAAAAGGCATTTATATGCTATTTTATATTATTTTTGGGACTAACCTATTAACCGAGGGGGCAGTGTCAGTTTCTATTTTTTTGCCTATTTTAGGGCGTTGCAGAAAAGGAATACCAAACAGAGTCCAAACGGGATAAAACTTTCGCGATGATCTTTCTTGGACCAAAAGCAAACCAGAAGACTTGGAGATGAAGTCGGAGACACAACAAGGAGACCACAAGGCAGGAGGGCGCGCCCAGGTGATAGGGCACGACCCCTACCTCGTGGGCCCCTCGTATCTCCCCTGACCTAGTTCCTTTGCCTATATATACTCGTATACCCTAAAAACATCCAGGAGAGCCACGGAACCATTTTCCACCACCGCAACCTTCTGTACCCGTGAGTTCCCATCTAGGGACCTTTTCCGGCACCCTGCCTGAGGGGGATTCGATCACGGAGGGCTTCTACATCAACACCATTACCTCTTCGATGAAGCGTGAGTAGTTTACCACAGACCTTCGGGTCCATCGTTATTAGATAGATGGCTTCTTCCCTCTCTTCGATTCTCAATACCATGTTGATGTAGGGTAGAACCCTAGATGCCCAATCTTTCACGATTGGAGGGGATCCTACAAAGAACACGAGGAACACGATGGGGAAAACAAGGGGAACACGAAGGGAAACACAAGAGAAATCACTGAACCAACAAGATCCGGTCACACACATGCTAGATCCTCGAAACACAAAGAGTGATACACGATTCAAACTCAACAAAGGACGATACAAAAGGTCTTCTCCATGAGGAGGTCTTAAAGGGTCTTCCCGTGATGGCGTCTTGAATCCGCTTGGGGGATCTTCTCCGAAGAGGTCGTGAGCTCGGAGGAGAAGTAACCAAGTGGATGAGCAAAGCTCTATCTCAATATGAGCCATCACAATGATAACCCTAGAAAGAGGGAGGATGAGGTCTATTTATAGTCTTAGTGGGCGAAAGGGTAGGTGGGCTTCAGCCCAACACGTGGGCGGACATACAGGCGTCGGACATCCGACGGTCACCGGTCGTACGAATGCTCGCGAGGGTCCGGACGTCCGGTCCTGGTCGGACGTTTGATGTTTCGGCTCTATTCAGGATTGGTCGGTCGTCTGGTCGGGGTCGGTCGTCCAGTCCGTCGGTCGTCTGGAAGCTTCCGTACTTCCGATTTTTTGTTTCAGACGTGGTGGTGTCAGTCGTCCGGTGGAGCTCGATTGTCCGGGGGCTGGGAGTCGTCGGACGTTCGGTCGGCGTCGACCGTCCGGCCGCTGGAGTGTGCTTGGGCTGGGACTCGGCTGGCCGGTCGGATCCTCCAGGCGTCGGACGTCGGAGAGACGTCGGTCGTCCGATGATTGGGAGTTTTGAGCAGTCCTTCTTCTTGTCCATTGAACTTGGTGTCCTCGCTGTCTTGTTCGTTGGGTGTAGCTGATCCGTGGCTTCCCTCCAAATACCTGATCACACATAAGGTCTCCGCATGAGATAGTAGCCATGTCTCATAAGTAGAAAGTGGAAGTTCGAAGAGGAGCGAGTTCACCTTATCTTTGATAGCCTTTGCTCGAGCTCTTATCATTGGTCCAAGTCGTGTCTTGGGAGATGTAGGTACGCCCATGGGGATGATTGTGGGATGCTCTGCATCATCTCCCCCCCCCCCTTGGGAAAGATCCGACCTCGGATCGAAATCTTCATCACCATGGTATGGTGAGAGGTCTTTGACATTGAAGATGTCACTCACGTTGTACTTGTCGGGTGGGAGGTCGATCTTGTAAGCGTTGTTGTTGTAGTGTGCTAGTACCTTGAAGGGTCCGTTGGCTTGGGGTAGAAGTTTGGACTTGTGTTCGTTGGGGAAGCATTCCTTGTGAAGGTGTACCCACACAAGATCTTCGATATTGAATACCATGGGTTGCTTGTTGATGTTGAGCTTGGTCGTGAGTCGTTGTACTTGGTGCTCGATGGTGTGCCTTGTATCTTCATGCATCTTCTTGAGGTAGCTTGATCGTGCACTCTCGTCCATGTTGGTGTGGTCTTGTAGTGAAAGAGGAAGAATGTCCAATGGGGACAACGGGTTGAAACTGTAAATGACCTCGAAATGGGACTTGCCGGTTGTGGAGTGTCTTGCACGGTTGTAGGCGTACTCGGTGATGGGTAGGCACTCCTCCCATTCCTTGATGTTCCTATCGATCAACACGCATAGTATAGTGGAGAGTGTTCGGTTTGTCACCTCTGTTTGGCTGTCAGTTTGAGGATGGTATGCCGAAGAGAACAAGAGTTTGATTCGGAGCTTGGTGCATAGAGTCTTCCAAAGTAACTCAAGAACATGATGTTGTGGTCCGAGACAATCGTCTTTAGCACTCCATGGAGGCGCAACATTTCCCTACAAAAAAGATTTGCAATATGTGAAGCATCGTCTATCTTATTGCATGGGATAAAATGAGCCATCTTAGAGAATCGGTCCACAACAACAAACACGGAATCCTTTCCATTTTGAGTTCTAGGCAAACCAAGTACAAAGTCCATGCTAATGTCTTCCCAAGGTTGACGAGGAATAGGAAGGGGCATGTAAATACCATGGGATTGAGCTTTTGAATTAGATTTGCGACATGTAGAGCATCAGTTGGTGAAGCGTGAGACATCGTGGAACATCTTGGGCCAAAAATAGTTCTTTGAGAGATTAGCAAATGTCTTGTCGCCTCTGAAGTTTCCCTTTAGTCTACCTCCATGAGCCTCTTGCAAAAGTAACAAACGAAGAGAAGACTCGGGAATGCAAAGTTTATTAGATCTCATAAGGTAATCATCCTTGATGTGATAGCATTTCCAAGATGTATGCGTCAAACACTTGGCATAAGGAATTATAAAAGTAGGATCATGCGCATACAAGTCTTTTATATGCTCAAAGCCAATGACACTCAATTCAAGTTTAGTGACAAGCATGCATATGCGGGAAAGAGCATCCGCCACAACATTTTCCTTACCTTTGATGTACTTGATGACATAAGGAAATGACTCAATCAATTCACTCCACTTAGCATGACGCTTGTTCAAATTAGTTTGACCCTTTAGGTACTTGAGCATTTCATGATCGGTATGGATGATAAATTCATGAGGCAGAAGATAATGTTCCCATTCACGCAAAACTCGCACTAAAGCATATAGCTCTTTATCATAGATGGGATAATTGAGTTGCGCTCCGGAAAGTTTCTCACTAAAGTATGTTATGGGGCGCTTCTCTTGCGTTAACACACCTCCTATGTCATTACCACTAGCATCACAATGAATTTCAAAAGGTTTGTCAAAGTTGGGTAATGCAAACACGGGAGCATGAGTAAGCAAATGTTTAAGCTCATTAAATGTGGTACCTTGGGATGATCCCCAAACAAAAGGCGCATTTTGCTTACTCAAAGAATGTAAAGGCGAAGCAATGGTGCTAAAATCCTTCACAAATCTACGATAGAAACTGGCTAAACCAAGGAAACTACGCACTTGTTGAAAGTTGGTTGGTTGGGGCCAAGTTTTAATAGCATTGATCTTAGATTAATCTACATGAACACCCTTAGAAGACACAACGAAACCCAAGAAAACAAGCTTATCAACAACAAAAAGGCATTTGTCCATATTAGCATAAAGGCGCTCTTTCCTAAGGGTTTGCAACATAGTTCTAAGAAGGGTGACATGATCTTTGAGGGATTTGCTAAAGACAAGAATATCGTCAAAGTAGACCACAACAAATACACCAATATAGGGTCTAAGAACAAAATGCATGAATCGCATGAAAGTACCGGGTGCTTTGGATAAACCCATTGGCATAACAAGCCATTCATATAAGCCAAATTTGGTCTTAAATGTGGTTTTCCATTCATCACCTTCTTGGATGTGTATTTGATAGTAGCCACTCTTAAGGTCAATCTTAGAGAAAATGGTGGCTTTGCTAAGCTCATCAAGCATATAATCTAAGCATGGAATAGGGTAATGATATCTAACGGTGATAGTATTGATGGGATGGCAATCGGAACACATGCGATAAGTACCGCCTTTCTTTGGAACAAGGATGACTGGAACGGCACAAGGGCTCAAGCTTTCACGTACATGACCGTTGTCAATGAGTTGTTGTACTTGCCATTGGATCTCCTTAGTTTCCTAGAGTTTGACGTGGTAGGGAGCCTTGTTAGGTAGAGGTGCTCTGAGGATGAGGTCGCTTCGGTGTTCGATGCCTCGTAGTGGAGGTAGACCCGGAGGTAGCTCGTCAGGGAAAACATCTTGGAATTCCTGCAAAAGAGAAGACAACACTAAAGGTAGATCGTTTGAGGTGTTAGTTTTTGGTGCCTTGTCCTTGCACAGAAGGACATAGTGCATAACACTTGATGGGTTCTCACACACTTCTCTCATCTCACTTTTGGTTGCAAATAGGACTAAGTTTCTCTTGTCGCTCATCATGGAGGCACTCGATTTTGGCTTGTGGCGCTCACTCTCTTTTGGGTGGGTCACTCTCTCACTCTTTTCTCCATGATGGGTGGCTTGCATGTCAGCGATCACTTGACTTGGAGACATAGGTCGTAGGACATACTCCTTTCCCTTCATCTTGAAGCTATAGTGATTGGTATGCCCGTTGTGGATTACGTCGCGATCAAATTGCCCTGGTTGACCAAGAACAAGGTGGCAAACGGACATCGGAATGACATCACACTCCAAAGTCTCTTCATATGCTCCTATCTTGAAAGAAACTTGCACGTATGCTCGACTTGGATAGTGCCGGAATCGCTTAGCCATTGGACATTGTAGGGGTGCGGGTGCTTCATCTTGACCAATTGGAGCTTGGAGCATAGTTCTTCACTTGCCAAGTTGTGATAGCTCCCTCCATCAATGATGACCTTGATGTCTACTACACAAACTTCTTCTTATAGACATTGTTGGGCCTGCAAGTGCACAGGTTTGTAGGACTGTAGCAAATTTCCCTCAAGTGGATGACCTAAGGTTTATCAATCAGTAGGAGGTGTAGGATGAAGATGGTCTCTCTCAAACAACCCTGCAACCAAATAACAAAGAGTCTCTTGTGTCCCCAACACACCCAATACAATGGTAAATTGTATGGGTGCACTAGTTCGGCGAAGAGATGGTGATACAAGTGCAATATGGATGGTAGATAATGGTATTTGTAATCTAAAATTATAAAAACAGCAAGGTAACTAATGATAAAAGTGAGTGTAAACGGTATTGCAATGATAGGAAACAAGACCTAAGGTTCATACTTTCACTAGTGCAAGTTCTCTTAACAATAATAACATAGATAGATCATATAACAATCCCTCAACATGCAACAAAGAGTCACTCCAAAGACACTAATAGTGGAGAACAAACGAAGAGATTATGGTAGGGTACGAAACCACCTCAAAGTTATTCTTTCAGATCAATCTATTCAAGAGTTCGTACTAGAATAACACCTTAAGACACAAATCAACCAAAACCCTAATGTCACCTAGATACTCCATTGTCACCTCAAGTATCCGTGGGCATGATTATACGGTATGCATCACACAATCTCAGATTCATCTATTCAACCAACACAAAGTACTTCAAAGAGTGCCCCAAAGTTTCTACCGGAGAGTCAAGAACGTGTGCCAACCCCTATGCATAGGTTCATGGGCGGAACCCGCAAGTTGGTCACCAAAACATACATCAAGTGGCACATGATATCCCATTGTCACCACAGATGAGCACGAAGATCGTGCCATAGAGGGAACACGAGAGAGAACACGAGAGAGAGAGATCAAACACATAGCTACTGGTACATACCCTCAGCCTCGAGGGTGAACTACTCCCTCCTCGTCATGGATAGCGCCGGGATGATGAAGATGGCCACCGGTGAAGGATCCCCCCTTCGGCAGGGTGCCGGGAAGGGCTCCCGAGAGGTTTTTGGTGGCTACAGAGGCTTGCGGCGGCGGAACTCTCGATCTATCTTGATTTTCGGTGTTTTTAGGGTACGTAGGCTTATATAGGCGAAAGAAGTCGGTCGGGAGGTGCTTGAGGGGCCCACGAGATAGGGGCGCGCCCAGTAGGGGGGGGGGGTGCCCTCCTATCTCCTGGCCTCCTCGAGGCTCTTCTGACGTGAACTCCAAGTCTCCTGGGTGATATTCTTCCAAAAAATCACGCTGCCGAAGGTTTCATTCCGTTTGGACTCCGTTTGATATTCCTTTTCTTCGAAATACTGAAACAGGCAATAATACAACAATATGGGCTGGTCCTTCGGTTAATAGGTTAGTCCCAAAAGTAATATAAAAGTGTATAATAAAGCCCATAATCATTCAAAACAAGTAATATAATAGGCATGGAACAATCAAAAATTATAGATACGTTGGAGACGTATCAAGCATCCCCAAGCTTAATTCCTGCTCGTCCTCGAATAGGTAAATGATAAAAACAGAATTTTTGATGTGGAATGCTACCTAGCATAATTCTCAATGTAATTTCCTTTTATTGTGGCATGAATGTTCAGATCCAAGTGATTCAAAATAAAAGTTCATATTTACAAAAGAAATAGCAATACTTCAAGCATACTAATAAAAGCAATCATGTCTTCTCAAAAATAACATGGCTAAAGAAAGTTCATCCCTACAAAATCATATAGTTAGGCTATGCTTCATTTTCGTCACACAAAGATGTTCCCAACTTCTATACCCCCGATGACAAGCCAAGCAATTGTTTCGTACTTAAATGATCTCAAACTTTTTCAATCTTCATGCAATACATGAGCGTGAGCCATGGATATAGCACATTTGGGTGGAATAGAATAATGATTGGGGGTTGTGTGGAGAAGGCAAAAAGGATAAATTCTTACATTGACGAGGATAATAAACAGGCTATGGAGATGCCCATCAATTGATGTCAACATGAGGAGTAGGGATTGCCATGGAACAGATGCACTAGAGCTATAAATGAATGAAAGCTCAACAAAAGAAAACTAGTGGGTGTGCATCCAACTTGCTTGCTCACGAAGACCTAGGGCATTTGAGGAAGCCCATCGTAGGAATATACAAGCCAAGTTCTATAATGAAAAATTCCCACTAGTATATGGAAGTGACAACCTATGAGACTCTCTACATGAAGAACATGGTGCTACTTTGAAGCACAACATATGAGACTCAATAAAGAACAAGGTGCTACTTTGAAGCACAAGTGTGGAAAAAGAGATAGTAGCATTGCCCTTTTATTTATTTATTTTCCTTTTTTTCTTTTTCTTTTTTTCTTTTTCCCTTTTTTTTCTTTTGGCCTTTTTTTGGGCAATGCTCTAATAATGATGATCATCACACTTTCATTGATTACAAGATATGAATTACAACTCGAAACTAGAACAAGATATGACTCTATATGAATGCCTCTGGCGGTGTACCGAGATGGTGTAATGAATCAAGAGTGACATGTATGAAAATAATGCATGGTGGCTTTGCCACAAATATGATGTCAACTACATGATCATGCAATGGCAATATGACAAAAGTAAAGTATGTCATGATGATAATAGATGGAATGGTGGAAAGTTGCATGGCAATATATCTCGGAATGGCTATGGAAATGCCATAATAGGTAGGTATGGTGGCTGTTTTGAGGAAGATATAAGGAGGTTTATGTGTGACAGAGCATATCGTATCACGGGGTTTGGATGCACCGGTGAAGTTTGCACCAACTCTCAAGGTGAGAAAGGGCAATGCACGGTACCGAAGAGGCTAGCAATGGTGGAAAGGTAAAAGTGTGTATAATCCATGGACTCAACATTAGTCAAAAGAACTGATATACTTATTGCAAAAATTTAGAAGTCATCAAAAACCAAGCACTACGCGCATGCTCCTAGGGGGATAGATTGGTAGGAAAAGACCATCGCTCGTCCCCGACCGCCACTCATAAGGATGCACAAGCCAGGTACACTTCATGTTTCCAATTTGTTACACAACTTTAACCATACGTGCATGCTACGGGACTTGCTAACTTTAACACAAGAATTCTTTAAATTCATAATCACCCAACTAGCATGGCTTTAATATCACTACCTCCATATCTCAAAACAATTATCAAGTATCAAATTGATCATAGCATCCAATTCACTTCCTATGACAGTTTTCATTCAAATTACCATGCTGTTTAAGACTCTCAAAATAATATAAGTGAAGCATGAGAGTTCATTAATTTCTACAAAGTAAAACCACCGCCGTGCTCTAAAAGATATAAGTGAAGCACTAGAGCAAATGAAAAACTACTCCAGAAAGATATAAGTGAAGATCAATGAGTAGCTAAATAATTATGTAACTATGTGAAGACTCTCTGTCATTAAAGAATTTAATATCTTGGTATTGTATTCAAGCAGCAAGAAAAACAAAACAAAATGACATTGCAAGGATAGCACAACTCATGTGAAGAAGCAAAAACTTAGGCTCAACCGATACTAACCGATAATTGTTGAAGAAGAAAGGTGGGATGCCTACCGGGGCATCCCCAAGCTTAGATGCTTGAGACCTCTTCAAATATTATCTTGGGGTGCCTTGGGCATCCCCAAGCTTGAACTTTTATGTCTCCTTAATTCCTCTCATATCATGGTTTCTCTTTTTTATCAGAAGCTTCATCCACAACAAACTCAACAAGAACTCGTGAGATAGGTTAGTATAAACCAATGCAAAACCTTATCATTTTCTACTGTAAAAAATCACTAAAATTATTATTCAACATTACATAATAAATGTATCTGCATATTTAATACTCCTATCCTCAAATAGAATCATTAAACAAGCAAACATATGCAAACAATGCAAACATAACAGCAATCTGCCAAAACAGTATAGCCTGTAAAGAATGCAAGAGTATCAATACTTCACTAGCTCCAAAAATTATAATAAAAATACTACGCTGTATAAGATTTATCAGAGCTCATTATTCAAAAGGATTCAACATTATACCATTCTCTGACTTTTCTAGGGATTTTTTGCAACAACGGTAAACTTTCTGTTTTCAAACAGCAACATGTATACTAGCAAAATAAGCATGGTAAAGGCTATCCTTGACATTTTTATTGAAAATAAAGATGCAAAACATTATTCTAACTAACAGCAAGCAAAAACTAACAAATGAAAATGACACTCCAAGCAAAACACATATCATGTGGTGAATAAAAATATAGCTCCAAGTCAAGTTACCGATGAACGAAGACGAAAGAGGGGATGCCTTCCGTGGCATCCCCAAGCTTAGGCTCTTGGTTGTCCTTGAATATTACCTTGGGGTGCCTTGGGAATCCCCAAGCTTAGGCTCTTTCCACTCCTTATTACATAGTCCATCGAATCTCTACCCAAAACTTTAAAACTTCAACCACACAAAACTCAAACAAAACTCGTAAGCTCCGTTAGTATAAGAAAATAAAACCACCACTTAGGTACTGTAATGAACTCATTCTAAATTCATATTGGTGTAATATCTAATGTATTATAACATCTCTATGGTTCATACCCTCTGATTCTACTCATAGATTCATCAAAATAAGCAAACAACACATAGAAAACAGAATCTGTCAGAAACAGAACAGTCTGTAGTAATCTGCATCAAACGTATACTTCTGGAACTCAAAAAAATCTGAAATAACTTTCTGGACCTGAGGAATTTGTCTATTAATAATCTTCAAAAATAATCAACCTAAAACCAGTCTCCAGTAAAAAATGGCAGCTAATATCGTGAGCGCTAAAGTTTCTGTTTTTTACTGCATGATCACATAGATTTCACCCAAGTCTTCCCAAAGGTTCTACTTGGCACTTTATTGAAACAACAGCTATAAAACATGATTACAGTAGCATAATCATGTGGACACACAAAAACAGTAAGGGTAAATATTGGGTTGTCTCCCAACAAGCGCTTTTCTTTAATGCCTTTCTAGCTAGGCATGATGATGGCAATGATGCTCACATAAAAGATAAGAATTGAAACATAAGCAGAGCATCATGAAGCATATGACTAGCACATTTAAGTCTGACCCACTTCCTATGCATAGGGATTTTGTGAGCAAACAACTTATGGGAACAATAATCAACTAGCATAGGAAGGGAAAACAAGCATAACTTCAAGATTTTAAGCACATAGAGAGGAAACTTGGCATTATTGCAATTCCTACAAGCATATGTTCCTCTCTCATAATAATTTTCAGTAGCATCATGAATGAATTCAACAATATAACCAGCACCTAAAGCATTCTTTCCATGATTTACAAGCATGGAAAATTTACTACTCTCCACATAAGCAAAATTCTTCTCATGAATAATAGTGGGAGAAAACTCAATAACTATCATGTGAGGCATAATCCAATTGAAAACTAAAATCATGATGACTAGTTTCATGGTTATCATTATTTTTAATAGCATACAAGTCATCACAATAATCATCATAGATAGCAACTTTGTTCTCATAATCAATTGGCACCTCTTCCGAAATAGTGGAATCATCACTAAATAAAGTTGACACTCTTCCAAATCCACTTTCATATTTATCACAATAAGATTCAACATCCTCCAAAATAGTGGGATCACTACTTCCTAAAGTTGACACTCTTCCAAACCCACTTTCATCAATATAATCATCATAAATAGGAGGCATGCTTTCATCATAATAAATTTGCTCATCAAAACTTGGGGGACAAAAAAATATCATCTTCATCAAACATAGCTTCCCCAAGTTTGTGGCTTTGCATATCATTAGCATCATGGATATTCAAGGAATTCATACTAACTACATTGCAATCGTGCTCATCATTCAAATATTTTATGCCAAATATTTTATAGACTTCTTCTTCTAGCACTTGAGCACAATTTTTCTTACCATCATTCTCACGAAAGATATTAAAAAGATAAAGCGTATGAGGCAAACTCAAATCCATTTTTTGTAGTTTTCTTTTATAGACTAAACTAGTGATAAAACAAGAAGCAAAAAGATTCGATTGCAAGATCTAAAGATATACCTTCAAGCACTCACCTCCCCGGCAACGGTGCCAAAAAAGAGCTTAGTTGACGGGGTTTGAGTGCCGTTTACCAAGCCTCCCCGGCAACGGCGCCAGAAAAGAGCTGGATGTCTACTACACAACCTTCTTCTTGTAGACGTTGTTGGGCCTGCAAGTGCACAGGTTTGTAGGACAGTAGCAAATTTCCCTCAAGTGGATGACCTAAGGTTTATCAATCAGTAGGAGGTGTAGGATGAAGATGGTCTCTCTCAAACAACCCCGCAACCAAATAACAAAGAGTCTCTTGTGTCCCCAACACACCCAATACAATGGTAAATTGTATGGGTGCACTAGTTCGGCGAAGAGATGGTGATACAAGTGCAATATGGATGGTAGATAATGGTATTTGTAATCTGAAATTATAAAAACAGCAAGGTAACTAATGATAAAAGTGAGTGTAAACGGTATTGCAATGATAGGAAACAAGACCTAAGGTTCATACTTTCACTAGTGCAAGTTCTCTTAACAATAATAACATAGATAGATCATATAACAACCCCTCAACATGAAACAAAGAGTCACTCCAAAGACACTAATAGCGGAGAACAAACGAAGAGATTATGGTAGGGGACGAAACCACCTCAAAGTTATTCTTTCGGATCAATCTATTCAAGAGTTCGTACTAGAATAACACCTTAAGACACAAATCAACCAAAACCCTAATGTCACCTAGATACTCCATTGTCACCTCAAGTATCCGTGGGCATGATTATACGATATGCATCACACAATCTCAGATTCATCTATTCAACCAACACAAAGTACTTCAAAGAGTGCCCCAAAGTTTCTACCGGAGAGTCAAGAACGTGTGCCAACCCCTATGCATAGGTTCATGGGCGGAACCCGCAAGTTGGTCACCAAAACATACATCAAGTGGCACATGATATCCCATTGTCACCACAGATAAGCACGACAAGACATACATCAAGTATTCTCATAAAAGACTCAATCCGATAAGATAACTTCAAAGGGAAAACTCAATTCATCACAAGAGAGTAGAGGGGGAGAAACATCATAACATCCAACTACAATAGAAAAGCTTGGGATACATCAAGATCGTGCCATAGAGGGAACACGAGAGAGAACACGAGAGAGAGAGAGAGAGAGAGAGAGAGAGAGAGAGAGAGAGATCAAACACATAGCTACTGGTACGTACCCTCAGCCTCGAGGGTGAACTACTCCCTTCTCGTCATGGATAGTGCCGGGATGATGAAGATGGCCACCGGTGAAGGATCCCCCCTCCGGCAGGGTGCCGGGAAGGGCTCCCGAGAGGTTTTTGGTGGCTACAGAGGCTTGCGGCGGTGGAACTCCCGATCTATCTTGATTTTTGGTGTTTTTAGGGTACGTAAGCTTATATAGGCGAAAGAAATCGGTCGGGAGGTGCTCGAGGGGCCCACGAGACAGGGGGCATGCCCAGTAGGGGGCACGCCCTCCTATCTCCTGGCCTCCTCGAGGCTCTTCTGACGTGAACTCCAAGTCTCCTGGGTGATATTCTTCCAAAAAATCACGCTGCCGAAGGTTTCATTCCGTTTGGACTCCGTTTGATATTCCTTTTCTTCAAAATACTGAAATAGGCAATAAAACAACAATATGGGCTGGGCCTCCGGTTAATAGGTTAGTCCCAAAAGTAATATAAAAGTGTATAATAAAGCCCATAAGCATTCAAAACAGGTAATATAATAGCATGGAACAATAAAAAAATTATAGATACGTTGGAGACGTATCAGACCTTTACGGACCTTCCATTGATGCCGGCCTTGGTGTGGAAGATGTGGCATCTTTGGTCTTCGTCTTGATGATGTTGAAGAGTCAAGACTTTGGAGACAACGAGAGCGGGACTCGAATCCTCATTACAAAAGACCTGGTCATCTTCATTTTTGTTTATGCGCCAGTGCATGGCCACTTGCTCAAGGGCTTCCATTTCCTCTTCACTCATGGAGTCATAGGTTCCGTCGTCATTAAGGATCATGGTGCGCCTGTTGGTACACTCAAAGGACTTGTGGCCTCGGCCGCCGCATGTGAAACACTTGATGGAACTTGTCTTGACGGTCTCATTGGTTGGAGTAGATGATGAAGCTCGCGGCTTGAAGTTGGTTGTAGTAGGAGGACGACTTGAGGTGGTCGAAGTTTTCTTGTAACTCGACTTGTCGCCATTGCTTGTAGGTGGCTTGGTTGAGGTAGAAGTTGTTGGATTCGTTGAAGCTTGGGTGTTGGAGAAGCCATAGCTCTTTGAAGAGTACTTGGCGTACTTGAAGGCATCTTGTACTTGATGTTCCGCTTTGGTAGCTTGATGCACTAGCTCAATGAGGTTGGAGTAGGGTTGGAAGTCGGCAATATTCTTGATGGGAGTATTGAGGCCATTCATGAAACGGGCCATAGTTTGATCATCATCTTCCGTGGCATTGGCTCTTATCATGGCAATCTCCATTTCCTTGTAGTACTCTTGAACGCTCTTTGTTCCTTGCTTGAGGAGTTGTAGTTTCTTGAAGAGGTCGCGGTTGTAGTATGTGGGCACAAAGCGTGCTCGCATGATATCTTTCATTTCATCCCATGTGGTGATTGGTGGTTCACCTCTTGCTTGTCGGCGCTCAAGGACTTGTTCCCACCATATGAGAACATAGTCTTGGAACTCAAGGGATGCCATAGAGATCTTCTTATCTTCCTCATAGTTGTGCAAACAAAAGATCTTGTTGACCTTCAATGCCCATGAAAGGTATTCTTCGGGATCATTGCTTCCGTTGAACTTGGGCATGGTGAATTTGAGCTTGTCGTAGCGTTGCTCTTCCTTGTGTTGGGGTCGAGGGTGATGATGATGCCCTTGACGTGGATGATTGTCAACCTTGTATTGCTCTTGGCATGGAGGATTTGCTTAGCCATCATGCTCTTGATGAACTTGAGGTTTTGGTGGAGCTTGTCGAGCTTGTGGATGTGGAGGAGCTTGAGGAACTTGACGGTGCACTCTTGCTTGGTAGTTTCGCTCTTGAATTTCTTCGCGTAGTGCTTCCTCTTGATTGCGCCTATCTCGGTTGCGGTCGGCGATGGCTCGACTTGACTCTCGAAGGGCATGTTGTGCCTCAAGTGTTTGAGCTTCACATTGTTGTTGTTGTTGTTGTTGTTGTTGTTGTTGTTGTTGTTGTTGTTGTTGTTGTTGTTGTTGTTGTTGTTTTTGTTGTTGTTGTTGTTGAAGACATTGAGCCTAGGCATCTTGTTCGTCTTAGTGTTGCGCGATCGCTCTTCCTCTTGGTGATGTAGACCCTACCTTTCTTGTGCTTGTACAAGAGTAGCTTGGTTTTGGCGATGACGATGTGCTTGCTCGTCGAATTGCTCTTGTGGATGATTGTCGTGTAGAGGATTGCGAGTTGCTTGACGGTCTTAGCGCGTGACTCGACTTAGTCCTCGGAGTGTCCACTCGAGCGGCTCCGTCTTGAGTAGGACGGCGTCGTAGAAGTGAGGTTTAACAACAAGGCACGAATCTCGTCCATTCTTGCGTCGTTCTCTTGTTTGTGTGAGTCGATCTTGTTGTCGAAGTAGTATCTTGTTTGTTGCTTGGACAGTCGCAAGTCGGTGGCGAGATTGTTGATGTGGTCGCTCATTGCTTGTTGTTCTTGATGCAAAGCTCTTTGTGCACCGAAGAGGTGACTCTTGGTGACATAGGATGACATGTTGTTGTCTTGCTCGATGAAGATTGGGTTGGTAGAAGAAGTTGGCCTATCCATAATTCCAAGCAAATATGTGAGTGGGAGAAAGAGAAGAACTTATCCCAAATGTACCTTGACCGATTTTGAAGATGGATCGATGATCACTCAAATGTCGAACAAGGAAATAACACAATTGGTACCAATTCTTGTCTCTCACACCTACACAAGTAAAAGCTTATGGTGGAGCTAGGTTAGGATGGTGGCACAAAATTTGATGCAATTGTTAGTGAGCCTAAATAATGTTGGAAAAGATTCACAAATTTGCAAATGCAACAAGTAGACCAATAGCAAGATTTGGTACACGGAAACACACATGCAAATAGATAAGTGGGGTCATGCAACCAAGGAATGATCCAAAATGTGGAAACCACGAAAATGCTCTTATTGCACAACACTAGAGAGACGCTAGCACGATTGCACAAAAGGCGGATACGGAACTTGTGCACAATCTACTAGTCAGAAATGCAACGACTTCTATCCCAAGTATGATATGTGTATGGTATTCCAGTTATATGATCCAAGATGATCAAGTATGACAATCTTAATGTAGTATGATGCTATGGTTCTTGCTTATAATATCTTTGCTTATCTTTCCCTCTTGATTAAAAGCTTGTTTGTCTCTTTCTCTTTTGAGCTCTTTTCTCATGCAAAACTTCACGAACCAAGATAGCAATTGTGTATATGCGATGACAACTTTGTGACACAAGAGATGATACCAAGATATGCACCACAATGATATGGTATGTATTCTATGGGAAGTATGATCACTAATGTGCACAAGTCACGTTGCCGGCAATACTCAAAGGCTAGTCTCGAAGGGAAAGCAACGCAAAATTGGGCTATGGTGGTTATCAATGCAATGGCAAGGAATAGACAAAGATGTCGTCGAGGTTACCACCAAGGTAGTCATTTGTAACCATGGGCGGTTTTTGGCAATGATAAGTCCTTGTCGAAGATGAGAGATGGTGATGTTGATGTCGAACCATACCTATATAGCCGAAACACCAAATGTGTGAAAAATTGTTGGAGTGCGAAACGGGTAAGCGATGGTGGTTGCGGAAAGTGGTGGTGGAAAGCAAGTGCGTATGCAAAAAGGTTGTATTCGAGTGCGTTGGTGGAAGTGGCGGTGGAACGGTTGGGGTGACCGAACTGAAGAAATTTAGTTTTGTTAGAGAACGTCGGACGTCCAGAGACGGTTAGATGTCCGATGCCTGGGCGATTTTGGGCACGGGATGAACAACTCGGGTTCGTGGTGGAGGTGGCGAATTTGGTCAAATCCGATCGATTTTGTGGATGGAAATGGTGGAGATGATGGGGGAAAGCTAGATCCACTCATGGCAAAGCAAATCCATGGATCAAATCAAACAAAACATCATCACACCAGCAAATCACAAAAAAATTTGGGGCTATTTTTGGTGGGGATTTTCGAAATTGGGGAAGAACTCAACAAAATCAAGCTAGAAAACAATGGGTAGGGGCTCCAAAAACGAGATCAACGTGGATCATGATACCAAGATGATGTAGGGTTGAACCCTAGATGCCCGATCTTTCACAATTGGAGGGGATCCTACGAAGAACATGAAGAACACGAGGGGGAAAACGAGGGGAACATGAGGGGAAACACAAGAGAAATCACTCAACCAACAAGATCTGGTCACACATATGCTAGATCCTTGAAACACAAAAGGTGATACACGATTCAAAGTCAACAAAGGACGATGCAAAAGGTCTTCTGCGTGAGGAGGTCTTGAAGGGTCTTCCCGTGATGGGGTCTTGAATCCGCTTGGAGGATCTTCTCCGAAGAGGTCGTCAGCTCCAAGGAGAAGTAACCAAGTGGATGAGCAAAGCTCTATCTCAAATATAAGCCATCACAATGCTAACCTTAGAAAGAGGGAGGACAGGTCTATTTATAGTCTTAGTGGACGGAAGGGTAAGTGGGCTTCAGCCCAACACGCGGGCGAACATACAGGCGTCAGACGTCCAATGGTCACGGTCATCCAAAAGCTTGCGAGGGTCCGGACATCTGGTCCTGGTCGGACTTCCGATGTTTCGGCTCTGGAGTGTGCGTGGTCTAGGACTCGGCTGGCCAGTCGGATCCTCCAGGCGTCGGACGTCCGAGAGACGTCGGTCGTCCGATGATTGGGAGTTTTGAGCAGTCCTTCTTCTTGTCCATTGAACTTGGTCTCCTCGCCGTCTTGTCTGTTGGGTGCAGCTGATCCGTGGCTTCCCTCCAAATACCTGATCGCACATAAGGTCTCCGCATGAGGCAGTAGCCATGTCTCATAAGTAGAAAGTGGAAGTTCAGAGAGAAGCGAGTTCACCTTATCTTCGATAGCCTTTGCTCGAGCCCTTGTCATTGGTCCAAGTGGTGTCGTGGGAGATGCAGGTACACCCATGGGGATGATCATGGGATGCTCCGCATCACATGTTCTCCTTGATGTTCTTGGAGATCTATTTGATGTAATATTCTTTTGTGGTGTGTTTGCCGAGATCCGATGAATTGTGGATTTATAATCAGATTATCTATGAATATTATTTGGTTCTTCTCCGAATTCTTATATGCAGGATTTGATATCTTTGCAAGTCTCTTCGAATTATTCGTTTAGTTTGGCCTACTAGATTGTGACGCCCCCGCTTCAATTGTACACTAATCATACACGCAAATGTGTACGATCAAGATCAGGGACTCACGGGAAGATATCACAACACAACTCTAGACATAAAAAATAATACAACCTTTATATTAGAAGCCAGGGGCCTCGAGGGCTGGAATGCAAGCTCGATACACAAGAGTCAGCGAAAGCAACAATATCTGAGTACATACATAAGTTAAACAAGACTGCCTTAAGAAGGCTAGCACAAAAGCAACCCGATCGAAGAGGCAAGGCCTCCTGCCTGGGACCTCCTAACTACTCCTGGTCGTCATCGGTCTCCATGTAGTAGCATCCATCGGCGGTGGCATCTGGCTCTAGGGATCCACCATCTGGTTGCATCAACCGGAAAGAAGAAAGAAGGGGGAAAAGGGGGGTAGCAAAGCAACCGTGAGTACTCATCCAAAGTACTCGCAAGCATCAGATCTATACTAAGTATGCACTGGTATCAAATGGAAGGTTTGTATGTGTGGACTGAACTGCAGAATGCAAGAATAGAGGGGAAGGCCTAGCCTATCAAAGACTAGCATCTTAAGGCAGCTCCAAGCATCTTGCAGCATGTAGAAGAGTAAAGAATAGCAGTTTATAATTAGCAAGAATGTTGTAACATTAATGCCCAGAGATCCTTCCTCGACTCTCTGCGAGAAAGCAATCCCAGAGCCACATATTTTAAGTATCCATTTGTAGTTGTATAAAATCAGGATATAAGTCTGAACGTCCATTACCATGGACACGACTATTAATAGATAAACTTCCCAACAGGGGTGCACCACGTTTTCCAACACGCTTGGTTACTCTGGTCGGACAAACTTTTCTGGGTCAATGCCCGGCCTCCAAAGATCAACACATCGCAGCCCTACCTGGGCTTAGTAGAGAGGTCCCCGCGGTCTACATCCTAAGCACTCCAGGGTCTGGGCCCATCACCAGTTGCACTCCGGGTCGTTGTGCGACGAGCTGGGACGAGCACCACCTCATACTGGATGGCACTTGCCCGACAGGCCCACAATGCTGAACTGGACGTCTGACAAAGCTTCGGCTGATATCACGACATCGAGGCCCATAACTATTCTCGCATGGTGGTTGGTGCATAAAGGCCAGAGGCCAACTCATAACAAATACCCAAGCCATAGTGTATTATTAGCCCGCGGAGACGAGCAGAGACTCATGATCGAAAGTGACCCCGTCACCCCGTCTCGTGGACTTATGACAAGGGCCCAGAATGCCTGGCTATGCCACGTAATTATGTTGCGGGTGCTCTCCGGGTCCGCTCGACTTTCACCAAGGTCTCAAGTAAAGCCAATGTAATCGTGTGTCCAAACATCAAGGCGAAATCCCGAGGAATCACCCCCGGTGTATTCCACTCGATGTAATCATCAAGGTGAATGTAAGAGGAACCACCCTCGAGGTTCACACTTGAGGTGTTGAACGACAGAGCCGTATCGGGAATGGTGAAAGAGGAAATCACCCTCGATGACCACAACCGAATAGCTACACTACAGAATTATCATCAGGAGTGCATTATGAGGGATCACCCTCGGCACTCGATAGTAGCTCTGCAGAGTCGAGCAACAGAAGGGGCGTGATGTGATGTGAGGTGTCGGGCTCTGGTTTTCGATCACGTTGATCGAGTCGTCGATGATGAAGAAGGGGCAACAAGGACAAGGTGGGGGTCACCAATGGATCACTAGCCAACCTATACTAAGCAGTTTAGGATAAGCAGGTAGGTAACAATAAGCAGGTACAAAAGCAGGCTATGCATCAGAATAGGAGCAAACAATAATAATAGCAAAATCTAATGCAAGCACGAGAGTATAGAATGGGCGATATAGGGATGATCAAAGGGGGGAATTGCCTGGTTGCTCAGACAAGAAGGAGGGTTATCGTCGATGTAGTCGATCATAGTGGCATCAACAGCAACCTCGGGTCTACCGGAGAGAAGAGGGGGAAGAAACAGTAAATACAGAGCAAACAGATACATGACAAGTCAACAAGCAGAGCTAGGGGTGACCTAACGCAGTACTACGCGATATAGGTGAAGGGGAAATTCAACCGGGAATGTTTTCCCGGTTCCGGGCCTGCGTCAGACAGATGACCAGAGGGGAATGTTCCATGTTCAAATAGTTAGAGGCATCGGACTGGTAAACGGACCACGTATTCGGATTCGTCTCGTCGTTCTGAGCAACTTTCATGTCGAAAGTTTTTCGATCCGAGCTACGGTTTGTTTCCTATGATTTTTCAAAGGTTTTAGCATTTTCTAAAATTATATAAAAAAATACCAGAATTAACAGAAAAGGAATATGACGTCAGCATGATGCAGTGCTGACATCAGCAGGTCAACAGGTCGGCTGACTAGTCCAACCAGACCAGTGGGTCCCATATGGTAGTGAAAGAAACTTAACTGAGTTCAATTAAAACTAAAAAGAGACTAATTAGCTACTAGGCCCCACGTGTCAGTGACAGTAGGGATAATTAATTAATTTTACTTATAAAAATGTTTTAATTAACTAAATACGCGGTGGGGCCCGCATGTCAGTGGCACTGGGATGCCCAGTCAGCACATTGACTGGGTCAACCCAGTCAACAGAGCCCGTGGGGCCCACTGGAAGAGACACTGGGTGGGACCCAGGCCACGCCAGTTCAGCACCGGTGCCAGAACGAGCTCCGATGAGCTCTCCGCGGCGGCCGAACACCGGAGCAGCTCGAAAAAACACTACGGTTCACCATTTCGCATGCCATGACTTGCGTCCGAAAGCTAGGAGGGAGCCGCCTCGAGTGGTGCTGCTAGACTACACCGGGGAGGCCGGAAACGTCGTCGGCGTCGAGCTTGGCGGTGGTGGCTTTCGGGCGTGCTCACGCTCGTCGCTGCCGGGCATGGCAAGGACCGTGGATGGTGGTGTTGGACTGCTGGGAGCGTGTTGAGCATGATGTCGTGCTCGTTCGAGCTAGACGGAGAGTGTGGACACCGCGATGAGTACGGCAGCGGATGCGTGCTACGGCCAGGATGGTAGCTACGGCTAGGGGCGCGGTGAGGCGAGGAAGGAGAGGGGAGAGGATGGAGTGGAGCTCACTGAGCGGCCATGGAAGGCCCTTGATGGCTTTGGATCAAGAGGGGTGCTCGAGGTCGCCGGCGAGCGTCGGAGACAGGCGAAAGGGGACGATGTCGATCGGCAGCTGCAGGGGCCCTTGGCTCCAATGGAGGACCCCAGGCGACGTGGATGAGGACGGCGGAGCGGACGGACAGGGCTGGTGGCCTCGGGGCAGCCGATGGCCACGGGATTGGCGGAGGTACGACGACGATGGCGTCGGTCTCCTCTCCAGAACAAAGGAGATGGAGAGGGGAGAGGTGGATCTGGGGGAGGAGAGGCGCAAGTGGGGGAGTGGGAGAGGCAGAGCGGGGCAAGCGGTGAGGTGAGTGGGAGAGGCGCCCGAGGCGTCGCCCTTATCCTCTCCCCGCGAGGCCAGCGAGGTGGTCGGGTGGCGCTGAGGCGCACGGTCGGTTGAACAGTGGGAGGTGGGAGATGCTAGGGGAGTGGGAGTGGGCCACATGGCATGTTGAGCTTAGCCCGGGGGTTAGGCCCGGGTGGGGGGGTCAGGGGCCTTTTCTCTCTCTCTCACCTCCTCTTTTTCTTTTCTTTTGCTATTTTATTTTTACATAAAATGCTTTGCAATATTTGAGGTGCCAAAAGGGGTTCTGTAAAATGTGGGACTTGGTCAAATAAATACATTACAATATTTGGCACCTGCCACAAAAGTTTGGGAGGAGTTAGAATTGATTTGGATTTTTTTACAAATGGAAAAGCATTTAAAAATGCTGATTTGGAACTGCTTTAATTGCTAATGCTCATCTTTGCACAAAAGTGATGTTGTGTTCCTTAACAAATAATTTCTATGGAATTTTTGACAAATGATGAACATTTTCCAGCAACTTCAAACTTCACTTGAATTTGAATTGACTGGAATTTCAAATGGGATATTGAGCAAAGGTGATTAAGCACTGTTTGGAAAAATGATCAGTTTAATCACAGAGGATTACTGTAGCATGACACTGGGGATGTTACAAATCTCCTTCACTATAAGAAATCTCGTCCCGAGATTTAAGTGGGTAAGTAAAGAGTAACTTCGGGAGAATTGACCCTTATAGGGTTAATTATCTGGTGAAACAATTCGGGGAATGAGGCGGAAGTATCTCTCGAGTTGAAACTTAATAAAACATCAAGAGAAAATTATGAAGGTACCATGAGAAGTTTTAATGGGAAGGCAATCATTAGATGCCTAATCAAAAGGTGAAAGGGGTTCAGAGCAACAACAACAAAAACTATTAAGTTTGATACTAGAATAGATCAGTATGAAGGTGGCTCATGAATTACGTATGAAGGCAAGTGAAAAAGGATACTTCAGAACCAAGGATGTACATGAGTCAGGTTTCGATCCTGTGGAACTGTGGGTTATGGGCCCACCATGTGGTTCAGAAGTAGGAAGGACGTTGACATATTGCACGGTCATGGTAGCAAGGCATGTCAGAGGATAGCCTGTCAGTTATGTTGGCAACAACGTTGGTACCAAGGGCGAGGGATGAAGAGAACCATTTTCCTGCTCATAAAAACGAGGCAGACCAAAAGGCAAAGTTCTCATCCATCGGTCGTTACCGAAATGTCATCGTCAATAGTAACAGGGTCTTACTCACAGAGTTGTGCATCGAGGTGTTTACCAAAGCAACAAAATATTACTGCTTATATCATACAGATCACAAGAAAGGTTAAACAAAACAATGGAAAGGAAGAGGTGTATACACGAGTATTAGGTGTATCTCCTTCCCAGGAGCAAGCAGAGCGGGATAATCATGACAAGACTGCAAGTAGTTAACCAACTAGGGAAAAGGGTGGGGAAACTCGTGATGTTACCCATACAATGGTGTGTGAATAGTTGATCAAGAAACATTTAGCATTGCACTGCCAGTGTTCTTGTTGGTGAAAGGAGCACCACAGTTGTGCTTTGGGATAGCATTGACATGGTCATCAGGTAAAGGCCAGTCTTTGGATACTCAAGGGATCCATCGAAATTTCTAGAACATCTCATGCAATTTTACCCGGAAAAGATGAGGACGTGGTTGATAGGTCTGGCAGCAATCCATCGACATGTCAAAAAGGATGTATTACAACATTATCAGAACAAGTTTGTGTTGGGGGGGGGGAGGCAAGAATGTTGTTCTCCTCAAGAATTCGATTGATATCTTAGAACAAGGCAGAATATTGATGGTGATCACGACAAATTGTGTCGAGAGGCTCTATGAAGATGCCATCAAGCAGCAACGACATCAAGCAAAAGGAATGATGAAGTGAATGCTATTGGAATCACGGATAGAACACAAGCTTGGATTCAAGCTTGTTGTTCAAGGTGGAATGATAAGATGAGGAAGATTGGCATAAGTTTCTCTCATCGTCAAAAAGTTGTGCTTCGGGAATAAGGACCAAGTAGCACAGTAAAATTAGCACGATAATGATATAGCCAAACAGGCTAGGAATGATGTGACGGAGTATCACTCAAATTAAGAATTTACAAGAGGTAGTGCAATGACACAATATCCTCGAGATAATATGATGCACAATTTGAAGGTAGTTCAAATTATAGGTTGGATAGGTGAAATGACTTGCATGAGACAAGTATTTTAACTTGTCTGGGAAATGGAATTAAGGAAAAACTATGGTCGGAACCCCGATTATGAATGATCAAACCATCGATACAAGATGAACTTATAACAAGGGGTAATTATTTTCACGAGCAGCTTCCATGATAAGTTCTAGATCGGGTCCATGGGCATGAACACAAAGGTTTAAGGTCGACTCCAACTTCTTCAATGCATAACCTTTCATTCACTCCTCGTTTTTGAAGAACTTGTAGTGCAAAATTTTTAGCTGGTGAAGCACCAGAAGAGTATGACTCACATTTCTTTCGAGTTCACACGGGTTAGGGAAGGCATAGGTTCAACCCGTAGGGATATCTTAGGAACGTATACCACTAACTTCCAGAGCATATAACATCAGCTCAGTAGCATAGCATGGCTGACAATAAGCAGAGGATACCATTTACCAAAGGCAATATGTATCAGGGGAAGAGCGCACGAGATTTTGAATATGAAGGACATTACCGGATAATAATCCAACAAAGGATTCAACGGTCCTTAATGGATCTGATGTGAGTATCAGTACTCAATCAGAAGAGGGAAAAATGCAAAGGCATCAGATTATAGAAACAACTGAATAATTCGACATTCAAGTTGAAGGGAACTAGGTGGACAATCAATAACAAAATGATTGGCCGAGATCCAACTCATGTCTAGAATGACGTATGAGTAGGAAGGTCAAATTTCAGGATTCGACTGATGATTGCAAGCAATCGCAACATATTGAATCAATAGGCTCAGGATGACAACGACAAAGGATGTTAATGAATATTGCTGGACATATGGATTTAACCATAATGCATGCAGACAAGACTTTCGGGAGCACTAGGCTGCAGAGGATCTTTGGGAGATCGAATTGCATTTGAAGAATTTTGTGAGACATATGATCAACTGGGAATGAACGAATCCCCGATAAGTGTGAGGAATTATTCGTAGGGTTATTCATGCGGAAAAGAGATGCAAGGCAGTCGAAAAAAGGATTCTCGAAAGTCAGAGAATACTTTGGGTTATCTTGTAATAACAAGAACAACTAGGGATGGAAGTATGAATGACAAGGGTACGCGGTTATCCATTAGGATTCAACAGTGGTAAAGGATTGCAAAAGAAATGAACACAAGTTCTCGGGAGTAGGTCGGAGAGTATCTTCGAAGTCTTCTCGTGAAGCAGGCAACCATCTGGAATGAAGGGGCTCTCCGGGGAAAGTCGTTACGAGAACCTAATGTAGTTAGTAAATTCATTTAACCCGAATAGAAGAGAGAACAGATTCCCAGAGTATAGATGGGGAATAAAAGATACTAATACCACCCAATGGCGACGTGGGACCGTAAGACACACAACCATGTTAGTAAAAGGTTTGTAGTGACTAGACTCAGCTTCGGCCAGGGAGTTAGAAAGGGGGCTACCTACAGGTAGTCGGCTCTGATACCAACTTGTGACGCCCCTGATTCAGTCGTACACTAATCATACATGCAAATGTGTATAAAAGTAACCCGATCAGGGGCCTTTTCTCTCTCTCTCGCCTCCTCTTTTTCTTTTCTTTTGCTCTTTTCTTTTTACAGAAAATGCTTTGCAATATTTGAGGTGCCAAAAGGGGTTCTGTAAAATGTGGGACGTGGCCAAATAAATACATTACATATTTTGGCACCTGTCACAAAAGTTTGGGAGGAGTTAGAATTGATTTGGATTTTTTTACAAATGGAAAAGCATTTAAAAATGCTGATTTGGAACTGCTTTAATTGCTAATGCTCACCTTTGCACAAAAGTGATGTTGTGTTCCTTAACAAATAATTGCTATGGAATTTTTGATAAATGATGAACATTTTTCCAACAACTTTTGAGCAACTTCATACTTCACTTGAATTTGAATTGACTGGAATTTCAAATGGGATATTGAACAAAGGTGATTAAGCACTCTTTGGAAAAATGATTAGCTTAATCACTAAGGGTTATTGTAGCATGACACTGGGGATGTTATATAGATTGATCTTTCTTGCAATGGGAGAAGTGCGTAGCTTTGGGTTCAATCTTGTGGTGTCCTTTCCGAGTGACAGTAGGGGCAGCAAGGCACATATTGTATTGTTGCTATCGAGGATAAAAAGATGGGGTTTTCATCATATTGCTTGAGTTAATTCCTCTACATCATATCATCTTACTTAATGTGTTACTCTGTTCTTTATGAACTTAATACTATAGATGCATGCTGGATAGCGGTCGATGTGTGGAGTAATAGTAGTACATGCATGCAGGAGTCAGTCTACTTAACACGGACATGATGCCTATGTTCATGATCATTGCCTTAGATATCATCATAACTATGCACTTTCCTATCAATTGCTCGGCAGTAATTCGTTCACCCACCATAATATTTGCTTTCTTGAGAGAAGCCACTAGTGAAACCTATGGCCCCCGGGCCTCTTTTCCATTATGTTGAATCTCTTTTACATCTTATTAGTTTCCGATCTACTATTTTCCAATATTTTACTTTCCGATCTATAAACTAAAAATACAAAAAAATTTACTTTACCGTTTATCTATCTCTACCAGATCTCACTTTTGCAAGTGACCATAAAGGGATTGACAACCCCTTTATCGTGTTGGGTGCAAGTTGTTGATTGTTTGTGCAGGTATTCGGTGACTTGTGTGTTATCTCCTACTGGATTGATACCTTGGATCTCAAAACTAGGGGAAATACTTACGCTACTTTGCTGCATCACCCTTTCCTCCTCAAGGGAAAACCAACGCAAGCTCAAGAGGTAGCAGCCGCCGCACCCCAGCAGGTTGAGGGTGGATGAACAGGACCCCATGGAGGCTCTATGAACAGTAGCCGATGGAGGCTGGATGAACAGTAGCCCGTGGAGGCTGGAGGAGGTCGATGGTTGATGAACAGTAGCCGTGGAGGCTGGAGCGAGGCAGTAGACTGTGGATGAATAGGACCCCATTTCACCGTAGGCCCTCCAACACAAGTCCGTCTCCTCCTTTTTGCGGTACACCACACCCCTCCCGATCAACAGGACCCCATTTCGACCGTAGGCACTTGAATAGAAGCCTGTTTCCTCTGTTTTGCGGTACGCCAGACCCTTCCTGATGAACAGTACCTTATTTCGACCGTACGTGGTCGAACAGAAGGCCTGTTTCCTCCATTCTGCTATACGCCAGACCTCGTTTCGGCTATTTCGTCCAAGCCGGTTGGCTCCCGATGAACACGACTGTAACATCCCAATTTTCAATTTGGATGTTATTCATAGATCATTCATATGCATCCATGATTTATACATCTTATTGTTTTCTTTTGTTTGCACTTTTATCCAAGAGACATTAAGTAACTCAAGGACCAATTTGAGAGAGTTGGAGGGTTTCTTCAAACTTTGGTAATTGGATCAAATTGTTTTTCAAAATTCTTTTCCAATTATTTTAAAATAAGAGAGAAGATAAAAGGACTTCTTCAAAATCAGCAAAGAAATGTTGGAAATTGAATCTTGATTTTTTGGAGAGTTTACTTGATTTTATTCGCTAGTTTATTTGTTAGTTAGCGGAGTAATTAGTACTATAATGTTTGTTTTTAGTTTAGGCATTTAGGCCCAGAAAAATGTTCACTAGGTCAATTATAAGGCCATATTACTACGTGAATTTTTCTGGAATTTTTAGGATAATATTTATATTTATTCTGCGTGTTTTTGTCTATGGAAAAAAATTGTTTAAAAAAACTCCGCAGCCGAACTAGGCCGGCCTAGCTAGCCGCCAGGCCGTGGCCCAGCTCGCCGCCTCACCTCAAACCGCCTCGGGGTAGAGTCCCGAGCACCGCCGCCGCCCGCCGGAGTCTAACCCGAACTCCAGGCCGCCGTCTCCCCTTACCCCTCCCGCAAGCCGGCAACACCCCCTCCCCTCCTATAAATACCGGACCCCCGGTCCCTCTCCTCCTCAACTCGAGCGCCGCCACCGCAGCCGCACACCACCGCGCCACCGCCGCACTTCCGCGTTGCTGCCATCGCCTGTAGTGCCGCCGCCGCCCGGAAGCCGCCGCTGCCATCTACCCGTCGCCCGCCGGAGCCCCGCCGCCACCTCGCCGCCCTCACCCGCAAGCCACCGCCTTCGCCGTCGAGTTCATCGCCGCCGCTGCCCGAAGCACCGTGAACCGTGAACCGGTATAAAACTGCCGCCCTGGCCCGATCCGTTTTTTCGGTTTTCCTTTAGATCCGGATTATTTTATTTAGTTTGGTTATTTAGCGAACGTTCGTTCCTTTAGGTTCTGTAGCGAATAGATTTGTTAGATCAGTTTCGGTAGCGAATGTTCGTTCGATAGGATTTTTCTTTTATTTTAATTTTTTGCCAGGGACCTATTCGTAGTTTTATTTACAGATTAGTCCCTACGCTTCAAACTAGCACAACTTTTTGCTCGTTTGTCCAAATTCGACGAAACCAACGCCAAAATCTTCAAAGCAATCTCATTTGTACAGTAAACCAACTTGAACATGTTTTTGATAATTTAAAATTTGAGTTTAGTTCAGATTTGAATTTGATCTTGTTTTATTCGTAGCTTGAGTTTCATAGCTCCGTTTGAGTTCATTTTTTTGAAAATCGTAGCTAATCACATGTACCTTCTGTTAAGATCTAATCCACATAAATATAATTCTGTTAAAATTTGTTCTCTGTTTAGATTAGTTATTTTCTTGTTTTTGAGTTTTCTGGATCTTTTCTTCGTTTTCTCTTTGCATCATTTGCTTGAGTTCTTATGTATGCTATTGTTTGTCTACGCTAGATTTTCTGGAGTGCGAAGCTTGTTACTACGAATCTCTAGAGTTTTTCGATCGTCAACAAGGCAATTTACACTTTGATCATACTTTTCAATACCTAGTTTTTTTTACTATGCATTAGTTTTTCCCCTCAAAGATTTGCATGAGTAGGATTGGGAACATGTGGTTTGTTTGTAGTACTTGAGGTAGGAACCTATTACCTTTGATCACCCCGGGAATATACGTTATGCTCATATATGCTTAGCCATGCTCGTAGATGGGGATTGGATCATGATTCATGAAAGTTGTGAGAGATAATAATTCTTGGACAACATTAAGGTGGCAACTTTAATACACATCTGGGTGGATTGGTTGGGGCACCTGGAGAAACTAGTGCTTGCCCATGGGAATCCCAGAGTACCCATGTGATTTTCCCTCGGTTCGCCACCCAGGCTCAAAGGGATCATATGATATTTCATGCCTAGAAACTTCCGTGTGCAGCCACAAGCCATTATGGGCTCTGGCATAGTTGAGTAAGTTGTGTGAGATCTTGAAGAGGTGGACTAGCAGATGTAGGGGAAAGTAGGTGTACCGGTCTACCCAGAGTAGAGAGTTAATGCTTCAGAGAGACTATGTCTCGATCTTCCGATCATGGATGCAGTCGAGTCTGGTGGGGAAAAGTGCGCAACCTCTGCAGAGTGTCTAAACTAATCATGGTTAGTCGTGTCCCCGGTTATGGACAATTTGAGTATCTAGAAGTGGATATTTATGTTGATCTCATCACTTTTAATTAATGTATTCGGTTTAATGATGGCACTTGGTTAATTTTGGGATTTGAGTGGGAGGAACCTTCTCAACATTGGTATAAACTTTGTAGTAAATAAAATTTATTACTTTGTTGTAGGGAAAATTAGCTTTATGCAAAATTAAACTTAGATCCTCCACCAGCCAAGTATGCATGTAGATATAGATTCTTTCATTTGCTCTATAGTGTAACTCTGCCAGCATATTCCATGTGTTGAGCTACACGGCTGCAATGTCTCATGTTGCAGACTTTACCGACGAAGAATAAGGTGCGCTAGGTCGTTGTCTTACACTCAGCTATGCCATTGGAGTTTGATGGACTCATTTATATTCGAAGCTTCCGTAGTTATTTTGTTTAGATGGCCTTCGGCCATATTATTTATGTAATAATTACTCTTTATGAGGACCTTGATGTAATAAGTGTGTGATTGAACTCTGTTATAATTCCTCGAGTGCTGTGTGTGTCAGCATACCAATCCAGAGATGACACTTAAGCACAGAGACTTCGGTCCATTGGGATCGTGGTCGCTACAAGATGGTATCAGAGCACATGTTGACTGTAGGACACGACCACTAGGAAAAGTCACAAGATACTCTTGTCTACTCATTTCTAATCCCCCTCTATTTCTACTCTATAGATGTCAGACCCAAGGAACAAGTTCACTCAGCCAGATGACGACACCCCTTTTGGACGACACTTGAAGGAAGCCACGAAGTACCTGAACATCGGACTACCAAGCTTTACTAGAACCTTCACAACAACTTTACCAGAAGAGGAGCACTGGAGGATCAAAGTTCATGTACCTAGAAGTACATTTGCACCAACAACCGAGCCCATTGATTTTTACCTTGGATGCACCAACTTGGAACTTGGGAAAGAGCATGGCAGCCCACATCACCTTTGGACGCATTTGTGAGTTGTACCAAAAGGATCTTAAAGACACCGTCTATCAGATATGTGCACGCCGAGACGAGCAATGGGAGATGATTCGTACCAAGAAGGATGGATCATTTGCAGCGTACATTCAGGAGATGGATCAACACATTCGTCGATATGAGAACGAGATGTGTGCTATCATGAAGAAGACCAAGAAGGTGATGAAGTGGAATATCGAACTAGAAGAGGAACTCAACTCAACATGTGATGGATATGAAGAAGAAATTGATGTGCTACTGGAGAAGCATGAATACCTGAAGAGGAGACTAGGAATACTCGTGGTGAAACCAAAACCAGAACCTGAAGTGGGTATTCGTTCGGAGGACTACTTCATATTAGATGACACGGACACGGTCAGTGATGATGATAATGACAGTGATGATGATTATGAAGACGAAGCTGGAGTTGATATTATGGAGTCTTTCACCGATCAAAACTTCTAGACGACCACCCTGTTGCTAGTAGTATTCTTCCAAGTAGTTAGAATCGATCGATTTGTAATAGTAGTTAGATCGTTTGTGTGAATCTTGTTTGATATTGGGTAGTGTGAATTGAATGTATTTGCCTCATATGCATATGGGTAGTGAAATTTCTCATAGACCTTATTCTATTCTTTCTTCTCACCCCTCTAACCCATCAGATGCCTCCGAGATGTGACCCCGGATTCACTTTCCCACCGGAGCTCACCCAGTTGATCCAACAATAGAATGCCTTGGTGCAAATGATCATCCAGAACCAAGGCAACAACAACAAGAACAACCCACCGCCACCACCCCCTGTTGACAACCTAGCCCGTTTTCTGAGGTTGAATCCGCTAGTGTTTTCTAGCAGCACCGAGCCAATTGTTGCAAATGATTGGCTCCGGAAGATTGGGAGGGAGCTGACCACTACTGGATGCATGGATGCGGAGAGAGTGCGCTTTGCCGCACATCAGCTTGATGGACCCGCATCCTCTTGGTGGGAGAATTTCACCACCACTTACCCCATAGCTACAGTTACATGGGATCAGTTTCAGCAGGCCTTACGCGCCGCACATGTCTAAGCTAGAGCCATGAGTTTGAAGAAGTGTGAGTTCCGCAACTTACCCCAAGGGATTCGTATAGTGGGACAGTATGTGGATGAGTTCAGCAAGCTAGCATGTTATGCCCAAGATGATGTGGCCACAGATGCCGCGAAGCAGGAGAAGTTTCTTGAGGGACTCAATGATGAGCTGAGTATGCAGTTGATGGTGGCAACCTTCAACAACTACCAAGAGTTGGTGGACAAGGCCCTCATGATTAAAGGAAAGCAACAACAGATAGATAATCGCAAGAGGAAGTATAGATAGGGGAAGTATAATTCTAGAGCTCAGCAGAAGCCTCGATATACCCCATACTGTCAGATTTCGGGTTCCGGTAGACCCTCTAGATTCGAACACTGTGGTGCGCAAGGAGATCTTGCCCTCTACCTACCTGCGCCTCGCCGCCTCGCTAGGATCTAAGCTATGAAAGGAACAACACAAGAGACACAGGCTTTATACTAGTTCGGGCCACCGTTGTGGTGTAATACCCTACTCTAGTTTGTGGAGTGGTGGATTGCCTCTTGGGCTGATGATGAACAATACAAGGAAGAACAGCCTCGCGAGGGTCTGTTCTTTGCTGGTGCGATTAACTCCTAGGGGGAGTTCAGTCGTGCTTTCCACTGGTTTCCTGATGATGATCCACCTGCCTCTACCTTGTGGGTGGCTAGTCCTATTTATAGGTAAAGGCCCTGGGCCTCTTCCAAAATATTGAGTGGGAAGGGCGCCAATAATTGGCCATTTTGAAGGGGAACATCTAGTACACTTATCCTGACTAAAGTTGGTCCTCGCCTGCCAAAGGCTCTGGTGGTGACGCCGGGTTGGGCTCCACAGTGACCTCCTTCCTGCCGTTGCGACGGTCTTGGTATTGTTGCACCGAAACGGATGCCTTTGCTTGATGCTCTCGCCTGCGCTTGCTCCCTTTGCACCAAAGAGGAAAGGAGGAAACTACGCGGGCTGGCGCCCACCTGGCGCCCTTGGTCGTCATGGCTTGCGTCAAGGGCACCTCGTGAGATACCCCGCCTTGATCTCTCCACCTCCTCGCGAGCCAGCCTGACGAGGCTGTGCCTGAGGAAGCCCCCTGTCATCCTCCCCGCGAGGCTTGGCCCCTCGCGAGGGTGTTGAGCTCATGCTGATGAAGATGGGCCGTGCTGGGCCGCCCCTTGAGCCATGCCGTAGGCCGTAGACAGGCAAGTCTGGGGACCCCCGTTCCCAGAACGCCGACAGTAGCCCCCGGGCCCAAGGCGCGCCCGGACTTGGTTGAGCAGAGAAGTGAAGGGGCAAGTGTGAAGCAACGCGGGCCCTAACAGCCTGCGGCCTCGGGCGCCGCGTGGCGGTCGATTGGACATGGGCGGCCCTGTTCCCCCATGCCTCCTTATTTTGCGCCCAGCTAGGCGGACCCGTGGTTGCACACAATCGTTCCTCTTTTCGGTGCTCGACCGTCCCCTGCTCTTCCTCCTCTCGAACTCCAGTCTCTGCTTCCAGTCCAATCTCAAATCCTCCCTCTCCCCATTGCCATGGCTCCGACAAAGAAGGGAAAAGGGAAGAACCCGGTGCCTCCGCCTCGATCGCTGTCGCCGGCGGCTCCCGCCGTGGATCGGTCGATCATACTCAACCGAGAAGGCTTGGGCAAGGTCAGCTCTGCTCTGGACACTATCTTCAATGAGTGCGGGAGGACGACGGCCTGGTCCGCGTCCCACTTCTCCATCGACAGAGTAGTCAGTGAAGTCCGGTACTTTGCCGACGCCCTGTGGGCGGGATTGGTTCCCCCCTTTTCCAATTTCTTCAACGCTGTGCTTTCCCATTACCAGATCCATATGATGAATTTGGGTCCTGAATCCATTACTCTTCTTGCCATCTTCGCCTTTGTCTGTGAGGCAATGATGGGCATCCCTCCTTCGGTTGCCTTGATGCGCCACTTCTTCTCTCTGCGCCTCGTCGATCCCACCCAATGCTCGGGGTGCGTGAGCTTCATTGCCGCACCAGAAATAGCGGACTCAGAGATTGATTTCAGCCTCCCTCCATCCGTGCCTAGGTTCCGCGAACGGTGGCTGTACGTGGATGTAGGGGTGCCCAGCCCCCTGCTTTCGGAGCCAACATCGCCCGCTGTCCCCAATTCAGGCTGGGGCCAAGAGACGCTCACAAGCCCCCGTCTCATCTTTGTCTGGCGTCGCTTCGTGCTCTTGAGGGCGCTCGGCGTGACGGCGCCCAGGGTGGTGAAGGAATTCCTGCTATGCCGCATTGCTCCTCTCTAGCACCACTCTCGCCGGATGTGGGCCTTCAGCGGGTGTGAAGATCGCATGAGGCTCCAGGAGGAGGACATGACGCCCGAAGCGCTGAGGAAGGTGCTCTTGGTCTTGACCGGGGACCCTTCCCCCGGCAGCGTCCGGCAAGGGGGGGCTTTGCTGTATCTTTGCTCGAACAGGGACAACTTCGTGAGTCAGATGCCCGGCTTCGACGACTGGGGGCTGCGCCCCGCTGGCCTCACGGGGCCTCGCGAGAACCCAATGGTGGTGACTGCCCTTCTAGTCGCCCACGGCGGTCCTTCCTCGAGTGGCGAAGCAGGGAGGCATGGGCCGCTGGAGGCTGAGAGGGCCCCTGCCGGGGTGATGATGCCAGGCAGCACTCCTGAGGGGGCAGCTCCTAAGGCCGGTACTGCTGCGGCTGAAGGCGTTGAGCCGCTGCCCGCGGCGCCCGTGGTTGAGGCCCCGGGGGCCCCAACTACCCTTCTTGGCGAAGCGACCGGCGGCCTGCATTAGGACGACGCCCCTGACACTGGGCACCTTGACGCTTCTTCCTTGTTGCAGGCTGACCCGTGCGCTCAACTCCTGGGTCGCTTCCGCGTGGACTTCGAGGCTCTCCGGAAGAGAAGGGAGGCCTTGGGTGACGATTACCCTTGCCGCCTGCTGAAGCGCAGGAAGTATTTCGCCATTGACGAGTAAGCCTTCCCCTTTCCTAGCTCCTGATCCTCCCGTTGCTTTGGCTGATCCTTGCTCTGCAGGGCCCTTCCTACCGAGCTCACGGAGATGGCTGAGGAGCCATCCCCCCACACTCCATCTTCTCCACCCTCTTCGAGCGCTCCGAGCTCAAGTAGAGCCCTTGCGGTGAGGCCAGTTGGAGAGGTGAGCCATCCTGTGGCGCATCGCGGCTCTACGCGCCTCGCGACCCTCCTTCGCGAGCCTTCTCGAAGCATAGCCAGCCTGCCTTGGGCTTCGCGTCTGGTCATGGATGGCGATTGGTTGCGGTCGGCCCTGTGCTCTTCATTTGGGGATGGGCTGGCTCTTGGCCGGGCTTCTGGCGAGGCGCGCCCGGCCATCGCGAGGCGGCCAGCCCCCAGCCCCCTACCCACAGGGGGAGTGCTGATTCGTGCCCCCCCGCGCTTACTTGGGGCGGATGATGACGCGAAAGACGTGCTCGAGCGCGCCCGGAGGCATCGCGTTCTTCACCAAGGGTTTCTCTGGAGGGCGGCTGACGCGGTGAGCCGACTTGGTGAAGAGCTTGCTGATGAAGATGCGCACCTTGAGGCTGAGGGCCTGCGCCTGGCTGAAGAGAGGCGCAAGCTAAAGGCGGCTGTTGCCCTTGCACGCCACCAGCGTGACCTCGAGAACGAGGAAGCCAAGGCGTTGCTGGCGGCCTCTCAGGAGGCCCGTTCCCGGGCCGTCGAGGAGGCCCGTTCCCGGTCCGTCGAGGAGGCCCGAGAGGCTGACCGGCGGCGTGAGGCGGCGGAGGAGCGGGCGCGGGAACTCCAGGCCCGGTGCCACTCCCTGGAGAAGCAGGTGGAGCTGCGTGAGACAGCCCTGCGTCAATGAAGGTGGCTTCGGTCGACCAGGCAAAGCTCCTGAGGCGTGAGGATGCACTGACACTGGAAACTGCTGAGCACGCACGCGATCTTGAGCGTCTGGAGTCGAGAGAGCATTTGGCGACACAGGCGGAGGATGACGTCGCCGCGTGCGAGGCCCGAGTCCTGGAAGAGGTTGAACGCGGGGTGGCGACGGCCCGCTTGAACCTCGAGCGCGAGTTTGAGGAGAGGCTGGGGTTGATCCGGGTCGAGGCTGAAGGCAGGAACGCTGCCCTGAGGGCCAAGCTGGAGGAAGTGATGCAGCGGGTCGATGCTTCCCAGGCCGCCCTCGGTGTGGCGCAGGAGGAGCTGACTACCTCCCGCACCGAGGTGCTTCTTCTACGCCAGCGGGTGGACGAGGCTGAGGCCATTGCGCGGCAGAACAAGGACGAGATACGCCAGCGGCGGATCCTGGAGCACGAGCACGGCCCCATGCTCACCACACTTCGGGAAAGAGCCAACACAGCCTTGGGTAACATCTGCGAGGCGGCCGTTGACGAGCCCCATGCAGTCAACTATGCTAGCAATCTTCAGTTCTTCACCGACGTGGTGACACAGCTGGAGGTGTGGTCGGTCGGAGCCAACAGGCTGGTGGAGGAGGGGAGCCGCGCCCTGCTCGGGCGCGCCTTTTCTCGTGTCTTCAGCCACCTTCAGAACATGGACCCCAACTTTGACTTTGACGCCGTCATCGCCCGAGTACCCCAGGCCCTGGGTGGAAGACAATGTGGATGCCCTTGTCAGGGCGCGTTGGGTGGAAGACAACGTGGATGCCCTTGTCAGGGCCTTCGCTTCTGATAACGATGGTGTGGTCGTAGCTGCCGATGAAGGCGACGTGGTGAACGGCCCTGACGCCGCTGATGGCGAAGCGGAGAGCGGCAGCGAGGCCAGCAACGCCAGCGACGATTCAGGAGGTGCCCCTAAGGATGCATTGGGGGATTTATCCGACTGACCGCGTGTTGTCCCTGCTTCCTTACCCTGCGCAGATAGAGTTCGGGCATTGCCCTGAAGGTTGTAAGAGCATTTTGGGAGGGGGAGCCCCTCATGTAAAAACTTGCATTTAGCGTATTAGTAGATGCAATATCACCCGTACGCCTGCGCGAAGCGGCTGACTTCGCGACGAGCTGGCTGGCTTGTTTACCTTCGACCCGCGTGGGCCTCGAGTTAGCCTGCGGAGGGCTGTGGTGTCTCGAGCGTCTTCTGAGTGAGCCCATCGAACCTGTAATGAAAACCTCCTGGGAGGGCGCGGCGACGACAGACTGGGATGCACGCAAGCTAGGCCTGGCCCGGCTCGCGAGGGGCTCACGAGGGGAGGAAGCTGAGGCAAAGTGGTAACCCGAACGCGAGAGATTGCTCGAACGAGACTAAACACCCCTTCCCCGAATACACGCAAATCTCGAGCTCAAATCCAACTTAAATCCAACGGGGAAAACGACAGCCAAGGGAAAAGCAATGAAAGCAGAAAAAGGCCGCGTCCAGCACCTAGTCTAGTCTTGGACGTCTTCTCACCAGCGCAGAGCTAAGTGCTGCCATTGGGCGTGGGAGGGAGCCCCAGGGCCTGAGGACGGCACCCCTGAGACTCCGGGGCATGTACAGCCCCACTCATTATTACGTGAGAGTGTCACGGGGCGGCGAGCTTCACAGGCACTGGGCCTTCTTCATAGGTACTGGCCTTGCTTCATATCGCCAGATGAGGGGCCCGCCTTGCACCACACTCTAGTGCCACCGACGACGACCGGAAACTAGGACGCTGCCGATGGGGTAGAGCGGTCGCCAGCGGTTCCCCCGACGACCACGAGTCCTCTGCCAGGGGCAGGCCCTGAGGCACCTCCCCATCAGAGGGCCTACCTCCTGAGGACGCCTTGCTCCGAACGCTGCAGTGGTGATGTCGGATCTTGGCCCCTCTCCTGCAGCCCCCGGCGCCCTCCTCCTGAGGGGTAGGAAGCCGCGGGAGTGGGGCAGCCGCCCGTTGTAGCGGCCTGTACCTCCTGCGATCCATGGTTAGTGTATGCCTGCTCCTCAGGAATTAGTGGTACCCGATAATTGTTGCTTCCAGCATAGCCGACGGGGCCTTCCCGGGGCTCCTGGAAGAGCTCAGCTTCTGGTGTCTCGTCCCCCCAGCTTGGTCCGAGGAGCGAGCCTTGTTTGTCCTCATGCGCGTGCCCTTGGTCCATCATGTGGGGCACGTACTCTTCTGGGGCTGCCATCCCGAAGGCTGCGCCGTAGCGCTCCGCGTGACACGCAGTTCTGCTTGAGGCGCCCGCCTGGGGGTGGTAGCGCGGCGGCCCACCGGGGCCGTGGGTTGTGGTGAGTCCTTCTTCGCTGGCCAGGGGCGGAGGCAGCGCTGCTGCTGGCATGATGCTGACGGCCTGGCCGGCGTTGGGGTGGCCTTGGAGTCCTCCTGGGGCTGCACGGGCGTGCGTGGAGCCTTCGTGCGGGCCACGCTGGACCTGAGGTGGGAGTTGGGTGCAGAAGGGGTGAGCCCCCGAGGCGGCAAATCCCAGGAGCTCTGCCACCCGCTCTAGCAGCACGTCGCGACCACCTTCCATCAACCTGCATTGCAGTAGCTCTCGGGCCACCATGAGCGCGGCCCTCGAGTTAGCCTACTCCCGTCGGGTGTACGATGTCATGGCCGCAGCATGGTTGGAAGCCCTTGCCTCCGACCGCACCTGCCGCAGCATGAGAGCTGTCGATGCCTGTCCCCACCGCCCGCGGCCCGTTGCTCCCTACGGACCACGAGCTGCCTGGGGCATGGGGTTGCCCGGGGCGAGTGGCTCTGCGTGGGCGAGCGAGGCCGCCCAGGGATCAGGGTTGCCTGCCTGGTCGCTGGACATGATGACAATGATGTGACGGGATGCGAAGCGGCAGAAGGTGGATTCCGGCGCACCCCTACCTGACGCGCCAAATGTCGGATTTCGGGTTCCGGCAGACCCTCTAGATTTGAACACTGGGGTGCGAGCGGAGATCTCGCCCTCTACCTACTTGCGCCTCACCGCCTCGCTAGGATCTAAGCTATAAAAGGAACAACACAAGAGACACAGGGTTTATACTAGTTCGGGCCACCGTTGTGGTGTAATACCCTACTCTAGTTTGTGGAGTGGTGGATTGCCTCTTGGGCTGATGATGAACAATACAAGGAAGAACAGCCTCGCGAGGGTCTGTTCTTTGCCGGTGCGATGAACTGCTAGGGGGAGTTCAGTCGCGCTTTCCACCGGTTTCCTGATGATGATCCACCTGCCTCTACCTTGTGGGTGGCTAGTCCTATTTATAGGCAAAGGCCCTGGGCCTCTTCCCAAATATTGAGCGGGAAGGGCGCCAACAATTGGCCATTTTGAAGGGGAACATCTAGTACACTTATCCTGACTAAAGTTGGTCCTCGCCTGCCAAAGGCTCTGGTGGTGACGCCGGCTTGGGCTCCACAATGACCTCCTTCCTGCCGTTGCGACGGTCTTTGTATTGTTGCACCGAAACGGATGCCTTTGCTTGATGCTCTCGCCTGCGCTTGCTCCCTTTGCACCAAAGAGGAAAGGAGGACACTGCGCGGGCTGGCGCCCGCCTGGCGCCCTTGGTCGTCATGGCTTGCGTCAAGGGCACCTTGTGAGATACCCCGCCTTGATCTCTCCGCCTCCTCGCGAGCCAGCCCGACGAGGCCGTGCCTGAGGAAGCCCACTGTCGTCCTCCCCGCGTGGCTTGGCCCCTCGCGAGGGTCTTGAGCTTGTGCTGATGAAGATGGGCCGTGCTGGGCCGCCCCTTGTGCCACGCCGTAGGCCGCAGGCAGGCAAGTCTGGGGACCCCCGTTCCCAGAATGCCGACATGTACTCGGGAGGACACACTCATCATAACCATGGAGGGCATAAGCCTGGAAGACATGCGCATAATGGAGGGAGTTCACACAATCACAGTGGCCCTAAAAATGGTAATGGGAATGGAGGAAGCAACAGTCAGAGCCGTTCCAACCCCGCGACATCCGCCAAGAAGGATCTGAGACACATTACTTGTTTCAAGTCCGGGAAGACCGGACACTACGCCACTGAATGTTCTGAAGCAAAGAATGGAAATGGAAGTGGAAGTTCTGGAAAGAAGCCCAACCCTTTCACCAGAGGGTAGGTGAACCACATTAGTGTGGAGGAGATTGAGGAGCAACCCGATGCAGTTGTCGGTAAGTTTTTAATTAATGCATTTACAGCCCTTGTACTTTTTGACACTGGTGCATATCGTTCATTCATATCAAGGGGGTTTGTGGACAAGTTTAAGTTGCCAACAGTAGCCCTTAAGTCACCTATGTTAGTGAGTTTCCTAGGAGCAGAGTATATGGCTAGTCGGGGATGTTATCAGTTGCCAATAATCATAGGTAGACACGTTTTCCCCACTGACCTTATTGTCCTGGAGTCACAAGGATTGGACGTGATCCTAGGTATGGATTAGTTATCCAAGTTTGAGGGAAACATCGATTGTGCCAGTAAATTGATTCTTCTTACCACCCCAGAGGGAAAAAGGATCAAGTATGTGTCTAGGCATGCGCCAAGGAGAACTCAGGTGAATTCCCTTTCGGGAGTTGTTCAGGAGGAAGTTCCAATTGTAAAGGATTATCCCGATGTATTTCTGGTGGAGTTACCAGGCATGCCACCAGACGGAGACATTGAGTTTCTAATTGAGTTGTTGCTGGGCACCGGACCAATATCAAAGAGACCGTATCGGATGCCCGCAAATCATCTAGAGGAAATTAAGAAATAGATCAAGGAGTTATTGGAGAAAGGTTATATTCGACCAAGCTCATCACCTTGGGGAGCCCCAATGCTTCTAGTTGAGAAGAAGGACGGATCCTTAAGGATGGTTGTTGATTATCGTGCACTAAATGAGGTGACGATCAAGAACAAATACCCTCTGCCGATGGTCAATGATTTGTTTGACCAGCTGCAGGGAGCTAAAGTTTTCTCCAAGATCGATCTTCATCAGCTTATCACCAGCTGAAGATCAGAGAGCAGGATATACTTAAGATAGCTTTTACCACGAAGTATGGACTATATGAGTATAGTCCTCTTGCGATGGAAGTCGTTCCTTGAACATGTTGAGCGCGCCACATTGAGAGCACCAAGCCGGGGGCGATGGTGAGGCCTAGGAAGGGAATGACTAGGAGCCGGGAAGACTCAGCAGTTGTTTCCCACGCAGAGGGGAGTAGGGAGGTTTACTGCTTCGGCTGCTGTGTGAGCCTGCCGTCACCGGAGAATAACAGGAAGTCTGGGTGAGTAGAGGGATGGCTAGGCCAGCGATGGGAGTATGATGGGGCGGTAAGGCCTGCGTGGCAGCACAGCAGGCCGTGGGAAGAGGGAGCAGGCAGTCCCGCCGGCGCTTGTTTAAGCTGCTAGAGCAGGAAGAGCAGAGATTGAAGAAGCACGATGGCCGTTGGATGGACATCCAATAGTCTGCTCTCGTGTGTTGAATAAGTTGACACGGTGTTGCGTGCGCGTCAACCTTTTTCTCTAGGAAAGTGTACGTGTCAACCTATAGTAGGCGCACAAGTCAGCCTCAAATCTGTGAAAAATAGCATACAACCCATCTGCCATTATTTCTAATAATTTACAGCCTATTTGCTAATTCTTAAGGTTTTTTTGGAGCACATATTCTTTTTGTTAATATTACAGCCCATATTGTGGCCACGGTTAAAAAATTATACGAAATTTCACGTATTTCGGTGCGGTCTGAACTATTTTTAATCCCAAAATTTTGAGTCACATGCATTCAAACTAATTTGAAAAATAAATTCATATCAATATAAAATCCAAATAATTGTCCACGCATAAAAATCAATGGAATTTAAAATCTTGAAATGAAAAAAAAATTGAAACTAATTGTCGGTTTGGTGTGTTTTACAAATGTACAACCCATTTCTCATTACTGATAGCCCATTTTCTGGGCAAGCCGAATGAAGCTCTCCTCGTCTTGAAAGATTTGCAGCTCAGCAGGGCTGACAAAGCAAGTAGGCCTCGGTTGGGTATTCTACAAAAGAACAAAAAAAAACTGGGCTAGCCATTTTCATAAAGAAAAAAAAAACTACTTGGTTGGTCTTGTGGTAAACGTAAAAGAAAAGGCTGGCTAGACACGCCAGAGTGCCCCGCACAGCCCAGTTGATACCCTGCTTCCATCTCAAAAACAAAAATAACTGGACAAGCTGCTGGGTCCCTGGTGTCAGCAGCTCGTTGTGCAATTCTCTCGTTATTTGACTACGTTGAAAATGGAATGGGACCCAGATGTCAGAAATCCATTAGGAGGAACCATTTTTTTGGCTTGAAATAAGGAGGCACTTGCTTGCGTACTGCCATGACCCTGGTGGGTCCCTGCTGTCATCCTCTCCATGTACAATCATCTCCTAATTGTGTATGCGTCACCCTAGTAGGCCCACAAGTCAGTCTCTAAACCCATGGCGGACAAATACAACCCATTTAAAAAAATAACAGCCCATTCCATATGTTCAAATGGAAAGTTCAACATTCACAGCAAAGTAATAGGTTAACTATCATAGACAACCATCATAGACAAGTTAACTATCTACTCACACTAATACTCTAGTAGTCTACAAGTACTAACTTACTCTTAGCTAACTAGACAATGTCGGCCGCCATCTGCGGTACATGCTAAACGCCGGCGCTGGCGTCCTCCTCCTCGCCTTGGACTTGCCAGAGGTGCGATAGGGTGCATTGCTCGCGCATGTTTGCCCTTCCCATGCCAGCGTGGTCCACCAAAGCTTCGGCTTCTAAGCGGGAAACCCACTTGATGAGCTGGTAGTAAAATTCAGCGTCACGAATGCGTGCATGACCGACAGCCTCCAGTGGTTTTTTGTCAGGCACCGGCCTCCACATAGTCGGCCCAATTGCGAGCGCTCTGCTCGTGACTCAGAGCGTTGGTGTGCTGCTGCTCCATGCCCCGCTGGCGGCGCAAATCAGTGATACACTTCTCCTTCGCCAGGCGATCAAGTTCCAACAAGTTCTCATACTCCGCATTGCCATCTAAAGACCGATAGAATGCCTCCTCCCTCCGTCTTCCTCCCGGTGAAAAATCAAACACTAGTTCCGGCGGTGAACGCCTCCAGCGTCGCCTATTACGGACGGGCGGGGGCATGAAGGATGTGGCGAGAGCGAGGGAAAGTGGCAAGCGACATTAGGCCGGTGGGGGCTTATGAGGATAGGGCGAGTTGGGTGATGGTGCTACCGGAGATCGTCGGGAACTAGTAATTACAGGCAGAAGGTAGGTGAACTAGCGTGTCATGGGAAACGCGACGGTCATCGTGGTCATCAAAATTCAATGTATAAGCAGACATGGCTTAGCGCGCCAGCTTGCCATGGAAAACTAGAAAAACTGAAATTATGACTATGTCATCCCATCCCATCCTGTCAGTGGTGCGTCCCGTCCGTGATGGGTCACACGTCGGCATGATAGTTAAACGAGTACGCTCGATTCATCCAGATGAGGTACGTGCATGATCCGCTGGTTATTCGTGTAGGATCGAGTCGGTCAGATAGTGTATGTGTAGGTTCGCCATAGCTGATGAACGTTCGCTGGGAGATACGACATTTGCGAACGTTTTTTGTGGCAGTTTCTTCAGATTCGCTTGGCATTTTCTTCAGAACAGCATGTCAGTTTCTTCAGAGGTAGGCATTTTTATTCAAAAAACTGCCACCTTCGGATCTTGCATCGCAACTAAAACTTCCAGGAGTGTATTAGTACACTAGCTAGTGATCGATAAGTAACTTGTAAACACTAAGGAAACAAAAATAAGGAACTACTAGTAACTTGTTAACACTGAGAACACAGAAATAAGGATCATGTTGTGCACAGTAGTAAGAGTCGGTCCTTTCGAAATGTTCACACGAGACTCACGGGCCTAGAATTGTAATATGTTCACATTAGTAGCTCAAATTCTCAAGCAACTAGTATGATTCCCATACATAAGATCAACGTGTTAATGCATCTCAATGATTCACAGATCATATACAAATATGTAGCTCCAAAAGCAAAGATATAGAAAAAAAGTTCTTCCTACTAACATGGATGCTTCTCTGGGCCAACATTCAGTATAGAGTGAAAGACAAATTTGTTTGTGAAGTCTACAATTCCTCTTGCAAACTTAAATGGTTTCACCAATAGTTGGAACCATGAGAATGAACCACACATGATGGAGGAACATCCACTGCAATATGATCTAGTCTTTTCTCGATCACATAGCGAGACTATTTTTGAAATACAAACTTCAATTTAGGCAAAATGATGCTCATTGTCCAATCAGACCAAAGCAATGAAGCACCCAGTGTTGGCCAATAAATAGTACAATACTACTTTTGTGCATTCCCTGAAGTGCTATTCAATCTTTCTGTGTCTATTTTCAAATGGCACTGCATGCAGTGACTATACTATTCTCTTGTGCACTTCCACCAAAATTGCGGTCACTTTTTTGTTTGCCAAATAGCAATTGGCAGACATCTGTCTGCACAAATATCAAGCAACTAGTAAATATATACCCCACCTTGTATTTTCAGTTTAAACACGTCTCTTCTGCTTTGCATCTGTCATGTTTTGCCCTGGACAATTTGATATTGTCATGTCTTGCCCTAGACAATTTCGTACTGAATTTATTTGCATGTACAGAGCAGAAATATAACTCTTATTCTTCATCAGACTAAGGATATCCATGTTCTCAGTGATGGAAGAGGTGAAATCGATACAACCGAAATTGAGCATCCAATCATTGAATTTTGTCCTGCACCTCCAATGTTGGTCCACCCTGCCAATAAATTCACATGCAAACCACTACTATTATTATCTAATGACAGTATAAAAAGAGTAGCAAGATAGTAGCAAGCCATGTACCTTTGTAAGGAACAGCTCATAGTGCCACCAATTGGATATAACGGTTTGGAAGAAAACATGCTCCTAATGTTGAACCATTTGGACTTTTTGTGCAGTTCCACTAAAATTGAGCATCCCTGTTTACACAGATATTGAAAGTGTGATTACTATAAAAGTGGCACTAGTGAAACATAGACTCACAAATATGAGCATTCCAATTTCTTAATGGGAAAAGGTAGCAAGACTATTTCTAACCACCTATTTGAAGGAATAAATAAGGCAACAGTGGCTGATGTCAGGAAGGCATACATTGTATTTTCTAAAAACCTGAACCATTCCTGACCTTTCCTCTTCTTTTAAGCATATTTTGTGCAGTTCAACTAAAATAAAATGCCATCATCGCCTTGATAATTGAGTGACACTGTACAAATAGCAATTCTTACCATTACATCATGATGTCAGGTAAGTAATCGATAGGCATTACAGACAAACATACAGACCTCCTCCGATAACATAATGAACATTAATTTTTAACAAAGGTGTGACTAGCTTTACCGACATAATTTGAGTGAACTCTACACCCTCTATTCCTTAATATAAGACGTTTTCGTAGTTCAATTTAAAGTACCCAAACGTCTAGTATTCATAAGTTTTCTTGAGTACATATCTGGGAAAGCTTGCCACACTTTATATATGTCCATACGGTAATGCAACACCATTCGAATAGTAAAAATATACACTAATCCAGTGGCTAGTGCAACAGTAGAGTAGTTTTTTTTATTACGGGCTACAATACAATGGTTTACTGAACATATTTCCATAAACTAGCACTAGAAGATTTCTATAAGCATTAACAATACAAAATGTAAAGGTAACCAGTTTCAGCATTGGTATACTAGTTGTGCAACAAAATTAAACCAAATACAAAAGTTTGAAGGTAACTAGCATTATTAACTAATGACAATATAAAAAATTGCAAACCATGTACCTTCAAGGCAAATATCATTTCGAACTTGAGGGGCCTTGAAAAATTGCTATCCCAATCTTGATAATCGATCAAACATAAAAACTTGATCAACCGAATCAAGAAAACAGCCAGAGGAGGAGGTGCACGCTCTTGACCTTTCCTCTTCTCTTCATAATTTTTTGTGTAGTTTAACCAGAATAAAATGACATAAGTGCCTTGGCATTTTGGTGACACTGTACAAAAAAATGACTTATCTCATGAAAGTGAGGTATGTAATCTATAAGCATTAAAAGTGCAAAAATCTGAAGGTAGTAACAAGTTTCATCGTTCGTATGCTGGTTGTGCAACAACATTAGAATCCCTTAGCTAGAAAATCTTTAATACATCCACAATCAACAGCTAACCCTTAAATAATCTGATGACATTAACTGACATTGCTTAAATTTTTATCGGTGGCATTAGACTGAGTGCGGCATTAGTGAAATGTGGCATCACTTTCGTAGTAGCATTGCTTGAATTTACCGCTGGCGTTATACTAACAGCAAAAAAGTGGCAATAAGAGCATGGGAGGCCCATTTGGACAATGGGCGCACTAGTATGATGTACCTCCACGGACCCATAGAGTGGTGAGGGAGGTATGGTTGCCCAGAGCAACAAATATCCATGCAGCATATGTGGATTACGTCCCATTTTTGTTCTCTTTAGACACCTTTTTCCTATGTGAGGACAACAAACCAATCGACCTAGTCATTCTCTATTGCGTTGTCATGCCTTTCTACCCTTTTTCAACCAAGAGACATGCTACTCGTTCCTTATCTACTGATTTTCCCCTTTTCAAACTAGATGTCGGTTCGATACCTAGTCTCTTAAATAGTACTTTATTCCTTCCTTTCCTTATTCAACCCAAACATGGATTAGTCTGCATGAAGTAGGGTTTCCTTTAATAGTACAAATTAAGGTTTTTGTCTGCGTGACCAGCAGAGTAGTGGATAGCAAATTGGGGAGATGGTGGAGTGGAAAATGATCCACATGTAGTGACATGGCAGATGGGGCAATAGAACAAGGGTATGGTTCGAAAAGAGGTAGCATACCTGAGGGTCGGCGGAAAGTGTCTTCGCTCGTGGTCATCGTCCTCTGCACATACTACGACAACGAGCTTGGGGGCAGAGGCCATCCCGTGCGGGCGCTAGGTTTGAGAGGACAATCTTGTCATTAATGCGTGACCTCGCTCGACGACGACGAGTGCATCAATGATGCATGTCCTTTTCTTCCCCGGCAGATCTATGACCATCGATGAGGAGGGAGAGAGAGGGGTGAGGGAGTCCTGGATAAGGGGGTATCCGGACAGCCGGACTATGTACTTTGGCCGGACTGTTGGACTATGAAGATACAAGATTGAAGACTTCGTCCCGTGTCCGGATGGGACTCTCCTTGGCGTGGAAGGAAAGCTTGGCAATTTGGATGTAGATCTCCTTCTCTGTAACCGACTATGTGTAACCCTAGCCCCCTCTGGTGTCTATATAAACCGGACGGTTTAGTCCGTAGGACACAACAACAATCATACCATAGGCTAGCTTCTAGGGTTTAGCCTCTCCGATCTCATCGTAGATCAACTCTTGTAATACTCATATCATCAAGATCAATCAAGCAGGAAGTAGGGTATTACCTCCATCGAGAGGGCCCGAACCTGGATAAACCTCGTGTCCCCAGTCTCTTGTTACCATTAGCCTTAGACGCACAGTTCGGGACCCCCTACCCAAGATCCGCCGGTTTTGACTCCGACATTGGTGCTTTCATTGAGAGTTCCACTGTGTCGTCGCGATAAGGCTTGATGGCTCATATCGTTGTCAGGGACAACATCACCGCTGGGGGAGCCCTGGCCCTAGGCCAAACTCTCCGGCTGGGCGGCTTCGTCATGACCTCCCGATCGGGTGTCGCGCCGACGATGACTTCTCGAGTCATCAAAAACAGCCTCCACATCAATTCGGAATTCGCCGAACAGATGGATCCAATGGAGCTCTCTTCCCTCAATGAGCTCTTGGATCGCATCGGCGCCCTGGGCGTTGCTACGGACTATGACTGGATCGGGCTTAAACCCGACCAAAAGGGAGATTTACTCTCCGCCGGTCACCCATGAGATAGCGGTAGTGGAAGAGCATCATTCGAATTCTCCCTCTATTTTGAGGACGAACTATGTCCGGATTTCCGAGCTCCCTGAGCCGGACACCCGCTTGCGGGAGGACATGGCCCAAACCCCGAATTCAGAGTCGGGCGGCGGGCCGAAGAAATTGGGCAACATCTTGGAGCCCGAGCAGTTAAACTCAGAAGCTTCTTGGCCCCTGGGTTTTGGATTGGGTCAGGATTAGAATTCAAAACCACCCACCATCCCAGATTTATTCAATCTTCTGCATATCAGACAGGAGCCACAAGAGATAGTACATCATTACAGGGCCAGATTCCTCCTTGTGTTAAACAGGGTTAAGGACTGTCTTGAGGAAGACGTGATCTTCCTTTTTTGCAACAATTGCACGGACAAAGGGATCCTCAATGCTATAAGTCGCCGTGACATAGTACACTTCGCTGGCTTAGCGGCCATAGTGCAGAAATACTGCACAATGAAAAGCACTTGGAAAACCCAAACAAAGTTGTGGGACAATCCAGCTCTCGCTAAACCCCTCGTCCGAACTAAAAGGGCAAATTCTCGTAAGTTACCCGATTTAATTACAAAAAGACCAAAGCCTCATACAAGGTGTGGAACCGTATTGGAGGAATGGCTCAATGGGCCTTGCAAACTTCACAACACACCGGACGCCATGCCAACTCATAGCCTTAGAGCATGTTGGATACTCCGGCAAGTAGCGAAGAGTGGTGAGGATCTCCTCATAAACCATACAACAGAATAACATCCCGCCGGAAATAACAATACGGTATTGACAATCTTCGAGACTTTTGCCTCAAACAATAGGCGCAAGCGAGCTCAACGCAGTCTCGCCGAAGTTTGCCACATGGCAACAATAAATCCATAGAACGACACGGCTATAACCTATAACGCTAGTGATGAACCTCAATTCCGAACAGTCCGGGCACCAGCCGCTTTGGTCCTTAGTCCAATCGTGGACGGCTTCCGGCTCACTAAAGTGCTCATGGACGACGGAAGCGGACTAAGCCTCATCTATGTGGAAACCCTCAGCAAGATGGAAATTGACAAGAACCGCATTGAGAGAAGCAGCACAACCTTCAGGGGAATCATCCCCAGTCGGGAGGCGCGATGTGCAGGAAAAATCACACTGGATGTAGTATTCGGCACACCGGAGAACTAAAGGTCCGAAGAAATCACATTCCAAGTGGCCCCGTTCAGTAGTGGACACCACGCCCTTTTAGGGAGATACGCATTCACGAGCTTCCAAGCTATACCCCATTACTGGTACATGAAACTCAAAATGCCCGGGCCCAATGGAATAATCACTCTAGCTAGTGATCCGGACATCGCACTCCACACCGAAAATAAAACTGTCGCACTAGCCCTGGAGGCATTATCAGAAGCCCTCGCGGCCGAAGAACTGACAACACTGCGAGCCACGATGGACAGAGACAACGTGATACTAGACAAGCGACCCAAATCCACCTCTTTCAAGCCCGCGGACGAGATAGTCAAATTCCAGGTCCACCCAATGGACCCTACAAAGACAGCTTCCATTGGGACACAACTAAACCCCACAATAGACGCCGCACTGCGAGATTTCCTGCGAGAGAATCGGGATATTTCACCTGGTATCCTTTGGACATGTCGGGCATCCCACGCAGGTTGGCTGAACACAGCCTCAATATTCTGAAAGGATACAAGCCAGTCAAGCAGACTCTTAGGCGCTTCTCAGAGCCTAAGCGGCAAGCCATGGGAGAAGAGCTCGCCAAGCTACTCAAGGACGGATTCATCAAAGACATAAAACATCCGGATTGGCTAGCAAACCTGGTAATGGTACCAAAGAAGGACAAATCTTGGCGCCTATGTGTCGATTTCAAAGACTTCAATAAGGCATGTCCCAAGGATCCCTTCCCCTTCCCCGCATTGATCAAATTATCGACGCCACCGCAGGACACGACTCATTGAGTTTCCTCGACGCATACTCTGGATACCATCAGATCAAGATGGCGGAGTCTGACCAGGCCGCAACGGCCTTCATCACGCCATACGGCCCCTTCTGTTTCAATACAATGCCTTTCGGGCTCAAAAACGCCGGCGCAACCTATCAACGCATGATTCAGACATGCCTGGAAAAACAAATTGGCAAAACAGTAGAGGCTTACGTAGATGACGTGGTCATTAAAACAAGACACGTCAAAACTTTAATAGATGACTTGAGGCTCACGTTCGACAATCTCCGAACATACGACATCAAGCTCAACCCAGAGAAATGTGTCTTCGGTGTACCCTTCGGGAAATAGCTCGGCTTCATTGTTTCCAATAGAGGAATTGAAGCAAATCCGGCAAAAATCCGAGCTCTGTCACAGTTGGCTATCCCAACAGACATCAAGCAGACCCAGAAATTAACTGGATGCGTGGCTGCCTTAAGCCGCTTTATCTCCCAATTAGGAGAAAAGGCACTACCTCTTTATCGCCTTCTTCGACGCACCGAACACTTCAAGTGGACGGATGCGGCCATGGCAGGACTGGAAGAAATAAAGGCCCTCTTGGCCACCAATCCAGTCCTGACCGCGCCAAATACTGGCGAACCCATGCTATTATACATAGATGCAACCCACCAAGTTGTAAGCGCAGTGCTCGTCGTCGAGCGAGAAGCAAACGGACACAGGTTCCCGCTACAAAAGTCGGTATATTACGTATCCACTGTCCTCACTCCATGTAAATGTCGGTACCCACACTATCAAAAGATAGCATTCACGGTCTTCATGGCATCCCGGAAGCTATGACACTACTTTCAAGAGTGTTCGATTACGGTGGCCTCCGAAGTACCACTCAACGCTATAATAAACAACCGCGATGCCACGGGCCGAATTTCTAAATGGGCTATCGAGCTCCTTCCGTTCAACATAACATATAAACCACGGCGGGCCATTAAGTCGCAAGTTCTGGCTGACTTTGTCGCTGAATGGATAGAAGTCGAACTCCCTAAAGAGTACGGCGCGTACTCCAATTGGATCATGCACTTCGACGGCTCTAAAATGCTGGCCGGATTGGGAGGAGGTGTTTTCCTGACATCCCCCACCGGAGACACGGTTCAATACGTACTCCAAATACTATACACAAACTCCAACAATGCAGCCGAATACGAGGCTCTGTTGCATGGTCTTCGGATGGCAGTCTCCATGGGCATCCAATGCCTCGAAGTGCGCAGGGACTCGAACCTCGCAATATCTCAGATAAATGGAGACTTCGATGCCAAAGATCCGAAAATGGTGGCCTATCGTAACGCCGTCCTCAAAATGTCAGCTCGGTTCGAGGGGCTCGAATTCCACCATGTGGTCAGAGAAAATAATCAAGCGGCCGATATTCTCGCCCGCATTGGCGCTAAACGCGACCCCGTCCCAGCTAATATCTTCTTGGAAAGGCTGTTCAAGCCGTCTGTGGTATGGGAAGGGGAGTCCGGCAATATTAGCCTAGCTTCAAACACAACCCCAGATTCTGAACAGTCTTATGTAATCGGAGGCTCTGCCACCGAAATAACACCTTCGGCCCACGAAATCATGGCTGTTATCGCCCCATGGACCGAGCCCTTCTTGGCCTCCTAAATAGGCAAGAGCTCCCCGAAGACCAGAATGAGGCACGTTGCATTGTGCGGCGCTCTAAAGCCTACAAAGTCCATGAAGGAGAGCTCTACAAGAAGAGCACCACTGGAGTGCTCCAACGATGCATCTCCGAGGAGGAAGGGCGGCAGCTCTTAACCGAAATCCATGCCAGACTCGGCGGGCACCACGCTGTAGCCCGGGCACTCGTAAGCAAGGCCTTTCGGACAGGTTTTTACTGGACGATAGCCCGGTCAGATGCACATGAACTTGTCCAACATTGCGTTGGTTGCCAACTATTTGCCAATCAGAGCCATATGCCCCCTACCGCCCTCCAAACAATCCCCATAACTTGGCCCTTCGCGGTCTGGGGGCTGGATATGGTGGGACCCCTTAAAGGGGGAAGCCATAAGAAAAAAATATTTATTGGTCATGGTGGACAAGTTCACCAAATGGATAGAAGCCAAACCAGTTAAAACGGCCGAATCCGGACCAGTGATAGACTTCATATCAGGAGTTGTACACCGCTACGGTGTCCCCCACAACATCATCACTAACAATGGCTCGAATTTCACAGCCGATGAGGTGAAAACTTGGTGCAGCAAAATGGGCATCAAGCTCGACTACGCCTCTGTCTATCACCCCCAAACAAACGGTCAAGTCGAACATGCAAATGGTCTCATCATGAGCGGCATCAAACCCAGACTAGTGCGATCCTTGAAGGAATCAAACACACATTGGGTCGAGGAGCTCGACTCTGTACTATGGGGGCTGCGGACCACGCCGAATCGTACCACCGGATACACACCATTTTTTATGGTGTACGGCGCAGAAGCAGTACTACCCTGCGACATAATCCATGACTCACCTCGCGTGCGCATGTATGAGGAGAAGGAAGCCGAGCTAGATCGGCAGGACAACTTAGATGCTCTAGAGGAGGAGCATGACGTTGCAAAAGCCCGTTCCGCATTCTATCAGCAACAAGCTTGAAGGTATCAAAGCAGAGAAGTACGGGCCAAAACATACAACATTGGCGAACTAGTTCTACGCCTCCCTGAGAAGAAGAAGGACAAGCTCAAACCCAAGTGGGAGGGTCCCTTCGTCATCGATAGAGTTCTCACCGGTGGAGCGTACCGTCTACGCAATGCATCTGATAATAGACTCGAGCTGAACCCATGGAACGTGGCCAGACTCCGATGATTCTACGCCTAATGCCGGACCCAGCGTTTGTCTCCTTACCTCCACTTCTTCAATTATGTTCTCCTTTTTCCTTCCTCGCCCTCTTTCCCTTTTCACTTACAACCTTAAAAATTGCACGGATGCTTTGAAATCCGGCCGCACTATGTGTGCTCACTATACCTGGGGGGCTTCCTATACGGAAGCTAAATATAACTACTATCACGGCTTCTTGCCAGCCACATATGCGTTTTTCTTCCCATATGTGCCTTTTCTTCACCATTATATGCATCGATATGACTTAAGTTTTGGCCATGTTGGGTTGCCTGGCTCTTGTGTTTATGCCCTACGTTCCCGTTAATTCGGCTAGGGCATAAGGGGAGCACCTCTGCGATTGTTACTGCCGGTTGAGACGGATGTGTACCTCAGACTGGGTGAAGTCGAAAGCTAGCGTTCTTAAGGGAATATTCGGTCGGTGAACAAAAGATGTTCTCATTCATTACAACATAAATCCCCAGATGTTTTGTTTCATGCACTTCTGTTTGCAGTTCATACATGCACATCGATGCATGCGCACCCAGAGAAAGGAACCCCTGATGGAACTATTCTCTCTGGAAGATGTTTCTTACTATCCATGTAATATAACATAACTAGTTGGGTACTTGTCTGTTCAAGCACTTATGACCCCTATGCCTGGTTTCCATGCATACCCCGGTTTTTCATAACTGTGTGGGTATTCGGATACACCCCGGACTGTCAGGTCCGGGGGCTGAAGCGAAAAGGTCCGCCATGACAAATGATTTTCAATCCGGCTAGGGAGTACATAAGTCCATTCAAATTACATAGTCATTTAGACTGCCTGTATTCTTCCTCTATACCATCCAACAGGCTATCTAGCTTACAATCCTGTTGGGAATACTTTGCGGCTAATGCTACTTGGTCATATACCAGACTTACGGGTATCTCTTGCCCATCTGCCCCCGCTGGTCTGACTTCGGCCATATGGTTCGGGTCAGCCTTGGCGTATCACGTCTTCACCATGGCCCACGCTTCCCTCACACCTTGTCGGCAAGTTGATATCTTCCATAACCAAAAGCGCTGCCGTGCTCCTTTGAGCATCTCCACAAACTCGTTCATGCCTCCTAGCAGGGAAGCGGATAGCCACAAGGCCTGGACAATACCCTGCATCACCTGCCGTGCTCGTTCATGCAGTTGTGAAAGATCTTGCAGCATATCGCCCGCGGATATGGGCATCTCCTCTTCAGGACGCCCCGTCAGCATACCTGCAGACATAACTCTATCAATACACTTCCCCGCCGAACTATACTATAGTTCGTTTTAAGCACTTACTATAAATGCCGCGTCGAAGCCTCCTGTTCTCCTTCACGGAGTCAGCAAGCTGAGCCCGAACATCTTTTAGTTCGACGGCCAGTCGGATATTGGCATCTTGGAGATTATTTCTCTCTCGAATAGCCTTCGTCAGCACACGCTCGCCCGCCTTTAGCTAACTTCGCAGATGTGGCTAATTATCTTCCATAATCTTCGGATTCTCTCCGGGATCATCTGTAATATCTTTTGTTAGATTTATCAACCATGCCGAATAAATAACTGGTACAAGGATAGTCTTACCAGAAGAGGCCCTTTTTGATTCCTCTTGTTCGGCAATAGCGGCCTTCAGCTGGGCCTTGCATTCCTCCAGTTCTTGAGATAAATGGGTATTCTTCTCTATAAGAACCTATGCATACAATGATCCTTAAATCAGTTGTGCCAACTGTTTCAAGTCTCAGGGGCTATTACTACACATACTTACCAGATTTTCTTACCCGTATATCCTTCGCATACTGATCCGTTGCTCTGGCAAGTCCATCTTGAGCGGCGCGAATGTATGCGTCTCCTGAGTTGAAGGCCTCGAATGCCTCCTCGGAGAAAATACCATTGCGAAGTACGCCCCTCTACGCCGGTGATTCATGGCACTCCTCACTTCGGAGTTGGAAGCAGAAAGCATGTCCGCATCCTCTGTGGGAGGACAATTCGGTGTTGCCCCCACATCAGCCTCCGCCCGTGAATCCGCTTCTGGAATGCGGCTGCTTGAGGCGTGGCCGGCAGAAGATCCGGATGTAGTCCGGTGGATGTTTTTCCTGCCAAGACGCAATGCAAACTGTCACAATTTGGCAAAGATAATCACAGAGCAAAGTCCAATTCGTACCTCTGCCCCGGCGTCTCAGTTCTAACCGCCTTCCTCTTACGCCTGCCCAAACCGGATGCCTCCTGCAGATAAGCCCCCGTGGGCTCGGCGCGGCGTCCTGATGGCCATTTCTGCAAAAATACAACATGTGCGCTCAGGGCACGGCACAATCCAGAATTTAGGGCCCCGGCTTTACTTACGTTCGACACTGGGAGCAGCCCGGGATAATCAGCAATGATGGCCACTAAAGCGCCATCCCGGCTTGCTTGATAAAATGTCCCGTCTACAAGTTCCACGGATATATCCGGATCTTCTTCAAGTCCGGGGTCGAGAGCCCGGCCAAGATCCTTTGGCTGCGGAGGTGGGCTGTTGAACTCCTCCACGGCCCTCCTTAGTTCCTGCTTTGGAAAAGGCAAGATAACTAACTGGTGACAAAGGACACAAGTGTGAATAGAGTCGAGTAAAGGAATTACAGCTTACCCAGCTTGGGGGTTGTACATGGAAAATCCATCCCGCGGCTTAATGCGGAGGAACTCCTCCTCTTCCCCTTTGTACAAATCAGACAGTATTTTCTCCAGTGCGGCAGCAGAGTCCGGACCTTTACGACCGCAGCAGGTGGTGTCATATTCTCCGTTGAAGTGCCACATGGGTTTCCCCCGATATTGAAGTGGCTGCACCCCCCACATGATGCATATTGACATAACCTCTATCATTGCCAATCCTGATTTGGCCAGAATTTTTATCCGGCCCATCAGATAGAGGACCTTTCTGTCGTCTTCCTCCTGGGGGTCCGCGGATGCCAGTTTTGGTGTTTCTTCAGCGGGGCGTTGGTAAACTCAGGAAGGCCCGTCCGGACTGGGTCCGAAAGGGGAACGTCATCTACATAAAACCACTCCGAGGGCCAATCTTCGGATGCCTTCTTTGGAGTGCCGGACAAGTATCCGGCCTGGGCGATGCGCCATATTTCGGCTCCGCCCACTTGATATATAGATCCCTCCTGATTGCGAGGGGCGAGGTAGACTAGCCACTTCCATAGCTCGAAATGAGCTTCGCAGCCCAGGAAGAGCTCGCAGAAGGCAACATACCCTGTGATGTGCAGTATGGAGGCAGGAGTGAAGTTGTGCAACTGGAGACCATAGAACTCCAGGAGCCCGCAGAGGAATGGGTGGATTGGAAACCCAAGCCCCCTCAGCAAATACGGGACAATGCATATCTGCTCCCCTCTAGATGGGTTCGGAAAGGTCTCCGCCTACTCCCCGCCGTTATAGGTGGCTAGTCCGGCTCGGAGGGGGACCTTGTATGCAGGTGGGAGGAACCCCTAGGCCTGCAACTCCACTAATCGGCTATGAGGGATAGAACACTTTTCCCAATCGTCTGGCTTAGATCTAGAGGTGTGAGAGGAGGAGCTTCGGCGGCCAACCATGATGGAACGGCTTTTCCCAGGCATGCTCTGTTGAATGCTTGCTAGGAGGAATATGGTGTGATTTGGATCTGAGGATCCCCGTCTCCTCAAATAGACGGTTGCCTTACAAAGTCAGGGTGGCAAATGTAAAAATGCCCCAACTTCTCGTATCCACTTGACGTGTGGGGATAGCCATTATTGAAACACAGAAGCCAAGGAGGATGACATTGATGGAGGCCGGACACTATTCGCCACAACAGGTACTCTGGATTTGGAGAAGAACCCACATTGCAATGCCGAAGACAATCTGCACGCCGGACTCATCGTCATTGAAGCCTGGTTCGGGGGCTACTGAGGGAGTCCTGGATAAGGGGGTATCCGGACAGCAAGACTATGTACTTTGGCCGGACTGTTGGACTATGAAGATACAAGATTGAAGACTTCGTCCCGTGTCCGGATGGGACTCTCCTTGGCGTGGAAGGCAAGCTTGGCGATTTGGATGTAGATCTCCTTCTCTGTAACCGACTCTGTGTAACCCTAGCCCCCTCCGATGTCTATATAAACTAGAGGGTTTAGTCCGTAGTACACAACAACAATCATACCATAGGCTAGCTTCTAGGGTTTAGCCTCTCCGATCTCGTGGTAGATCAACTCTTGTAACACTCATATCATCAAGATCAATCAAGTAGGAAGTAGGGTATTACCTCCATCGAGAGGGCCCGAACCAGGGTAAACCTGGTGTCCCTAGTCTCCTGTTACCATTAGCCTTAGACGCACAGTTCGGGACACCCTACCCGAGATCCACCGGTTTTGACACCGACAAGGGGCACTGCCATCTTTTTTAGAACTGGAGAGAGGGTGATAGTGTGATAAGCTAGTGGGCAACCCTTAGCAAGCAAGCACTGAAGCTCCAGCCTATATATCTTTTTTGATACTAGTATTAGAGGTGGATTAGTGGTAGAGTAGTTTATATTTTCTCTTCATATAGTACCAGTTAGTCGTGCTTCAAAACTGAACGGCACGCCATTAAAAAAATATAGTCGAGAAATAATGCGGCACCTCGGGCCAACGCGGTTAGATCGCATTTTGCATGAGAAATGAAACACCATGTTTTGTTGACATGTTGTCCCGTTCGAACATGTCAGTGAGACGATGGAGAGTCCTTTTGTACAATTTCTGAACGGATGTCTATGTAGGCCGAGGCGCCTCTTCCTGTATTGTGGCAACCATCCACCAGCTATTCGCCTTTCCCTCTCGATTTGGAACTGCTGTCGCACGCTCTTCCTCCCTTCATTTGCCTTCACCTTTCCTTCTGCCATTGTTCGATCGTCTTCTCCATGGAGGGAACAGGCCAGAAACGACCCCGTTATTCTTGCCCTGATCTGAAAGATGACGTGGTGGAGGAACTCATTGATCGGTGCGACGTCATCACCTCGGCTAGCATGGAAGGTTCGTTCAAGACCATTCTCGACTCAACCAATAACATCATTACAAAGAATCCAAGGGTCCAGGAGCGGTTTGATCTCCCCTATCTTCTTCGCCATGACCCTGCTCGCTGGCGCGTGGACAACGGAAGCCTCGCCTTATGCAAGTTCATGTTGCTTGATAATGATACGCGTGATGTTAACATGTCATCGCTTAAGGGTAAGGCCTAGGCTGGCGCAAATGGAGATTGGGTTGTTTATATTGGGCACAACTTCGAGTGGGAACTTGTGAATGTGTACACTCGTCACCAGGTTCCACTTCCAAAAATCTCAGAGTGCCCTGAGGTTGAGTGCACAGATGATCTACGTATGTTCAAATACAATCATGGTGACCGTCATCTATGGAGGATAGCAATTTGTCGAGTTCTCAACCACTCTTGGGATTACACGAACTATGATGTTGTTGCTATCTTCGAAAAGCTTGTTGCCCTCCTTACTTCCATGCCTCGATGGATATTGATGGAACATAAATTTCTGTACATGGATGAGTACTGTCGGGGGTATACCCCACGGGGTAACCTGCTACCTCTTGAGCATGCGTTGGTTTTTCCCTTGAGAGGAAAGGGTGATGCAGCAAGGTAGTGTAAGTATTTCCCTCAGTTTTGAGAACCAACGTATCAATCCAGTAGGAGGCTCCTGTCAGGACCCCGACTCGATGCCACCTCGATCTAGCATGTAGCACCTCATATCACTTTGCGGCCTCACGCACGGTATTCCCACGGGTGTCGTCTTACCTTTGCCCGGGACCGTTTGCGCCTTTTGGCACACGTATATGATAGTGTCGCTAGCATCCATATGGTAAAGAGCCCGGGCTGACATGGCTAGTCGTAAACCCAAAGTGGCACAGACTTACAGGGACAGGCATCCATGACCCAGCATCGAACGTGTCGGTCATCAGCAAGTGAATCCGGGCTGTAGCACTGGGCTAGCAGGACTCTGGTAAACCGGGCTGTAGCAGGCTAACATGACTCCGGTATCCATCGCGTGACATTTCCCCGAAGGGACAGACACAGGAACGAAGAAGGACACATGCCGGCCAGCCTAAGTGTTCTGGAGCAGTAGCAAGCTACCAAGGCTCAGTGGAAACACTAGGAGACATTTCCCGGTAAGAGAGGCTACTAAGAATAAACAACTAGATAGTCAGATCCCACACATACCAAGCATTTCAATCATACACACAATATGCTCGATATGTGCAAATACAACAAGGCATCACAACATGACTCTACAACACAAGTACTTAATTTAAGGCTCAGAGAGCCATACATATCATACACACAAGTACGGGTCACACGACCCAGCATTCAAGTCATACAGACATACAAGCCAACAGCGGAAGTAACTTGTCTGAGTACAGACAACTAGTAAAATAAAAGAGGCTTGGGAAAGCCTGGCTATACTACGTGGTCCTTCACAAGCTCAGGATCACCACCTGGGCCTCGGTCTACTCATCGATGTCAACGTCTACGAAGAACCCATCAGAAGGGGTTGCAGCGTCTTCTGAAAAATGTAAATTAAAGCAACATGAGTACAAAGGTACTCAGCAAGACTTACATCAGATCCTACATACATGCACATTATCAAGAAGGGTTGGTGGGGTTATTGCAGCAAGCCAGCTTTGACTCTTGGCTAAGCTATCCTACGATACACCAACTTGAAATGGTTTTGCGCACACGAGTCCACTACTCACCACTTCAATACACCATCGAGGATCCACCTCCGTCATCCTACGGAAGAGCCATCCTCGGCACTAACGCTTATCTTGAGATTTATCGCCTATCCAGGTTCCATCCGCAGGGAGTCCGGCCGAGGTTTCCCATACGGCCCCGAACGATGTGTACAGGGTTCCCGAGATACCTAACGGGTATCCGGTACATCGTGCCACGTACCTACCGCATCACAGCCCACCCCTACGGTCAGTGCTGTCCACGGCCTCCAGTAGGCTACAAACACCAGAAACTACTTGCAACTCCTGGACAGAGGACTAGGGTGAATAAGAAGTAGAGCGGGGTCATATTTCAGGGCCCAATGCTTGGTAGTAGCTGTATCTTAAACCACACATACAGATCTCAGTGCTTAAGGTCGGCTTCAATGAAACAACCCACCATGTACTCCTACATGGCCTTTCATCAATACCTTTACCAAATCGTGTTCACCAAATCACTCTCATTACCGACACGATCATTTCACTCTAGCCCATCACCCAGATGAACCAGACCTGACACGACTCTAAGCATAGCAGGCATAGCAAGGTAGGAACAACACAAACATATGGCTCAAACAACTCTTACACATGCTAGTGGGTTTCATCTAGTTACTGTGACAATGACAGGTCATGCAGAGGAAATGGGTTCAACTACCGTAGCACACAGCAGTTTGAAACGCATTGTCTTAATGCAGTAAAAGAGAGCAAGAGCGAGAATATGGGATTGTATCGATATGATCAAATGGTTGGTTGCTTGCCTGATGGGTCGATGCACTGATATTGTTCTTCGTTGGGGTAATCACGATACTCCTCAGGGGCAGGACCTGCCGCAGAGAGCACCGATACACAACATCACCAAACAATATACAACAATATGATGCATGCATGAAACATGGCAATATGGGTGTGTTGGGCTAATGCAACTAAAACCAGATAGGTTTGAACCATTTTGAATCAAAGATTCAAGTTTCAAACTCATATATGGCCCTTATAAGTGCTTAATCTAGTTCTGATCTAAACATCAGGTTCGTTTTCTTAAACATGCATGAAACCAGTATAGCTGGATAGATTGGATTTTTCTGATCATTTTTCATATATAAAACTTTGCATTTGGAGTTACCGATGATTTACTATGAATTTTTGAAGTTTGGGGTATTTTCTGGAATTTATAAATCATTCTGGATTTATTTTAATTCCAGAAAAGGATTACTGCGTCAGCATGATGTCATGCTGACCTCAGCAGGTCAACAGGCCGGTCCAGGTCAAACTGACCAGTGGGTCCCGCATGTCAGTAGTTAATTATACTAACTTAATTTAGTTTAAACTAATCTGGGTTAATTAGCAGAGGGGGCCCCACTTGTCATAGACTCAGGGGAGTCAACCTGGACCCACCCTGGTCAAAGTCAAAGTCAAACACGCCGGCGTCTAACCGCCGGCGAGGCCGAACGCAGCGGCGAGAGTGGTTTTGTGCACTTCGGCGACCAAATGGGCGGCGGAGAGCATCTACAGGTAGCTGGGACCGAGCCGCAGCTCTTGGTGGCGGTGGTTGAGCTCGGGGTGGCCGGAGACATCGCCGGCGACGACTTTGGCGGTCGCCAGAGTCGGGTGAAGACGAATCTGAGGCTACGGGGCACGGCGAGGCACGTGGTGAGGTGCGTTGGGCCCCTGGGAACGCGGTGAGTGCGTTAGACATGGTGGGGTGGTCGGTGGTTAGCCGGAGACACGTCGGCGACGAGCTCCACGGTGGCGCGTGCGGGTGAGCTACGTGTGCTCGCGGTGGTGCACGAGAGCGAGAAAGGGAAGGGGGAGGAGGTAGCCAAGCTCACGGCGATCTCGAGGGAGCAGACGACGCGGTTGGGGACGAGCTGGTGCGGCGGCGACGGCGAAGGGGATCTCCGGCGATGGCGGTTCGGTCGAGGTCAGTGCGGTGGCTTCGGGGCACGCGAGCGCTCGGGGCTCGGCTTGCTCGAAGGAGAGGAGGGTGGCGGAGCTCCTGGACATGGTGGCGCAGCGCAAAGACGACGGAGAGCGCGATTACGGCAACGGTGCGGCTGCGGTGGTGTCGGCCATGGTTCGGGAGAGCGAGGGAGAGGAGCTGGGGGAGAATGAATGTGTCCTGGGGGTTCGAGGCCCGACGTGGAGATCGTCCAGGCCAGCAGCGAGGTGAGGGGGTGAAGCAGGGCGGCGGGTAGCTGCGTGGCGCGCGCTGGCGTCGCCGTTGAGCAGCTGCCTGCCTGCCTGGCCAAGCCAAGCAGCTCGCTGGAGCGGTGGCTGGGCTGGGCCGGCAGGTGGGCCTGCTAGGTGGCGCTAGGTAAGTTTTCTTATTTTCCTGTTTTTTTATTCTGCAGGTTTGTTGCATTTATTTAAAATACCTAGACCACTCCTAAATTCACCAAACTGCACCTGGTCCTTAGTTGGAATAATTCTAGCATGGCACATTTTAGTTTGGGAGTATTTGAGCATTTGAAATATTTTATAAATTTTAAATGCCCAAATTCAAATATTTATGACTTAATTCAAAGACCTTAGGATGACCTAGAAAATTGTGCATCACTTTTGGCAGAGGTTCTGAACCAAGAAAAAAATGATGGACATTTTGGAAGGGCATTTCAGGTTCATTGAAAATATTTTTAGTAAACCCTAGTTGGATTCAGAGGGGGCTGGGGGTTCTGTCATCCCCATTTCAAGTTTCTGTTGAGAAAAATAGATATGATGCAACACTCTAATGCATGAACTATCTAGGGTGTGACAACTCAGCCCCACTCAAAAGAATCTCGTCCCGAGATTTAGGTTCCTCCGGAAAGAAGGCGGGGTACTCAAGTCGAAGACGATCCTCCCTTTCCCAAGTTGCTTCCTTCTTAGAATGGTGCGACCATTGAACCTTGAGAAACTTGATATCATGACGTCGAGTGGTACGCTCGGCTTGATCGAGGATACGAACGGGGTACTCTCGATACGTGAGGTTATCTTGAAGATCAAGCGTTTCGTGGTCCACTCCACGGATAGGATCCGGGAAGCAATGCCTGAGTTGAGAAACGTGGAAGACGTCGTGGACTCTGGAGAGATGCGGAGGTAGTTCCAATTGGTAGGCAACTTCTCCTCGTTTAGCGAGAATGCGAAAAGGTCCAATGTAACGAGGAGCCAATTTGCCTTTGATACCGAAACGATGGGTTCCCTTCAGAGGAGTAACCCGAAGATAAGCTTTCTCGTCAACCTCAAAAGTCATAGCCTTATGTTTTCGGTCGTATTGACTCTTTTGACGAGATTGGGATGTTTTCAACTTTTCACGAACAATGCGAACTTGCTCTTCTGCTTCCTGGATCATGTCCGGGCCAAAGAATTGTCTTTCCCCGGTTTTTGACCAGTTAAGAGGCGTTCGACATCTTCTTCCATAGAGAACTTCAAAAGGGGCTTTACCCAAGCTAGATTGATAGCTGTTGTTATAAGCAAATTCGGCAAATGGAAGGCATTTCTCCCAATCCATTCTGAATGAGATAACAGAAGCTCGAAGCATGTCTTCTAGAATCTGGTTGACACGTTCTACTTGACCACTTGATTGAGGATGAAAGGCAGTGCTAAAGGAAAGGCGGGTTCCCATAGCATTTTGGAAACTTTCCCAAAATCGAGAGGTAAAGAGACTTCCTCGATCCGAGTTAATTTCCAGTGGAACACCATGGAGAGACACTATTCGGGAGATGTACAAGTCTGCTAATTGACTAGCGGTTATGCTCTCGCGAACAGGTAAGAAATGGGCTACTTTGGAAAGACGATCGACAACGAGGAAGATAGCGTTATTCCCTCTCTTGGTCCTGGGAAAACCGGTAATGAAATCCATACCAATTTTGTCCCATTTACATTCAGGAATAGCTAAGGGTTGAAGGGTGCCAGCCGGCCGTTGATGTTCTGCTTTTACACGACGACAGATGTCGCAGCTAGCAACAAACTGAGCAATGTCTCTCTTCATCCTGGTCCACCAGAACGTCTGGCGTAGGTCCTGATACATCATAGTACTACCGGGATGAATGGTGAGAGGAGATTCATGAGCCTCCTTAAGGATCAACTGCCATAGATGCTGGTTCTTGGGAACCACTAAATGGTTCTCAAAGTACACAACACCATGATCATTTGTGGAGAAACACCTAGCACCTCCGCTAGCAATGTTCTCCTTGATCCTAGATATTCCTTTATCTTGCTTTTGGGCAGCGATAATTTGATCCTTAAGAGTAGGTTTCGCCACCAAGGTGGAAAGAAAGCCTTGAGGAACAATGTGAAGGTTAAGCTTCCGAAATTCCTCATGGAGAAGCGGTTGACTTTGTGGTAACATCAGATTGTTACAGTAGGATTTACGACTTAGAGCATCAGCCATGACGTTGGCTTTTCCTGGGGTGTAAGTTATCCCTAAGTCGAAATCTGTGATCAACTCAACCCAACGTCTTTGCCTGAGATTCAGATCCGGTTGGGTGAAGATGTACTTCAGACTTTGGTGATCGGTGAAGATTTCACAACGATTACCGAGGAGGTAATGTCGCCAGGTTTTAAGTGCATAGACTACAGCTGCAAGCTCTAGATCATGAGTAGGATAATTCTCCTCATGTGGGTGCAATTGTCGTGAAGTGTAAGCAATTACGTGACGATCCTGCATGAGAATGCAACCTAGTCCTTGTCGCGAGGCGTCGCAATAGATAACAAAGTCCTTAGAGAAATCTGGTGGTACCAATACGGGAGCAGATGTCAGGCGTCTTTTCAGTTCCTGAAAGCTATGCTCACATTGTGGAGTCCACTCGAACTTTTTATCTTTCTTGAGGAGTTCAGTTAGAGGTTTGGCAAATTTGGAGAAGTTCTCGACAAAGCGGCGACAATAGCTCGCTAAGCCAAGGAAACTCCAAACTTGCTTGACTGATTCAGGTGGAGTCCAATTAAGGACGGCTTGAACTCGCTCGGGATTAACAGCAATACCTTTACCGGAAATTACATGCCCTAGATAGGTCACTTCAGGCAACCAAAATTCGCATTTGGAGAACTTGGCATAAAGGAGATGCTCTCGAAGTTTCATCAACACTAGCCTTAGATGTTCGGCATGTTCTTCCTCGTTCTTGGAGTAGATGAGTATATCATCGAGGTAAACCACGATGAATTTATCCAATTACTCCATGAAGATTGAGTTCATTAACCGAGAAAAGGTGGCTGGGGCGTTGGTTAAACCGAAGGACATGACGGTGTACTCGTATTGGCCATAGCGAGTAACAAAAGTCGTTTTAGGAATGTCCCCGTTCCGGATTTTGATTTGATGGTAGCCCAACCTCAAATCCATTTTAGAGAAGATGGAGGATCCAGCGAGCTGATCATACAGGTCGTTGATCCTGGGGAGCGGATACTTGTTCTTGATTGTGACCAGGTTGACTGGCCGATAATCTACAACCATCCGGTCCGTACCATCCTTCTTCTTGACGAAGAGGACCGGGCAAGCCCATGGAGACGAACTAGGACGGATGAAACCCTTTTTCAAGGACTCATCGAGTTGTTTCTTAAGCTCGGCTAGTTCAAAAGGTGCCATCTTATAGGGTCTTCTAGAAATTGGGACAGTTCCTGGAATGAGATCTATCACGAGCTCAACATCTCTGTCAGGTGGAACACCTGGCAATTCTTCTGGGAAGACATCCAGAAAGTCACGGACTACCGGAACGTCTTCGAGGTCTGGCAACGGACTGGCGTTAAGAGAATATAGCTGTCGCTTAGCTACTCGGGTCAAGACATTGACTATCTTTCCCGAAGGATGTGTGAGTTGAACAGTCCTAGAGAAACAATCAATTTTAGCATGATGGGATGACATCCAGTCCATGCCCAAAATGATATTAATATCCGAAGATTTGAGAGCTATCAAAGATGCGAGAAAAACAAGTCTGTCGACTTGAATTTCATTCCCATGGCTTACTCTAGAAGTTTGCCATTTGGATCCCGGGGTTTGAATTACCATAGAGGTGGGCATCTCACAGAATGTGGTGTTATGCAGACGAGCATAGCTCTCGGATATAAATGAATGAGATGCTCCTGTATCGAAAAGAACAGATGCCGGGTGGCAATTAACAAGGAGCGTACCGAGAACGACGTTGGGATCCTCTTGAGCTTCCTCAGCAGAGATACAGTTGACATGGCCACGTGCAGCGGTGGCCGGCTTGGCGTAGAACACCTTCCCTGTCGGCTTGCCACGGCCAAAAGCTTTTCCAGATTGGCTGGGGTTGGTCTGGGGACACTTGCGCAGATAGTGGCCCGATTCCCCACATTTAAAGCAAGTCACAGAGCTGGTACGTGGAGGAGCATTGTTGGTTGGACCACCATAGGGCTTGGCTGGTGCAAACTGTTGAGCGGGGCGAGGCGCCTGAAAGGATGGCCTCGGTGTGAACCTGGGTGGCAGGGCAGTGTTAGGCACCCACACGCAGTGCTTCTGAGGACCAGCACCGGATGAGGAACCCATGTCACGGCCATGCTTGCGTGTTGCTTCATAATCAGTCTGACCAGACTCAGCACTGATGGCTTTGTTAACAAGCTTCTGAAAAGATGTGCACTCATGCAGACGGAGGTTGCGGCGAAGCTCAGGGCTAAGTCCCTTGCGGAACCTTGCTTGCTTCTTTGCATCAGTAGAGACTTCCCCAGTTGCATACCGTGCTAGGTTACCGAACTCCCTGCTGTATGCATCCACAGAGAGTCGGCCTTGAGTGAAACTGCAGAACTCCTCACGTTTACGGTCCATGAGACCCTCCGGAATGTGATGTTCACGGAAAGCCTCGCTGAATTCATCCCAAGTAGTGACATGGCCTGCTGGGCGCATAGCTCCATAGTTCTCCCACCATAGACTGGCGGGGCCTTCAAGATGATATGCAGCAAAGGTGACCTTGTCAGCCTCAGCTACTAGCGCAGAACGCAGTTTGTGAGTAATACTGTGAAGCCAGCCATCGGCGTCGAGAGGCTCAACGGAGTGGTGGAAAGTGGGTGGATGTAACTTGATGAAATCACTGAGTGACACCAAGTTATTCCTCTGATGGTGTGCTGTGTTTTGCTCGATGCGCTCCAACAAACGGTTAGTCTCCCGATTGTTTCTCTCGGCTTCCAGCATAACTTCGGCCAGAGAGGGCGGTGGAGACAGGTTTGTTCCCCCAACTCTGCTGCCTTCGGCCTGCTCTGGGGGAGCAGGGTTGGTGCGGGTGTTAACCATCCTAGGAAACAAAACAATAGTTTAGTCCAGGATGATAGGATTCTGACATAGAATGTAGAATGTAATGGATAACTTGGAATGTAAGATGATCATCCGTATGACCTGGTAGATACAGAAACTGCTTCTTTTATTCCATCGTCATACACACCATACAAGGTTTAGTACAGAACAAAACAAAGTACTGCTACGGTGAAAATAGGATTACATCTCATCGGAGGCATTCCGAGCTCCTATACATTATTTTTCTACACCTCCGGAAGGCGGTACAAGCTAAGGCATATCCCACGAGTCACGCAGGATGGTGGACGATACAGCTAGTATGATACTAGTGATACTACTACTAACTCAGATAGCTCCGTAGTAGTCTTCATAGAAGTCACCTCCATAGCCTGGAAGCTCAACGTGATCATCTGGAAACAGTCGGTCCCGTGGAGCTTGTGGACCATAAGGGCTAGGATGAGGTCTTGGACCAACAAATGGTGGCCTGCGGGGACCGCGAGGTGGGGTGATGCCTCCTACATCACGCCAATCCATCACGTCTGGAAGAGCAGATCTCACAGGATAGAGATCTCGCATATCCATGTACCCAGCGTGCACAGCCGGTGCAAACCGAGTCAAAGTGGCCCAATGATCAGCACGGGTATTGAAAAGCTCTAGTCTCAAGGCCCGATTTTCACGGTCCTTGTCTTCAAGCAACTGTGCAGTGGCGCGGGTCCGTGAATCCTCCTGAGTGGAGTCAGCATAGATAGCCTGGAGATAACCTTGTGCTCCTGGAAGTGATGCTGGCATATACCGGAAGTCAGAGTCCCGAAATAGGCCAGTCCTGACTCGCATGATGGTCATCATAGAGTAGGCAGCATCCTGCACGGCCATCTCAATAGTAACCCTGAGTCCATAGGAGCAGTGGAGGGGCTCGGTAGATCCGGGATAACATGGAAATATCCTGACAGTACAAAAATATTGACTTTGATTAAAGTCTCGGAATTGCTCTTCGACCGTGTACTTAGGATACCAACGGTACCCTGCCTCAGTCATTACCCTGACCAACATAGCAGTATGGCCGGGTACATCTAGACATTGAGTCAAACGAACCACTTGATTCTAAGGACGGGTCGCCATCTGGAACATGATAAACACAAGACATTAAGATTCCTAGCAGAAATTGGACAGCATAACGGCTGTAAATGCTCAAAAGGATTTTTAGTCATTTGACAAAGAATTGCATAGACACCCAACAACATCATATCAAGGTTCTGGGTCCATCTTAGCAATATAATGGGGTAGTAGCACTGAACTAGGCTTGTATCCATCAAACCTATAAGGTACTACTGATTAGTAACACGTGAACCTGATAGAGAGGAGAGATCCTAGTCCTTAACCCCCGGTAGAAGAATAGACTGACTCAGATCAGAATGTTATGAGATAAAGGAGTAAAAAAGAGCCTAACGATCCATCCCACGAACAAATCCCCTACATATAACTAAAGAATTTCTAGACTCAACATCGACCAGTTTGGCTTGGAGAACCTACAGGCAGTCCGGCTCTGATGCCGACGCTGTCAGGACCCCGACTTGATGCCACCTCGATCTAGCATGTAGCACCTCATATCACTTTGCGGCCTCACGCACGGTATTCCCACGGGTGTTGTCTTACCTTTGCCCGGGACCATTTGCGCCTTTTGGCACACGTATATGATAGTGTCGCTAGCATCCATATGGTAAAGAGCCCGGGCTGACATGGCTAGTCGTAAACCCAAAGTGGCACAGGCTTACAGGGACAGGCATCCATGACCCAACATCGAATGTGTCGGTCATCATCAAGTGAATCCGGGCTGTAGCACTGGGCTAGCAGGACTCCGGTAAACCGGGCTGTAGCGGGATAACATGACTCCGGTATCCATCGCGTGACATTTCCCCGAAGGGAAAGACACAGGAACGAAGAAGGACACATGCCGGCCAGCCTAAGTGTTCCGGAGCAGTAGCAAGCTACCAAGGCTCAGTGGAAACACTAGGAGACATTTCCCGGTAAGAGAGGCTACTAAGAATAAACAACTAGATAGTCAGATCCCACACATACCAAGCATTTCAATCATACACACAATAGGCTCGATATGTGCAAATACAACAAGGCATCACAACATGACTCTACAACACAAGTACTTAATTTAAGGCTCAGAGAGCCATACATATCATACACACAAGTACGGGTCACACGACCCAGCATTCAAGTCATACAGACATACAAGCCAACAGCGGAAGTAACTTGTCTGAGTACAGACAACTAGTAAAATAAAAGAGGCTTGGGAAAGCCTGGCTATACTACGTGGTCCTTCACAAGCTCAGGATCACCACCTGGGCCTCGGTCTACTCATCGATGTCAACGTCTACGAAGAACCCATCAGAAGGGGTTGCAGCGTCTTCTGAAAAATGTAAATTAAAGAAACATGAGTACAAAGGTACTCAGCAAGACTTACATCAGATCCTACATACATGCACATTATCAAGAAGGGTTGGTGGGGTTATTGCAGCAAGCCAGCTTTGACTCTTGGCTAAGATATCCTACGATACACCAACTTGAAATGGTTTTGCGCACACGAGTCCACTACTCACCACTTCAATGCACCACCGAGGATCCACCTCCGTCATCCTACGGAAGATCCATCCTCGGCACTCACGCTTATCTTGAGATTTTTAGAAGTATCCATTTACTTGTCTATGAACTGTATAGGCAACCAAGTAGTCCTTTACCGCGGACGCGGCTATTCGAATAGATAATGTTAACCCTGCAGGGGTGTACTTCTTCATACATGTTTCCACCACTTAGCGTCTGCACACGACATGTGCTCGTAAGACTTCAAGCAAAAGCCGACGTGGGTGTAGACCACGACCTACCTAAGCACCTAAGTCTCTAGTCCAGGTTTATCGCCTATCCAGGTTCCATCCGCAGGGAGTCCGTCCGAGGTTTCCCATACGGCCCCGAACGATGTGTATAGGGTTCCCGAGATACCTAACGGGTATCCGGTACACCGTGCCACGTACCTACCGCATCACAGCCCACCCCTACGGTCAGCGCTGTCCACGGCCTCCAGTAGACTACAAACACCAGAAACTACTTGCAACTCCTGGACAGAGGACTAGGGTGAATAAGAAGTCGAGTGGGGTCATATTTTTGGGAGAATGAATGTGTCCTGGGGGTTCGAGGCACGACGTGGAGATCATCCAGGCCAGCAGCGAGGCGAGGGGGGTGAAGCAGGGCGGCGGGCAACTGCGTGGCGCGCGCTGGCGTCGCCGTCGAGCAGCTGCCTGCCTGCCTGGCCAAGCCAAGCAGCTCGCTGGAGCGGTGGCTGGGCTGGGCCGGCAGGTGGGCCTCCTAGGTGGCGCCAGGGAAGTATTCCTATTTTCCTGTTTTTTTTATTTTGCAGGTTTGTTGCATTTATTAAAAATACCTAGACCACTCCTAAATTCACCAAACTGCACCTGGTCCTTAGTTGGATAATTCCAGCATGGAACATTTTAGTTTGGGAGTATTTGAGCATTTGAAATATTTTATAAATTTTAAATGCCCAAATTCAAATATTTATGACTTAATTCAAAGACCTTAGGATGACCTAGAAAATTGTGCATCACTTTTGGCAGAGGTTCTGAACCAAGACAAAAATGATGGACATTTTGGAAGGGCATTTCAGTTTAATTAAAAATATTTTTAGTAAACCCTAGTTGGATTCAGAAGGGGTTGGGGGTTCTGTCATCCCCATTTCAAGTTTCTGTTGAGAAAAATAGACATGATGCAACACTCTAATGCATGAACTAGCTAGGGTGTGACAGCTCCTCCCAAGTCCCATGCGCCTACACAAACAAACAAAAACCTCGCAACCAACGCGATCAAGGGGTTGTCAATCCCTTCATGACCACTTGCAAAAGTGAGATCTAATAGAGATAATATGATAAGATAAATATTTTTGGTATTTTTATGATATAGATTGAAAAGTAAAGATTTCAAAATAAAGTAGATTGGAAACTTATATGATAGATAATAGACCCGAGGGCCATAGGTTTCACTAGTGGCTTCTCTCAAGATAGCATACATATTACGGTGGGTGAACAAATTACTGTCGAGCAATTAAAAGAAAAGTGCATAGTTATGAGAATATGTAGGCATGATCATGTATATAGGCATCACGTCCGCAACAAGTAGATCGAAACGATTCTGCATCTACTACCATTACTCCACACATCGACCGACTCATGTCTGCATCTAGAATATTAAGTTCATAAGAACAGGGTAAAGCATTAAGCAAGATGACATGATGTAGAGGGCTAAACTCAAGCAATATGATATAAACGCCATCTTTTTATCCTTGATGGCAACAATACAATACGTGCCTTGCTGCCCCTGTTGTCACTGGGAAAGGACACCGCAAGATTGAACCCACAGCTAATCACTTCTCCCATTGCAAGAAAGATCAATCTAGTAGGCCAAACTAAACTGATAATTCGAAGAGACTTGCAAAGATACCCAATCATACATAAAAGAATTCAGAGGAGATTCAAATATTTCTCATAGATAACTTGATCATCAACCCACAATTCATCGGATCTCGACAAACACACTGCAAAAAGAGTTACATTGAATAGATCTCCAAGAAGAGGAAGGAGAACTTTGTATTGAGAATCAAAGAGAGAGAAGAAGCCATCTAGCTAATAACTATGGACCCGAAGGTCTGTGGTAAACTACTCACAACTCATCGGAGAGGCCTTGGTGATAATGGAGAGGCCTTCCATGGTCGATTCCCCCTCCGGTGGAGCGCCGGCGAAGGCTCCAAGATGGGATCTCACGAATACAGAAGGTTGCGGCGGTGGAAATAGTTTTTCGTGGTGCTCCTGCATGTTTTCAAGGTACGTGGATATATATAGGAGGAAGAAGTAGGTCGGTTGAGCCACGAGGGGCCCACGAGTGTGGGGGGCGCGCCCACCCCCCTAGGGCGCGCCCTCCTACCTCGTGGCCGCCTCCTTGCTTCCTTGACGTCCACTCCAATTCTCCTAGATTGCGTTTGTTCCAAAAACGATTCTCCTGGAGGTTTCATTCCGTTTGGACTTCGTTTGATATTCCTTTTCTGCGAAACACTGAAATAGGCAAAACAAAATAGCAATTCGGGCTAGGCCTCTAGTTAGTAGGTTAGTCCCAAAAATGATATAAAAGTGTAAAGTAAAGCCCATAAACATCCAAAACAGGTAATATAATATCATGGAACAATAAAAAAATATAGATACGTTGGAGACGTATCATAACCCTCCGGATGTATGACCCAACTAGAGCTTGGCGACTCACTAGCGACCCGCCCGGACTTGGCGGTTCACGGGCAACCCACCTGACATTGCGACTCACGGGTGACCCGACGGGCGGGTCAGACGGATGACAAGGCCCAAGGCCCAGAAGGCCGGCTCAAGCTATGGTGGGCCCGTTTACGAGGAAATACATAAGGAGTTTTCCCTTAAGGGGGGCAGACTAGGATTCTGCTTGTTATGGAGTAGTCCTAGTCTTACTAGGACTCCACATGTAACCCGCCCCTCGAACTTATATAAGGAGGGGCAGGGCACCCGAAGAGGGATAAGAAAAAATAATCTCTAAGGCTAGACACAACTAAAGGGGAGCCGGCTTATGCGGTGTCTCCCTGATGAGCATAATGAGATCTAGCCACAAACAACATGTAGGGCTATGACCGGATGATGTTTCCTGGGTCCCGTAGCTTTCTAAATCCTTGTCTTGTGTGTTGATCCACCTTGCATCTCTCTCCTGATCAACCCCTCTCAAGCTATCACATAGATGCTTGGCCTCACGACTAAGTCCTCACACTAGGACATCTGTCGTGACGTTTCCAAGATAGTTGGCGCCCACCATGGGGCCACGCACGGTGGTGTTGAGTTCTTGGAGGGATTTCATCTAGGGTTCGAGAAGTTTGCAATTAGCCGGATGCAACAAGATCGGTTTGGAAGAATCTACATCAGCATCGTAGTCATTAGTCTGGATTTACAACCCGTTCTGAAGAAGATGCGTCTGATCAACCGCTACTCTGGCATAGATACGCACCATCATGCCATGAATTTGCCGCATTGGTTCGCGGCTGAACGAACGGAACGATACAAGTTGACAGAGCCAACAGAGATTCACCGAGACAGACAGGTCCAGTCCGAAGATAAGCCGAGATCAAATTAAAAGAAATGTTTCCAAATCAAGATCGGATTAAACATCCACAACAATGGAAAAAGGAAAGGCTAGAATTGCCGCAACGGTTGTTGGATTCGTCCCGAGTCGACCAGAGACCAACACGCCACCATAGCCCATGAAGACCTAGGGCATTTTGAGGAAGCCCGTCGTTGGAATATACAAGCCAAGTTTTATAATGAAAGAATCCCACTTAATAAATAAAAGTGACAACATAGAAGACTTTCTATCATAAAGACCATGGTGCTATTTTGAGCACAAGTGTGGAAAAGGATAGTAGCATTGTCCCCCCTTTTTTGGGGGCCTTTTTTTGGCGTTTCTCTTTTTTGGCCTTTTTTTATTTGGCCTTTCTTTTTTTATTAGGGACAATGCTCTAAAAATGATGATCATCACACTTCTATTTACTTACAACTCATGAATTACAACTCGATACTATAACAAAATATGACTCTAAATGAATGCCTCCGACGGTGTACCGGGATATGCGATGACTCAAGAGTGACATGTATAGAAATTATGCATAGTGGCTTAGACACAAATACGATGTCAACTACATGATCTTGCAAAAATCAATATGGCTATGATGAAACGTGTCATAATAAACGGAACGGTGGAAAGTTGCATGGCAATATATCTCGGAATGGCTATGGAAATGCCATAATAGGTAGGTATGGTGGCTGTTTTGAGGAAGATATAAGGAGGTTTATGTGTGATAGAGCATATCATATCACGGGGTTTGGATGCACCGGCAAAGTTTGCACCAACTCTCAAGGTGAGAAAGGGCAATGCATGGTACCGTAGAGGTTAGCAATGATGGTAAAGTGAAAGTGCGTATAATCCATGGACTCAACATTAGTCATAAAGAACTCACATACTTATTGCAAAAATATACAAGTCATCAAAAACCAAGTACTACGTGCATGCTCCTAGGGGGATAGATTCGTAGGAAAAAAACATCGCTCGTCCCCGACCGCCACTCATAAGGTTGACAATCAAATAACACCTCATGCTTCAAATTTGTCACACAACGGTTACCATACATGCATGCTACGGGACTTGCAAACCTCAACACAAGTATTTCTTAAATTCACAATTAAATCAACTAGCATGACTCTAATATTACCACCTTCATATCTCAAAACAATTATTAAGCATCAAGTTGGTCATGGTATTCAATTCATTTCTTATGATAGTTCTTATTATACCCAACTTGGATGCCCACCATTCTAGGACCAATTTTATAACCATAGAAAATACCATGCTGTTCTAAAAGACTCTCAAAATAATATAAGTGAAGCATGAGAGATCAATAATTTCTACAAAATAAAACCACCACCGTGCTCTAAAAAGATATAAGTGAAGCACTAGAGCAAAACTGCATAGCTCAAAAGATATAAGTGAAGCACATAGAGTATTCTAATAAATTCCGAATCATGTGTGTCTCTCCCAAAAGGTGTGTACAGCAAGGATTATTGTGGTAAACTAAAAATCAAAGACTCATATCATACAAGACGCTCCAAGCAAAACACATATCATGTGGTAAATAAAAATATAGCTCCAAGTAAAGTTACCAATAGATGAGGACGAAAGAGGGGATGCCTTCCGGGGCATCCCCAAGCTTAGGCTTTGGTTGTCCTTGAATATCTTGGGGTGCCATGGGCATACCCAAGATTAGGCTCTTGCCACCCTTTATTCCAGAGTCCATCAAATCTTTAACCAAAACTTGAAAACTTCACAACACAAAACTCAACAGGAATCTCATAAGCTCCGTTAGTGCAAGAAAGAAAAACCAACACTTAAGATACTATAATGAACTCATTCTTTATTTATATTGGTGTTAAACCTACTGTATTCCAACTTATCTATGGTTCATACCCCCCGATACTAGCCATAGATTCATCAAAATAAGCAAACAACACACGGAAAACAGAATCTGTCAAAAACAGAACAGTCTATAGCAATCTGTAACTTTCGAATACTTATGGAACCTTAAAAATCCTACCAAAAGTGGAAATCCTAGGTAATTTGTCTATTGATCTACTTCAAAAAGCATCAACTCAAAAGCATGTTTCTGTGATTTATTGAATTTTTTCTCGTGAGCGCAAAGTTTCTGTTTTTCAGCAGAATCAAATTAAGTTTCACCCAAGATGATCCTATAGGTTCTACTTGGCGCAAACACTAATTAAAACATAAAACCACATCTAACCAGAGGCTAGATGAATTATTTATTACAACAGGAGCAAAAAGCAAGGAACAAAAATAAAATTGGGTTGCCTCCCAACAAGCGCTATCATTTAACGCCCCTAGCTAGGCATAAAAGCGAGAATAGATCTAAGTATTGCCATCTTTGGCATTCAATTCATAAGTGGCTCGCATAAGAGATTTATAAGGTAATTTAATATTCTTTCTAGGAAAGTGTTCCATGCCTTTCCTTAACGGAAATTGGAATCTAATATTTCCTTCCTTCATATCAATAATTGCACTAATCGTTCTAAGGGAAGGTCTACCAAGAATAATAGGACATGAAAGATTGCAATCTATATCAAGAACGATATAATCTATGGGCACATAATTCCTATTTGCAAAAATAGCAACATCATTAATACTTCCCATAGGTTTCTTAATTGTGCAATCCGCAAGGTGCAAATTTAAAGAGCAATCATCAAATTCACGGAAACCAAGCATATCACATAAAGTTTTTGGAATCATGGAAACACTAGCACCCAATCAGACAAAGCATAGCATTCATGATATTTTATTGTAATTTTTATTGTAGGTTCCCACTCATCATAAAGTTTGTAGGGATAGAAACTTCTAATTCAAGATTTTCTTCATAAGGTTGCATCAAAGTATCAACGATATGTTTAGTAAAAGCTTTATTTTGGCTATAAGCATGATGAGAATTCAACACGGATTGCAAAAAGGAAATGCAATCAATTAAAGAACAATTATCATAATTTAATTCCTTGAAATCAAAAGTAGTGGGTTCATTGCTATGTAAGGTTTTAATCTCTCCAATCCCACTTTTACCAATTTTAGCATCAAGATCAAAATACTCCAAATCGTTGGAACGCCTTTTAACTAAAGTTGATTCACCTCCAGTCCCATCATTATTAAGATTCATATTGCAAAACAGGGATTTAATAGTGTACACATAAACAACTTTTAGATCTTCATCATTATTTTCATGAAAACTAGAAGAACACGCTCTTACAAAGCAATATTTCTTAGCACGCATCCTAGCGGTTCTTTCTTTGCACTCATCAATGGAAATTCTCCTGGCTTTGAGAGACTCATTGATATCATGCTTAGGTGGAATAGATCTAAGTTTCAAAGAATCAACATCAAGAGAAATTCTATCCATGTTCCTAGTCAATTCATCAACTTTAAGCAATTTTTCTTCAAGCAAAGCATTGAAATTCTTTTGAGAATTCATAAATTCTTTATCATCAATCTCAAAATCAGAGGGCATCTTATTAAAATTTCCATAAGAGTTTGTTGTAGGAATTACCATAATTATTAGAGGAATTACTAGGAAACGGCCTAGGATTAAAGTTTCCTCTATAAGCGTTGTTACCAAAATTATTCCTACCAACAAAATTCACATCCATAGATTCATTATTATTCTCAATAAAAGTAGACAAAGGCATATCATTAGGATCAATAGTGGCACTTTTAATAGCAAACAATTTCATAAGTTCATCTATCTTTTCACTCAAAAGATTAATTTCTCCTATAGCATGAACCTTTTTACTGGTAGATCATTCGCTGTGCCATTGAGAATAATTAACCATAATATTATCTAGGAGTTTAGTAGCTTCTCCTAAAGTGATTTCCATAAAAGTGCCTTCCGCGGCCGAATCTAAAAGATTTCTAGAAGCAGAATTTAATCCGGCATAAAAAATTTGTATGATCATCCATAAATTCAAACCATGTGTAGGGCAATTACATATCATTAATTTCATCCTCTCCCAAGATTGTGCAACATGCTCATGATCAATTTGCTTAAAATTCATAATATCATTTCTAAGAGAGATGATCTTAGCGGGAGGAAAATACTTAGAGAGAAAAGCATCTTTGCACTTATTCCACGAATCAATACTATTTTTAGGCAAAGACGAAAACCAAGTTTTATCACGATCTCTAAGTGAAAACGGAAATGACTTCAATTTAACAATATCATTATCCATGTCTTTCTTCTTTTGCATATCTGTCGGATATCGGGTTCCGAAAAACCATTAAGGTTCGAACTCTGGGGTGTGCACGAAGATCTTTCGCCTACCGATCCACATCCCAACGCCTCGCTGAGAATCTAAGCTACACGATGAACAACACAAGGGTCGCGAGGTTTATACTAGTTCGGGCCACCGTTGTGGTGTAATACCCTACTCTAGTTTGTGGTGTGGTGGATTGCCTCAGGGGTTGATGATGAACAGTACAGAGGAAGAACAGCCTCGCGAGGGGTGTTCTTGTGGTGGTATGCGGACGAACTTAGGTTGTCCTTCTACTGTGGTGGCTATCCCTATATATAGAGGCCTTGGTACTCTTCCCAAATATTAAGCGGGAAGGGCGCCAACAACGGACATTTTGAAGGGGAACATCTAGTACAAGTTATCCTGACTAAAGTTGGTCTTCGGCTGCCAAAGGCACTGGTGATGACGCCGTCTTGGGCTCCACGGTGACCTTCGTCCTACCGCTCTGCTGGTCTTGGTCTCGTTGCACCGAAATGGTAACCTTTACTTGATGCCTCGGTACTCCGCGCCTGCGCTTGCCCCCTTTGCACCAAAGAGGAAACAAGGACACTGCACAGGACGGCGCCCGCCTGGTCTCGATCGTCACGGCTTGCGTCATGAGCACCTCGCGAGGTACCCCTGCCTTGATCTCTCCGCCTCCTCGCGAGCCTGCCTGGTGAGGCCGCTCCTGAGGAAGCCTTCCGTCGTCCGCCCCGCGAGGCTTGGCCCCTCGCGAGGGTATTGAGCTTGAGTAGATCAGGATGGGCCGTACTGGGCCACCACTTGAGCCACGCCGCAGGCCGTAGGCAAGAAAGTCTGGGGATCCCCGTTCCTAGAACATCGACAATATCGCACAAATCAACAAATTTGTTTAGATGAGTAGCGGCATCTTCACTAGGAAGGCCGAAGAATTGATCTTTCATAACAAGATTCAACAAAGCAGCATTGATTTCACAAGATTCAACATCATTACGAGGAGAATCGGAGTGCTAAGGAAATCATTATTATTGGTATTGGAAAAATCACACAGTTTAGTATTATCTTGAGCCATTGTGACAAGCAATCCAACTCACAAGCACACAACAGCAAGCGAAAAAGAGGCAAATGGAAAAGAGAGGGCGAATAAAACGGCAAGGGTGAAGTGGGGGAGAGGAAAACGAGAGGCAAATGGCAAATAATGTAATGCGAGGGAGATGAGTTTGTGATGGGTACTTGGTATGTCTTGACTTGAGCGAAGACCTCCCGGCAACGGCGCCAGAAATCCTTCTTGCTACCTCTTGAGCATGCGTTGGTTTTTCCCTTGAAGAGGAAAGGGTGATGTAGCAAAGTAGCGTAAGTATTTCCCTTAGTTTTGAGAACCAAGGAATCAATCCAATAGGAGGCTCCTCCCAAGTCCCACGCGCCTACACAAACAAACAAGAACCTCGCAACCAACACGATAAAGGGGTTGTCAATCCCTTCACGGCCACTTGCGAAAGTGAGATCTGATAGAGATAATATGATAAAATAAATATTTCTGGTATTTTTATGATATGGATTGAAAAGTAAAGATTGCAAAATAAAGTAGATTGGAAACTTATATGATAGATAATAGACCCGGGGGCCATAGGTTTCACTAGTGGCTTCTCTCAAGATAGCATAAGTATTACGGTGGGTCAACAAATTACTGTCGAGCAATTGATAGAAAAGTGCATAGTTATGAGAATATCTAGGCATGATCATGTATATAGGCATCACGTCCGCAACAAGTAGATCGAAACAATTCTGCATCTACTACTATTACTCCACACATCAACCGACTCCTGCCAGCATCTAGAGTATTAAGTTCATAAGAACAGAGTAACGCATTAAGCAAGATGACATGATGTAGAGGGATAAACTCAAGCAATATGATATAAACCCCATCTTTTTATCCTCCCATTGCAAGAAAGATCAATCTAGTAGGCCAAACCAAACTGAAAATTCGAAGAGACTTGCAAAGATAACCAATCATACATAAAAGAATTCAGAGGAGATTCAAATATTTCTCATAGATAAACTTGATCATAAACTTACAATTCATCGGATCTCGACAAACACACTGCAAAAAGAGTTACATCGAATAGATCTCCAAGAAGAGGAAGGAGAACTTTGTATTGAGAATCAAAGAGAGAGAAGAAGCCATCTAGCTAATAACTATGGACTCGAAGGTCTGTGGTAAACTACTCAGAACTCATCGGAGAGGCCTTGGTGATCATGGAGAGGCCCTCCATAGTCGATTCCCCCTTCAGTGGAGCACCGGTGAAGGCTCCAAGATGGGATCTCGCGGATTCAGAAGGTTGCGGCGGTGGAAATTTCTTTTTCGTGGTGCCCCTGGATGTTTTCGGGGTACGTGGATATATATAGGAGGAAGAAGTAGGTCGGTTGAGCCACGAGGGTGGGGGTGCACCCACCCCCCTAGGGCGCGCCGGGCACCCTCGTGGCCGCCTCGTTTGCTGCTTGACGTCCACTCCAAGTCTCCTGGATTGTGTTTGTTACAAAAAGATCGCTCCCGAAGGTTTCATTCCGTTTGGATATTCCTTTTCTGCGAAACACTAAAATAGGCAAAAAACAGCAATTCGAGCTGGGCCTCCGGTTAGTAGGTTAGTCCCAAAAATGATATAAAAGTGTAAAGTAAAGCCCATAAGCATCCATAACAGGTAATATAATAGCATGGAACAATCAAAAATTATAGATACGTTGGAGACGTATCATAACCCGCCGGATGTATGACCCGGCTAGAGCTTGGTGACTCACTGGTGACCCGCCCGGACTTGGCGGTTCACGGGCAACCCGCCTGAACATTGCGACTCACGGGTGACCCGGCGGGTGGGTCAGACGGATGACAAGGCCCGAGGCCCAGAAGGCCGGCTCATGCTATGGTGGGCCGGTTTACGAGGAAAGACATAAGGAGTTTTCCCTTAAGGGGGGCAGACTAGGATTTTGCTTGTTATAGAATAGTCCTAGTCCTACTAGGACTCCACATGTAACCCGCCCCTCCAACTTATATAAGGAGGGGCAGGACACCCAAAGAGGGAGAAGAAAATAATAATCTCTAAGGCTAGACACAACTAAAGGGGAGCCGGCTTATGCGGCGTCTCTCTGATGAGCATAATGAGATCTAGCCACAAACAGCATGTAGGGCTATGACCGGATGATGTTTCCCGGGGCCCAAAGCTGCCTAAATCCTTGTCTTGTGTGTTGATCCACCTCGCATCTCTCTCCCGATCAACCCCTCTCAAGCTACCACATAGATGCGTTGTCCTCATGACTAAGTCCTCACACTAGGACATCTGTCGTGACGTTTCCACGACAGTTGGCGCCCAACATGGGGCCACGTATGGTGGTGTTGAGTTCTTGGAGGGATTTCATCTAAGGTTCGAGAAGTTTGCAATTAGCCGGATGCAACAAGATCGGTTTTGAAGAATCTACATCAGCATCGAAGTCATCAGTCTGGATTTACAACCCGTTCTGAAGAAGATCCGTCCGATTAGCCGCTACTCTAGCATACATACGCATCATCGTGCCATGAATTTGCCGCATCGTTTCGCGGCTGAACGTACGGAACGATACAAGTTGACAGAGCTAGCGGAGATTCGCTGAGACAGATAGGTCCGGTCCGAAGATAAGCCGAGATCAAATTAAAAGAGTTATTTCCAAATCAAGATTGGATTAAACATCCACAACAATGGAAAAAGGAAAGGCTAGAATTGCCGCAGCGGTCGTCGGATTCGTGCCGAGTCGACCAGAGACCAACACGCCACGGCAGCCCACGTAAAGCCGCCAGCTTCTTCTGGGCCACCTCTGCCGCCGTGGGTCCCATGCTTCACGCGCTGGCCTCCTCTGCTTTACTGCATCGGCAAGTCGAGCTCGTGCCCCAAGGCGCCGGCAACACATCCGCTTTGAGCTGCCATTTCCGTTGCGTTGAGCCACCGTCCGGTTCTTACACGTCACTTGCGCCTCTGTTGTGGTCTTGTGCTGAGCGCCGCACTGGGCGCCGGCCCGCCTCCGAACCTGTGATAGCCGCCCTCGCGGCTACTGGTCTTTGCTCCGAGCCCGGCCTCAGCCGCCATCACTAAGACGCCCTCACGGACCCGTGCTTTTCAAGCTGCCTCTAGAGTTTCGCTTTCCGCCTCGGTCTCGGCCGCAAATCGCCGTAGGATGCGAGTCGCCTCCGCTACCGTTGTGTTGTGCCGCCGGTCACCGAGCTGCATGGTTACACTAAGTCGGCCTCAAGCCTCCACTTTACGTCATTCCAAGTCACCTTCATCACTGCGACCTTGGGCCGTCTTCACCTCTGCTAGTGCGGCCCTTCGTCAAGCCTTCTGCACTTCATTACGCGCCAGTACAGCCGCACCTGAGAAACGGGTCTCCGAGTCGGCCATGCCGCAGCTGTAGCCCTGCCTCGCGGCTGTCGCCAAGTCGCCCTGTGACCCTGTCAAAACTTCCAACAGTATGCGGAGCTGCCTCTACTGAGGAGAACATGGTGGATGATAAACATACGTTGGACGAGCCACATTTTCCGCTAGTGTTCCAAATTCCTTCTTAAGTTCAGCAGCTCTTCTTGCGGAGAAAAAGCTACCTTCAGATAGATATCTAAAGATGAAGCAGATCCGCTGCTATAAGTTAAACGGCGAAAAGGATTGAAAGAAATCTACGCGACAGTCTGTATGCTTCACAGTATGATGGACGATGGGAACTATTTGGACGTGGTGTCACAACTAAACAAATTTGGAACTTTCCTCGGGTTACTACTTCCAATGAAAAATGATCTGGTGAAGAATGCACCAAACATCCGCCTTGTACCAAGTCATAACCTGTGTTCAAGCCGCCATTTTCGTTGTTGTAGCCATAAGTCAGCCACACCTATGCTACTACGGTCAACAGCTGTGCCCCGCGACCGCACTTCAACGACCCACCAGAGCGCCCTCATCGGAGCGGCCTCACCTCCAAATCGTCGTGCCTTGAGCCGGTCCTTTGCTGCAGCTGGCCTGCGCCATCGCCTCTGAGCCGTCGTGTCACGCTCGACCCACACGGACGGCTTGACTAAGTGCCCAGTTGGGACTTCAAATCAACACCTTCCAAATATCAAGACAAAAGTATGGAGGAAAAGATAGAACATGCAATACATGTATCAGTTGATGTTGGCAGTCTGCGTGCAGATCATCTATCGTCAAAGGTGCTATCCTTCCTATATATTTTATGAGAACTATATTAACTCATCCAAGAAAAATTACTCTGGTCTATGATATTTTTTCACAGGGCCATTATTCCTTACAAAAGGTGTTGCATAAGGGGCACGACCCAACATCACTTTAGCACTAGCGCTTGTCCATGCCGTGTTTCTTGACGGATACATGTGCGAGTCGCTGCCCCTGCTAAATCAACACCACGTGATTGACTCGCCCGTCCGCACAGTTTTACCGCGCCTGTGATTGACTCACCCATTCATGCGGTTTAACCGCGCCCGTGACTGACTAGCCCATCCGCGCTGGCTTACAACGACGCGGTCGGCTCACCCGTGATTGATTTCAGCTTCACCGTGGTGATCATCAGCTCCGTGGTGGATAATTACTGGCCTGACATATCAGGTGAAATCTATACAGTATATTTTTATATTACATACTGCTTTCTTTAAAAGAGCAGTTACTCTCGCTTGCAAGTTCTCCAATGCAGGACAAGTTGTCTATTACAAAGGGGGCTATTATATCACTAAGCTGATGAAATGACTCATACCAGTTTATATCACGGTCAAATATGAAGAATCTCAAGCCAACTTTTCAAGTCGTCTTAAGACTCAGGGGCTACATGGACATGGCTCAGTAAATGGTGCCCGCTTAAAGGCCGTTAGAAATTTCTGGCTCACAATGAAGAATATCCGGTTCAAAATCCGGTTCATGAGAAATCTCTCTCTCACAAAGCATTAAAGCTCAATATTCGGTTTAAAATCCGGCTCAAGGGAAACCTGTCTCCCATAAAACTCTGAAGCTTTCAATATCCGGCTCAACGCCCGGTTCAAGAACAATTCATTACTCACAAGTTCAAAGTTCTCAGAAAAATTAAAGGGACCAAAGAGAGTCTGTTGCAAAGCACAACTCAAACATAGGTACCTTGCTTCAATGACCATTGGGGGCTTGATCGTATTCGAATCATAGCTTAACCCCTTTGGCACGGCTTCCTGATCGTATTCGAATCATAGCCGTTCAAACATTTGATCATTTGGGGGATTGATCATGTTCGAATCATAGCTTAACCCCTTTTGGTCCTACTTACTGATCGTATTCAAATCAGAGTCGTTAAAGATTTAGACCGTTGGGGGCTGGATCGTATTCGAATAATGCCTTAACCCCTTTGGCACGGCTTCCTGATCATATTCGAATATAGCCATTTAAACAATTTGATCATTTGGGGGCTGGATCGTATTCGATTCCTAGCTTAACCCCTTTTGGTCCGGCTTACTGATCGTATTCGAATCAGAGTCATCAAAAAACTTCAAGGTCATTTGGGGGCTTCCTGTTCAAACATAGGTGTATTCACCAAAGAGAACATAGATGTCGGTACCCTCTTGATCGGTGCAATGCCAAAACTTCAAGGTCATTTGGGGGCTTGCTGTTCAAACATAGGTGTATTCACCAAAGAGAACATAGTTGTCGGTACCCTCTTGATCGGCGCAATGCCAAAACTTCAAGGTCATTTGGGGGCTACCTGTTCAAACATAGGTGTATTCATCAAAGAGAACATAGCTGTCGGTACCCTCTTGATCGGCGCAATGCCACAAACCACTTGGGGGCTTCCTGGTCGTATTCGAATCATAACCATTAGCCCTTTTGGTCTGGCTTACTGATCATATTCGAATCAGAGCCTTGTATTTTCTCTCTCTTTGACTTAAGTTTTTTGAAACAGTCTTCCGGGTTTTTCTTTTGATACTTTCTTGCTCATATATGAAGCATATATGTGGTTTCTATTAACCCGGCTTGACTTTGGACGATAAGTCACCAGCATATGACAATAATAAACATTTGGAAGTTTTGGCTTCTAAAGATTGGGTTATCACCCATACTGCACATGTCACATAAGCCGGTAGTATAATTCAATATCACAGGATAAGACTATATTATGTTCGGGTTGTTACCCGCCCTGGCTTTTGACGATAAGTCGCCAGGGCATATGTTGTTTAGACTCTGTGCAGGATTTACAAACCTATGACTTACATAAATGATTAAGTTCAAGCCCATCATCAAAGACTGAAATTGGTGTCTCAAAAGGGTTATCAATTCTTGATTTTCTCAAAGGCTATAAGCCGTCGGGTTATGAAATTCCGGCTTACAAGGAATGAGCATTAAGTCGCCATCGACCAAGAACTGCCAACTATTAAAACTATGGATTTACTTGTTAGCCGATAAGGTATTCAAATTTCAAAATAGCCAAACTTGGCTGGATTTTCTTGATGATATTAAATACTTGGAAGTTTTGTCTTCTAAGTTTTGGGTTATCACCTTTACTACATTGATATGGTTTTCAATGTCGCTTTAGCACAAAGGCTATTATTTATCACTGGATATGATTATTTCTACAATGGAAGGAGTAGTCCCGAGTTGCTGCAGGCTTACGACCCGGCACTTGGGGGCGACATTATTCAAGTTGAGATTACATCAAATATGCAAGTCCCATTGTCGGTGTCAAAACCGGCGGATCTCAGGCAGGGGTCACGAACTATGCATCTAAGGCTAATGGTAACAGGAGGCAGGGGACACGATGTTTTACCGAGGTTCAGGCCCTCTCGATGGAGGTAATACCCTACTTCCTGCTTGATTGATCTTGATGATATGAGTATTACAAGAGTTGATCTACCACGAGATCGTAGAGGCTAAACCCTAGAAGCTAGCCTATGGTATGATTGTTCTTGTCCTACGGACTAAACCCTCCAGTTTATATACACATCAGAGGGGGCTAGGGTTACACAGAGTCGGTTACAGAGAAGGAGATCTAACATCCGAATCGCTAGGCTTGCCTTCCACGCAAAGAAGAGTCCCATCCGGACACGGGACGAAGTCTTCAATCTTGTATCTTCATAGTCCAACAGTCCGGCCAAAGTATATAGTCCGGCTGTCCGGATACCCCCTTATCCAGGACTCCCTCAGTAGCCCCTGAACCAGGCTTCAATGATGATGAGTCTGGCGCGCAGATTGTCTCCAGCATTGCAAGGCAGGTTCCATCTCCGAATACTTCAAGGTAAATTTCGAACACTTAAGTCGTGTCCGGCACTGCAAGACAAATTTCACATACCACCGTAGAGAGAACAATAATCCACAAATCTAATCTGCTGACAACTCTTCATAGCGTGACAACACGCCACAGCCCGACCTTTATTCGAACTGTTTTTTTATAACCAGCTACCTCACACACTGCGAGGCGGTTTCCTTGGCATGTCTTGTCGAAGCAGAGATCGTGTCCCCCTTATTGCGGGATCCTCATCAATACGGGTATGGGTAACCCAACTGTGCCATCAATCGTGGCGCTTGGAAAATGAGTAATTTTGATGGACAAGTGGGGAGGCGCACATTTTTTCACTGCCTTTATAAAGGGATAAGGATCTCCCGCTTTCACCCACGCCTTCTTCCTTCTTTGCTCATTCGTTCTTGCACTCTCAAGCCCCAGCGCCCAAGTTCTCACCTTCTCCATAGGACCATCCGCATCATGTCCGGAGCGGGAGGCAAGTGGATGGCCTCCTCTGTCATAGAGGAGGATATTACCAAGCTTCGGGCGGCCGGATACCTGGCCAAAAACATTGCGCACAGGCCCCCAGCGGAGGGACAGATCACCCCCACCCCAAAGTCTTGGGAGAGAGTAGTATTCCTCCCTCATTTCATCCGCGGACTAGGATTTCCACTCCACCCGTTCGTCCGCGGGCTCATGTATTACTATGGGCTAGCTTTCCATGATCTGGCCCCAAATTTCATCCTCAACATCTCGGTGTTTATCGTCGTGTGCAAGGCCTTCCTCCGCATCAGGCCCCACTTCAGCATGTGGCTGCAAATCTTCTGTGTGAAGCCGAAGATCGTTAGCGGCCAGCAGGTGGAGTGCGGAGGCGCCATGGTGGGCAGAATGCCCAATGTTACATGGCTTGATGGCTCCTTTGTGGAGACCGTGAAAGGGTGGCAATCAGGGTGGTTGTCGGTGTCAAAACCGGCGGATCTCGGGTAGGGGCTCCCGAACTATGCGTCTAGGCGGATGGTAACAGGAGACAGGGGACACGATGTTTTTACCCAGGTTCGGGCCCTCTTGATGGAGGTAAAACCCTACTCCTGCTTAATTAATATTGATGATATGGGTAGTACAAGAGTAGATCTACCACGAGATCAGAGAGGCTAAACCCTAGAAGCTAGCCTATGGTATGGTTGTTGTTCGTCCTATGGACTAAAACCCTCCGGTTTATATAGACATCGGAGAGGGCTAGGGTTACACAGAGTCGGTTACAATGGGAGGAGATCTACATATCCGTATCGCCAAGCTTGCCTTCCACGCCAAGGAAAGTCCCATCCGGACACGGGACAAAGTCTTCAATCTTGTATCTTCATAGTCTAGGAGTCCAGCCAAAGGTTATAGTCCGGCTATCCGAACACCCCCTGATCCGGGACTCCCTCAGTAACCCCCGAACCAAGCTTCAATGACGATGAGTCTGGCGCGCAGATTTGTCTTCGGCATTGCAAGGCGGGTTCTTCTCCAAACTCCATAGACCTGTTGAATAGTGCCCGGCTTCTGGTGAATGTTGCGCTCCTTGGCTTCTGCGCCCAATAATGGCCATCTTCCACGTGTCAAACGAATGCGAAAAGCCAGGGTGTTTTTTCATTTACCCCCGTAGCTGCGCAAATGAGCCGCCTATAAACGAGACGGGGATTTAGATCCGAATCACACCATCTTCCCTCTGCGAGCATTCATTGGAGCGCATTCGACAGAGATCCATTCCATCATGGCCAGTCGACGTAGCTCCTCCTCTCGCCCCCCAGCCCTCAGCCTGGTGATTGGGAGAGATGCTCCGTCCCGCACAGCGAGCTAGTGGCGCTCCAAGCCAAGGGGTTTCTCCCCCCAACCTACATGGTCCCGGTTCGAGCCAGGCTCGCCACCTATAATGGCGGAGAGCGTCCCCAATCCCTCCAAAGGACAGCGGGTATGCCTTGTCCCTTATTTGATAAGAGGGCTCGGATTTCCAATTCATCCATTTCTCTGAGGGCTCCTGGAGTTCTACGGCCTCTAGTTGCACAACCTTACACATGCCTCCATATTGCATATTGCGGGCTTCGTAGCCCTTTGTGAGCTGTTTTGGGCATCGAGGCTCATTTCGCACTGTGGAAGAAGCTGTTCTGCCTTGTGCCCTGTTCTCAGGAGGGGTCGATATATCAAGTGGGCGGAGCCGAACTATGGCGCATCGCCGGGACCGGATATCTATCCGGAACCCCAAAGAAGGCGTCCGAAGACTGGCCTTTAGAATGGTTTTATATAGAAGATGTCCCCCTGCCGGACCCTGTTCGGATCGGCCTCCCTGAGTTCGATAATGCTCCTTTAAAGAAGTGCCTAAGCTGGCGTCCACAGAGCCCTCAGAAGGAAAATGACAAGGATGTTCTTTACCTGATGAGCTGGATAAGGTTGTTAGCTCATTCCGGACTGACCATGATCGGGATCATGGCCACATGCATTATGCGGGGGTGCAGCCGCTTCAGTATAGAGGCCACCACATGTGGGATTTCAACGGGGAGGACGACGCCACCCGGTGCGGCCGTAAGGGGCCGGAATCGGTTGCCGCTCTAATAAATATCTTGTCCGCTTTGTACAAGGGAGAAGAGGAGGAATTCCTCCGCGTCAACCCACGGGACGGATTTTCTATGTACAATCCTCCAAGCTGGGTAAGCGGACACTTTCACTCGCCCATCCGTTTCATATTCCCATAGTTAAGTATTCAGTCTAGCAATTTCAACGCAGGAGCTACGCCAGGCTATAAAGGAGATAAACAACCCTCATCCACAACCCGAGGACCCGGAACGGTCCTTCGACCCGGACTCCCAAGAGGATCCGGACTTATCTATGGAGCTGATCGATGGGGTGTTTCATCAATTGAGCAAGGACAACACCTTAGTGGACATTACGGCCGATTATCCCGGACTACTTCCAGCCTCACAAGTAACCAAGACCGAAGTCCCAATACTTTTATGATGATCCATCCGTGCTTATTTTTTATCACCGTATACCAATGGCGTTTTTGCAGGGGAAGTCCTTGAGGCGGAGGGCTGAGCCTGCGGTGGCTAGCCAACAACGGGCATCAAGGCCCAGCAGGCTGAAAAGAAGTGCGGTCCGGATTGAGACGCCGGTGCAACTGTATGGCATGCCATTTTATTCCCAGGTTTTATTCCCTCAAGGCATACTAACGCTCGTGCTCTCTTTAGGAAAAAGAGCGCTCGCCAGACTATATCCGGAGAGGTTGCCAATCGCGCCTCCACCAGCCAGGCTCCAAGGCCAGGTCCGGAAGCGGAGGGGAACACAAGGCGTGCACCGACGCTCCTGCGATAGAGGATGCGGACGGGCTGTCTGCCACCAATTCTGAGGTCGAGAGTGCCATGAACCACAGGCGTCGACGGACAGTTCTTCGTGACGCTTGTTTCTCCCAAGAGGCATTGGATGCCTTCAATACGGGAGATGCGTACCTCCGTGCCGCTCAAAATGGTCTAGCCAGAGCCACAGAGCAGTATGTAAAAGACATAAGGGTGAGAAAATTTGATGGTTATATATGTCAGTAGCCCCCGAGACTTGAAACAGTTAGAATAACTGATTTAAGGATCATTTGTTATGCAGGATCTTACAGAAAAGAATACCCAGCTGTCGCAGGAGCTGGAAGAGTGAAAAGCCCAACTTGAGGCCGCACTAGCCGCAGCAGGGGAGGCCAAGGAGACCCCCTGTGATAATATATGCTTCGAAAGATAAGTATGTTGTGAAGTGCGGCATGTGTGCAAATCTAACAATAACATTGCAGATGGCGCTGGAGTGGATCCGGACAAGCAACAACTCTTGTGCCGGTTAAAGGCCGGTGAGAGCGTGCTTACGAGGGTGAGGCAAGAGAAGAATAATCTCCAAGATGCTAACACCCAGCTGGGCGAGGAACTAAAGGATGTTCGTGCTCAGCTGTCGGACTCCGTGAAGGAGAATTGGCGGTTTCGACGCGGCATTTTTAGTAAGTGCTTGAACGAACTTCAAAAAAGAGTTCGGCAAGGAAGTCGATTGACAGAGTTATGTCTGTAGGTATGCTGACAGGTCGGCCTGCAGAGGAAATGCCCGGTTCTACGGATGACCTTCTTCCCGAGCTCTCACAACTACATGAACGAGTTCGGCAGGTAATGCAAGGCGTCGCCCAGGCCTTGTGGCCATCCGTCCCCATGCCCTAAGGCCTTGGAGAACTTGCAGAGAAGCTGAAGGGAGCGCGGTGGCGCTTCCGATTATGGAAGATATCGGCCTGCCGTCAAGGCGCCAGGGAGGCCTGGGCCATGGTGAAGACACGGTACACGAAGGCTGGCCCAAACCACATGTCCGAGGTCGGACCTATGGGGCCCGATGGGAAGGCGATCCCTGTCAGTTTAGTGTACGGCCAGGTAGAGTTGGCCGCCAAATATTCCCAACAGGACTGTAAACTAGACAGCCTGTTGGATGGTATTGAAGAGGAATATACCCAGTCAAATTGACTATGTAATTTAAGATGACATGTAAAATGCCTTCTAGCCAGATTGTAGATCGTTTGTCATGGCAGACCTTTTCGCTTCAACCTCGGGACCCGATAGTCCGGAGTGTGTCCGAATACCCTCTCGGTTATGTAAGAACCGGGGCATGCGTGGAGACCAGGCATAGGGGTCACTAGTGCTTGAACAGACAAGTGCCCAACTAGTTATGTTATATTACATGGTTAGTAAGAAACATCTTCTACGGAGAATAGTTCCGTTAGGGGTTCTTTTCCCTGGGAGGCATGCCCTAAAGTGCATGTCCGGACTGCGAAAAAAGCATAAAAGCATCTGGGGGCAGATAAATAAATGAGTGGGAAATCATCTTTAGTTCACCGACCGAATATTCCCTTAAGAACGCTAGCTTTCGGCTTCACCCAGTATGAGGTACACATCCGGCTGACCCAGCAGTAAGAATCTCAGAGGTGCTCCCTTTACCACCTAGCCGAACAATCGGGAACATAGGGGTAAGCACAGGAGCCAGGCAACCCAGCTTGGCCAAAACTTAAGTCATATCGATGCATATAATGGTGAATAAAAGGTACATGCAGAAGTGTGACACATGTGTTGGGCATGAGGCCTGTATAAACAAGCTTCTATTAAAGAAGCCCCCAGGTATAATGAGCGCGGATAGCGCGTCAATTGTGTGCGAACAAGATGCGAACGAGCCCTTTAATGGCTGTAAGAGAAAAGGAGGGAGAAGGAGAGAAATATAAGACTGCTAATGTGTAAAAAATAGACAGAGGAAGGAGACGAACACAGAGTCTGGCGCTAGGCATAGAATCTTCGGAGACGGGCTGCGTTCCATGGGTTCTGCTCGACCCGGTTAACCGATGCATCTCGCAGACGGTACGCTCCACCAGTCAGGACATGGTCAATGATGAAGGGACCTTCCCATTTTGGCATGAGTTTGTCCTTTTTCTTGTCCGGCAGGCGTAGAACTAACTCGCCAACATTGTAAGTTTTGGCCCGTACTTCTCTGATTTGATATCTTCGAGCCTGCTATTGATAGAATGCGGAACGGGCTTTTGCCACGTCATGCTCCTCCTCCAAGGCGTCCAAACTGTCCTGCCGATCGAGTTCGGCTTCTCTTTCTTCGTACATGTGCACACGAGGTGAGTCATGAATTATGTCGCAGGGCAGAACTGCCTCTGCGCCGTATACCATAAAGAATGGTGTGAATCCGGTGGTGCGATTCGGCGTGGTCCGCAGCCCCCAGAGTACGGAGTCGAGCTCCTCTACCCAGTGCGTGTTAGATTCCTTGAGGGACCGCACTAATCTGGGTTTGATGCCTCTCATGATTAGACCATTTGCTCGCTCGACTTGACCGTTAGTTTGTGGGTGATAGACTGAAGCGTAGTCGAGCTTGATGCCCATGTTTTTGCACTAGAGTTTGACCTCATCGGCCGTAAAGTTCGTGCCGTTATCAGTGATTATGCTGTGGGGGACGCCGTAACGGTGTACGACCCCTGATATGAAGTCTATCACCAGCCCGGATTCGGTCGTCTTAACAGGCTTGGCCTCTATCCATTTGGTGAATTTGTCCACCATGACCAGTAGGTATTTTGGCTTGTGGGTTCCTCCTTTAAGGGGTCCAACCATGTCAAGCCCCCAGACCGCAAAGGGCCAGGTGATGGGTATAGTTTGGAGGGCAGTGGGTGGCATATGGCTTTGGTTAGCAAAGAGTTGGCAACCGACGCGTCGTTGGACTAAGTCCTGAGCATCTGCCCGGGCCGTCGGCCAATAAAATCCTGTACGAAAGGCCTTGCTTACAAGGGCCCGGGCTGCGGCGTGGTGCCCGCCGAGTCCAGCATGAATTTCAGCCAGAAGATTCCGCCCTTCCTCTTCGGAGATACACCTTTGAAGGACTCCGGTGGTGCTTTTCTTATAAAGCTCTCCTTCATGGACTTTATAGGCTTTAGATCGCCACACTATGCAGCGTGCCTCGTTTTGGTCCTCGGGAAGTTCCTGCCTAGTTAGGTAGGCCAAGAATGGTTCTGTCCATGGGGCAATGACTGCCATTATTATGTGGGTTGAGGATGTTACTTCATTGGCAGAGCCTCCCGTTGTGTCAGAATGTTCGGTGTCGGGCGGTGCGGTTGGGTCCGGGTTGTTATTTCCGGATTCCCCTTCCCATGATACGGATGGCTTGAATAGCCTCTCCAAGCAAATGTTGGGGGGACTACATCATGCTTTGCGCTGATGCATGCTAAGACGTCTGCTGCCTGATTGTTTTCCCGGGCTATATGGTGAAATTCGAGCCCCTCGAACCGAGCGGACATTTTTAGGACGGCGTTGCGATAAGCTGCCATTTTCGGATCCTTGGCATCAAAGTCTCCATTTATTTGGGACATCGCGAGGTTCGAATCCCCACGCACCTCTAGGCGTTGAATGCCCATGGAGACTGCCATCCGGAGACCATGTAGAAGGACCTCGTATTCGGCTGCGTTGTTGGAGTCTGTATACATTATCTGGAGTATGTATTGAACTGTATCTCCTGTTGGGGACGTCAGAACGACGCCAGCCCCCAGACTAGCTAACATTTTGGAGCCATCGAAGTGCATGACCCAGTTGGAATATGTGTCGTACTCTTTAGGGAGTTCGGCTTCAGTCCATTCGGCGACGAAGTGGGCCAAAACTTGCGACTTGATAGCTCGCCGTGGCTTGTAGGTTATGTCGAACGGGAGGAGCTCAATAGCCCATTTGGCAATCTGGCCCGTCGCGTCACGGTTGTTTATAATATCATTAAGAGGTACTTCAGAGGCTACTGTTATTGAACACTCTTGAAATTAGTGTCACAGCTTCCGGGATGCCATAAACACCGCGTACGCTATCTTTTGATAATGCAGGTACTGTGACTTGAATGGAGTGAGGACAGTGGACACGTAGTAAACTGGTTTTTGAAGGGGGAATTTGTGTCTGTCCGTTTCTCGTTCGACGACGAGCACTGCGCTTATAACTTGATAAGTTGACACAATGTATAATAGCATTGGTTCGCCGATGTTAGGCGTGGCCAGGACCGGGTTTGTTGCCAATATGGCTTTTATTTCTTCGAGTCCGGCCGTGGCGGCATCCGTCCACTCGAAGTGTTCGGTGCGCCGGAGGAGGCGATAAAGGGGTAATGCCTTTTCTCCCAAGCGGTAGATAAAGCGGCTTAGAGCCGCCATGCATCCAGACAATTTTTGTATTTGTTTGAGGTCCTTTGGAATATCCAGCTATGACAGAGCTCGGATCTTGGCTGGGTTTGCTTCAATTCCTCTACCGGATACAATGAAGCCCAAGAGCTTTCTGGCTGGTACGCCGAAAATGCATTTTTCGGGTTAAGCTTGATGTCATATGTTCGGAGGTTATCGAATGTGAGCCTCAAGTTGTCTACTAGAGTTTCGACATGCTTGGTTTTGACGACCACGTCATCTACGTATGCTTCCACTGTTTTGCCGATCTGGTTTGCCAGACATGTCTAAATCATGCGCTGATATGTTGCGCCGGCGTTTTTTAGCCCGAAGGGCATTGTGTTGAAGCAGAATGGGCCGTATGGGGTGATGAATGCCGTTGCGGCTTGGTCTGGCTCTGCCATTTTAATTTGATGGTAGCCGGAGTATGCGTCAAGGAAACACAATGAATCGTGTCCTGCGGTAGCGTCGATAATTTGATCGATGCGGGGGAGGGGGAAGGGATCCTTTGGGCAAGCCTTGTTGAGGTCCTTGAAATCGACGCATAGGCGCCAGGATTTGTCCTTCTTCGGTACCATCACCAGGTTTGCTAGCCAGTCCGGATGTTTTATGTCTCTGATGAATCCGGCCTCCAGTAGTTTGGCTAGCTCCTCTCCCATGGCTTGTCAATTGGGTTCGGAGAAACGCTGAAGAGCCTGCTTGACAGGCTTGAATCCTTTTAGGATGTTTAGGCTGTGCTCGGCCAGCCTGCGTGGAATTCCTGGCATGTCTGAAGGGTGCCAGGGAAAAATGTCCCAATTTTCGCGTAGGAATTCTGGTAGTGTGGCGTCTACATCAGGGTTTAATTGCGCCCCATGGAGGCCGTTTTTGTAGGGTCCGTTGGATGGACTTGGAATTTGACTATTTCGTCCGCCGGTTTAAAGGAGGTGGACTTGGATCTTTTATCGAGTATCATGTCGTCCCTGTTCACCGTGGAGCGCAGCGCAGTCAGTTCCTCGGCCGCTAGGGCTTCGGATAGTGCCTCAAGGGCTAGTGTGGCTGTCTTATTTTCAGCGCGGAGTGCTATGTCCGGGGCACTAGCAAGAGTGATGATTCCGTTGGGTCCGGGCATTTTGAGCTTCATGTACCCATAATGGGGTATAGCTTGAAAAATTGTGAATGCCTCTCGCCCTAATAGAGCGTGGTATCCGCTGCTGAACGGGGCCATTTGAAACATGACCTCCTCGGACCTTTAATTATACAGCGTGTCGAACACCACATCCAATGTGATTTTTCCTGTAGAGCACGCTTCCCGACTGGGGCTTATTCCTCTAAAGGTTGTGTTGCTTCGCTCAATGCGGCTCCAGTCTATTTCCATTTTTCGAAGGGTTTCCTCATAAATGAGGTTCAATCCGCTGCCACCGTCCATGAGTACCTTGGTAAGGTGAAAGCCATCCACTATTGGACTGAGGACCAATGCGGCTGGTGCTCGGGTTGTTCAGAATTTAGGTTCATCACTGGAATTAAAGGTAATAGTCATGTCACTCCATGGGTTTATTGTTGCTACTTGGTAGACTTCGGCAAGGCTGTGGAGTGTTCGTTTCCGCATATTATTTGATGCAAAAGTCTCGAAGACTGTTAATACCGTACTGGTATCCCTAGGCTGGTGCTCTGTGAATTCTGGAGTTAGAAGCTCCTCGCCACTTCTGGCCACCTGCCGGAGTATCCAACATGCTCTAAGGCTATGAGTTGGTGTGGCGCCCTCTGTACTATGAATTTTACAGGGTCCATTGAGCCATCCCTCCAGTACGGTTCCATGCCCTATAGAGGGTTTTTGCTCTTTGGTGTTTAACCCAGGTGCCTGGCGATAATGCACCTTTTTATTTTGGACTGGGGTTGTATTCAGGGCCGGATTGTCCCAAAATTTATTTCGGTTTTCTAGGCGCTTTCCATCGCACAGTACTTTCGTACTATGGATGCCAAGTCGGCGAAGCGTGTAATTTCACGGCGACTTATGGCGTTGAGGATTCCGTTGTCCGTGCAATTATTACAGAAGAATGAAATTGCATCCTCCTCGCGGCAGTCCTCTATCCTGTTCATAACCAGGAGGAATCTGGCCTAGTAATGGTGTACTATTTCTGCGGGCTCTTGCTGAATTTGGGATAGATCCCTTATATTTGGGTGGGCGGGTGGAATTAAATCCGGAACCTCGCCCAATCTGAGACTCAGGGGCCAAGGAGTTTCCGAACTCAGAAGCTTGGGTTCTTGGATGTCGTCCAATGAATCTAGCCCGTTGCCTGACTTTAGGTTCAGGGCTTGAGTGACGTCCTCCCCTCCGCGGGTATCCGGCTTAGAGGGATCGAGAATCCAGACATAACTAGTCCTTAAGATAGATGAAGGCTTGCCGCATTGTTCCTCCACCACCGCAACATGGTGGGTGACCTAGGGAGAGTTAATATCTCTCGGATCGGGTTTAAGCCCAATCTGATCGTAGTCTGTAGCGACTCCCAGGGCGGCGATGCGATCCAGGAGCTCGTTTAAGGAAGATAGCTCCATCAGATCTAGCTGCTCGGTGAGTTCCGAGTTGACGTGGAGATTGCTTTCGATGACCCGAGAAGTCATCATCGGTGCGGCGGCCGAACAGGCGGTCATAAGAAAACTGCCTAGCCGGAGAGTTTAGCCGATAGCCAAAGCTCCTTTAGCAATAGTGCCCTCTTTAAAGACGGGATGAGGCATCCTTCCTGATGGCGACGGCACAGCGGAACTCTCAATGAAAGCACGAATGTCGGTGTCAAAACCGGCGGATCTCGGGTAGGGGGTCCCGAACTGTGCGTCTAGGCGGATGGTAACAGGAGACAGGGGACACGATGTTTTTACCTAGGTTCGGGCCCTCTCGACGGAGGTAAAACCCTACTCCTGCTTGATTAATATTGATGATATGGGTAGTACAAGAGTAGATCTACCATGAGATCAGAGAGGCTAAACCCTAGAAGCTAGCCTATGGTATGATTGTTGTTCGTCCTACGGACTAAAACCCTCCGGTTTATATAGACAGCGGAGAGGGCTAGGGTTACACAGAGTCGGTTACAATGGGAGGAGATCTACATATCTGTATCGCCAAGCTTGCCTTCCACGCCAAGGAAAGTCCCATCCGGACACGGGATGAAGTCTTCAATCTTGTATCTTCATAGTCCAGGAGTCCGGCCAAAGGTTATAGTCTGGCTATCCGGACACCCCCTAATCCGGGACTCCCTAAGTGGTTCTACATCACCGAGCCGCGCGACGCCAATTGGGTGGCGGCCCCCAAATTCTGATCCGGAATCCCCATGCGGCTCACCTCTTGGGAAAAGAAAGGCCTGGCCTGGGGCGAACCTGTGGAGCTGACCGGACTCGAGACCTGCATCAAAAGTATGAGGGACAAGAAGATCAAGCTTGTCAACATGGTCCAGGTCATGCTCATCCACCGGATCCTCCCGTGTCAAAGACGGGCATTCAATATGTGGTAGTTCGATCCGGCCGAACACCAGATGCTACATGAGCTCTTCGACACGACGCATAAGGACGTCTGGAAGGTGTTGTTCAAGACCGGCGAAGTTCCTCCTCCCACTTCCGAGGACCGCGGACTCAGCGCAAAGCGCCCTGCCAATCCGGTAAGTCCTTTGAGTATCACAAGATGTATCTTTCCCAACGTGTTCGTGGGAGGACTTTAAGTCATCATTCTGACTAAACAGGATTATGTGGAGACGGCGGAGCGGATCGACTGTTCGGCTCTGCTACCTAAAGATCCAGCGACCGCACTCCTGACGGAGATGCTGGTTCCGGCGCCTTACAAGGTGCCGGAGAAGAAGGCCGAGAAGAAGGCCACGGGGATCAGGAAGGGTCTCCGGTGCGAGGTTGCACTGGACGCCTCGCCTGAAGACGATGAGGTGCACTCCTCCCACGAAGGGGAGGAGAAGAAGAGGAAGGCCGCCCCATCCGGGGAGGCCAAAAGGTCCAAGAAAGCGGCCGCGGGGGCCAGGAAAGGTCTCTGGTGCAGGGTCGTGATAGACTCGTCGTCCGAGGACGCCGAGGCAGTTTCCTCCCGTGGAGACGGGGGGAAACATGAAGAAATTCCCCCTCCCCGCACTGGGGAGGAGAAGAAAAGGAAAGCCGCCCCACAGGGGGAGGCTAGGACGCCGAAGAAGGGAAAGGCATCTCTTCCGGATCACTCCACCATGGACACCTACAGCGAGGAGGAGTGGCTGCCCAGGGGCAAGCCCCGGGCGAGGTCGTAAGTATCCGCACTCTATAATACCTTTCGTGTGACTTTAACTTCGTAGTTTGTAATAACGCCGAACACGTGTATTCAGTCCGGCCTGGTCTAATCTCGGGGTATCCTCTTCGGATGGGTCATTGAGTGAGTCGGAGATGGATTCACTCCCGACGGCCACCTCCCCACGACCTGCGGACGACACCGAGGTGTTGTCCCAAAGGATACCAGAGCAGGGGGCGACAGTTCTGGAGACGCCCCAAGGAAAAATCCCAGACGCCGGGCACATGGGGGGTAAGATACCCATGGATTATGCGGACGGGAGCCACAACAAGTCTGGCTCCTCGCCGGTTACTGTACCGGAGCCTCCACAGGTTCCGGATTCAAGTGGGCAGCCCCTCGCTAAGGAGGGCGAGCCGGCCATGCCAATGACCTCCGCCCAGCCGGAGGCATCAGATAATTTACTATAAGTGCTTCGCGGTGCTTCCATTGACGAAGAGCACCGTACTCTTATGAGTATGGTGATTGAGAAGGTCCGGTCCACAAAAAGCGGGTTGACCGAAGCCTGCACCAGCCTCCTAACAGGCTTTGAGGTAAGTAATGAAAAGTGTGAGAAAATATCACCCGATAGACAGTAGCCCCTGATACTCTGTTTGGTTTTCGGAAAGAAAAGCCAAACGGAGGGTCAATTTTTAATCCACAGGAGTCTGACAGTACTTGTCTATGTTAATAAGCAGGCATTGCTGCCGACCGCCGTTGCGCGCACAGCTGAGGTCGCCGGACTCAGGCAGGACCTGGGGCAGGCCGAAGGAGAGCTTGGCCTTGTGAAGAGGCAGGTCGAGGAGAACAAAGGTAAGTGATACCTCGTCCGTGTGTCATGTAGAGGAGAAAAATTGATGATGCTAACAAAAAGCATCATGATTTTTAATAGGGGCTACGACCGAAGTGGCGGCCCTGAAGAAAGCATTGTCTGAGGCTGAAGCCAAGGCGTCCACAGAGCGCACCGAGCGTGAAGAGCAAGATGCTCGGGTGGGGGAGGTACAGCAAGAGCTCCAGGAGTTCGGCCAGAAGTTCGAGTCCTTGGAGCGTGACTTCAAGATGCAAGCGTCCGAGCTTGCCAAAGCCCTCGAGAGTGCGAAAGATGCCAAGGCCGAAGCCCAAAAGGCCCTCCAGGAAATCCAGGCGGCCAAGAAGATAGTGGCGGGTAAGGCATTCATTATGCAGAGCAAGCATGTGGAGGAGACCTTTCTTTTACTTAACCGAATTCGGAGCTCTCCAGGGGCATTCGCAGATCTGCCACGCAGCATATCGGATGCCACTGAGTTCTACCGCGCCGAAGAAGGGAGCTCAACGGAGAAGTTGTTTTGGTCCCAGTATGCCGGAGCCGAACACCCGATGCCATTGAGTGACCAACTGAAGCAATTGGTCGAACTCCACAAGGCGGCCGAAATAGCAATGAGGGGCTTGATAGTCCGGATGTGGCCTGGTGAGCCTCTTCCCGACAGCTACTTTGGCCTTGTAAAGCGGATGGTAAATGCCTGTTCGCAGCTTGAGGTTATCAAGCAATCCGTCTGCATTGAGGGTGCCCGCCGGGCCTTTGCCCACGCGAAGATGCATTGGGCCAAACTGGATGCTGAGAAGCTGGTGAAGGATGGACCCCCGGAGGGCAAGGAGCATCGCTACCCCGAGAAAAATTATGATGGCGTTATGAAAGGCGCTCGCCTTGTGGCAGATGAATGCCCCAAGAACATAATCTTTGAGTGAATGTACTCATGTCGTCTTTGTAATATGAGAACGAGTTTGTTTGCGCTATATAACGCTTTGTTGATTTGAAATATTACCTTCTGTGCAGCCGTTTATAAAATTCTAAAAGTAGGCCAGTCATCGGCTTCCGCCCCCGTGTAGCTAGTACTGGGGTGTTCGTGGAAAACCCAAACACTCTTTATCCAAGTTTTTGGTCCTTGAAGGAGGTGTTTGGCACAGCGAACAAGGCAATCAGACTATGCGGCTTTATAACTCTCACTTGGCCATAGAAGTCTATAATTTTAAATTTCGGTGAAGCCCCTAGTATTCGGGAGGCCGAACTGGGGCACTATACATGCCTAAATCGAACAAGGCCGATTCCTCGCCTTAAGCGGAAAGAATCTTTAAGTATTTAGTACCTCTCGAACAGCGACCAGCTCTCGCCGCATCATGACAGTCAGTTTTCGGCTTTCTCTACTGAGGTGCTCGTCCGGAAGAACCGGGACACAATCGCAGTAGTTCTCCCTGCGCTACCTTAGCCGATATAATGGAGTGTAAAGTACCAAAACAAGGGTGCCGGGCTAACCCAACTATTGACCCAAGACATGATTCGGAGCTGATGCATATAATGCTATAAGTTCGGGGTGCCGCACTGTCGAAAGTGTTCGGACTTTTCTTGCCATGTAATGGGGCTCAAAAAACCCCCTGGCAAACTGATCGTACAAAAGTGTATGGATGCAATATTAAATAAATATTCAAGGGAAAATATGAAGATAGTAATAAGAAGCTGACGTTGTATACTATTTCCCGTTGTTATTTGGATAATACGACAAGGTGTATGTGTACAATTAATGTGTTAAGCAGAAACAAATAGGACTATTTGACATGTCCTGTCCAAGGGCAGGCTGCATGCGGGTATGTAAAACAGGTATAACGATCATTGACAGAGACCACCTGGGTATTCCCGTGTGTGCAAAGCCTCTTGCCTCCTTGGTTTTCCCTCGTGTGATGAATCCGATGGTCCGGTTCTCTGAAGGGGCTGCCCGAAAGTAGGGTCTAGAAAGAAAGAAAGAAGAAGGGTATGCGGGCCTCATGGCGGCTGAACCGCACTGTGGGCTGCATCGTCGACCCGCCTCCACCTATGCCCATGGTATTTTGAGTGTGTAGTTGTGTACGCATGGCACAAATGCCGCTTAAATGGGGCTGGGGCGGAGGCCGGATTGCTAATCGAGCTCCTGGCATACCTGACGATCTTGTTGCCGGGTGCTCTGGACTAGCTTCACGGTGTTCAGGGTTGTCATTGCCGAATGGGCTGTCTGTCGAAGAAGGCTGCTTTGTACTTCTGCCGCAAGGGCCGCAATGTGCTCTTCCATACGGAGGGAGCGGTCTGTGTTTCCATTGACTATTATAACCCCGCGATGTCCTGACATCTTGAGCTTAAGGTATGCATAGTGAGGTACCGCATTGAATCGAGTGAACATGGTTCGTCCAAGTAGTGCATGATAGCCACTACGGAAAGGGACGATATCGAAGATTAATTCCTCACTTTGGAAGTTACCCGGAGATCCGAAGACCACTTCCAGTGTTATTGAGCCCATACAGCGGGCCTCTACCCCTGGAATTACACCTTTAAAGGTGGTTTTGGTGGGTTTGATCCGTGAGGGATCGATGCCCATTTTGCACACTGTGTCCTGATAAAGCAGGTTCAGGCTACTGCGACCTTCCATAAGGACTCGCGTGAGATGGAATCCGTCGATGATTGGGTCAAGGACCAATGCGGCTAAGCCGCCGTGACGGATGCTGGTAGGATGGTCCCTATGATCGAAGGTGATCGGACAGGATGATTATGGGTTGAACTTTGGGGCGACTGGCTCCATCACATAGACGTCCCTAAGTGCATGCTTTCGTTCCCGTTTGGGAATGTGGGTGGCATAGATCATGTTTACCGTTTTCACCTGGGGGGAAATTTCTTCTGTCCCCCAGTGTTCGGATGCCGGGGCTCCTCGTCATCATCGTCGTGTAGCCCCTTGTGCTTGTTTTCGGCATTGAACTTGCCGGCCTGTTTGAACACCCAGCAATCTCTGTTAGTGTGATTGCCTGGTTTATCAGGGGTGCCGTGAATCTGGCACGAGCGGTCGAGTATGCGGTCCAGACAGGACGATCCCAGATTGTTTCTTTTGAATGACTTTTTTCGCTGACCGGATTTTGAGTTGCTGAATCTGGCATTGACTGTCTTATCTTCGGTGTTGTCACCATTATTCCGATGCTTATGTCTATTGCGCCGTGGCTTTCCGTTACTATCGCGGACATATGAAGTGCTGGAGTTTCTTGGCGTGGTGCTACTGCGAGCCAGCCAGCTGCCCTTGCCCGTGCAAAAGCAGGTCATGAGTGTCGTGAGGGCTGCCATGGACTTCGGTTTTTCTTGGCCGAGGTGTCGGGGAGCCACTCGTCATGGATATTGTGCTTAAAGGCCGTCAGGGCCTCGACGTCTGGATAGTCGACAATTTGGTTCTTTTTAGTTAGGAACCGAGTCCAGAATTTCCTGGCTGACTCTCCGGGCTGTTGGGTAATGTGACTTAACTCATCAGCATCCGGTGGTCGCACGTAAGTGCCTTAGAAGTTGTCGAGGAATGCGTCCTCAAGATTTTCCCAATTGCCGATGGAGTTCGCCGGCAGGCTATTCAGCCAATGTCTGGCTGGTCCTTTAAGCTTAAGGGGGAGATATTTGATGGCATATAGATCATCACTGTGGGCCATGTGAATGTGGAGAAGCAAATCTTCGATCCATACCGCGGGGTCTGTTGTGCCATCGTACGATTCAATGTTGACGGGTTGTCCAAACAAAACCCAAATATCGGAGAAGAAATACGAGGCTATAAGAGATCACGCATATAAGAGATCAAAGAACTCAAATAACTTTCATGGATATAAAAAGATATAACTGATCATAAAGTCGAAGTTCATCAGATCCCAACAAACACACCACAAAAAGGACTTACATCATATAGATCTTCAAGAGATCAATGTATTGATAATCAAGAGAGAGAGAGAGAGAGAGAGGAAGCCATCTAGCTACTAACTACGGACCCGAAGGTCTACAAAGAACTACTCACGCATCATCAGAGAGGCACCAATGGAAGTGGTGAACCCCTCTGTGATGGTGTCTAGATTGGATCTCGGTGTTCTGGAATTGCGGCGGCTGGATGAAAATTCCATCATCTCCTCTAGGGTTTCTGGAATATTAGGGTATCTATAGAGCAAGAGTCGGTCCAGGGGGCACCCGAGGTGGGCACAACCCACCTGGGCGTGCCTGGGCCTCCTGGCGCGCCTAGGTGGGTTGTCCCCTCCTCGGGACTCCCCCCAGGTGCAACCAGGGCCCATTGTATTCCTTCTGGTCCATAAAAAATCATCGTAAATTGGCATGGTATTTGGACCCCTTCTGATATTGATTTCCTGCAATGTAAAAAACATGCAGAAAACAGAAACTGGCACTTGGCACTATGTCAATAGGATAGTACCAAAAAATGATATAAAATGACTATATAATGATTATAAAACATCCAAGATTGATAATAAAACAGCATGGAATGATCAAAAATTATAGATACGCTGGAGATGTATCAGCATCCCCAAGCTTAACTCCTGCTCGTCCTCAAGTAGGTAAGTGATAAAACAGAATTTTTGATGTGGAGTGTTGTTTATCATGTCATATCATATTCTTTCTTCACAGCATGGACATTTGGACTTTTATGTGATTCAAAGCAATAGTCTAGTTTTGACATAATAATTTAGATACTCAAGCATATCAACAAGCAACCATGTCTTTCAAAATATCAATGCTAAAACAAGTTATCCCTAGCCCATCATGCTCAAACATTGATCCATTCATGGAACACACTCGAATATTAGCTACACACAATACTTAAGTACGATCATATTGTCCCCTAGTTGGTGCTTTTATAAGAGAGGATGGAGACTCAAATTCAAAAAATAAAAATTGCATAAAGTAAAAGAAGGCCCTTCATAGAGGGAAGTAGTGATTTGTAGAGGTGCCAGAGCTCAAAGCAAAAAAATAGAGACAAAAAACATTTTGGGAGGTGTATCCATCCCACCAACAAAAACGACTTGGGGCATCCCAACACTTTCCATGCTAGATATATCATAGGCGTTTATTCCTTTTTCCACCATAACTTTCACTTTCCATGGCTAACCATATCCACGGGTGCCCTCCATACCAACACTTTCCAAGGAATTTATTAGTTGACAACATAAAGTAAATTCATTTTTGCATTTCGGGACTATGCATCCCTAATACCTTTGCCTTACTCTGGTGCAATGACAAGTGAATAAACACTCATCGTGAGAATAACACATCTAGCATGGAAAATATTAGCTACTTGTTACCGTTTCGCGAGCGAAACAAACACACAAAAGAGAAGTTAATTTTGAAAATTAGAGATGTCACATGCAAATTTGCTTAGAACGGGAAAAGAATACCGCATATAGGTAGATATAGTGGACTCATGTGGCGAAACTGGTTTAAAGGATTTTGGATGCACAAGTAGAGGTCATACTTGGTGCAAAATGAAGGCTAGTAAAAAGACTGAGAAGCGACCAACCAAGAAACAAATAATCTCATAAGAAAGCATTAAGAATAATTAACACTGAATAATGCACCACAAGTAGGATATAATTTTCATTGCATGATTATTGACTTACGTGCATGCATAGGGAATCACAAACCTTAACACCAATATTCCTACTAGCGCACAATTACTCACCAACATGACTCACATATCACATCATCATATCTCAAAACTATTACTAAGAATCAAGTTTATTTTGTCCAATGATCTTCATTACATATTTTTTTCTTTATCCTTCTTGGATATCTATCACTTTGGGACTAATTTTCATGTGTTGCTTTTCATAAGCTCAAACAAATATAAGTGAAGATCATGAGCATAACATATTTTCTTTCTCTCAAAATAATTTAAGTGAAGCAAGAGAGAATTTGTTCAAAAATTTACTAACTCCTAAATAAATCTAAGTGAATTAATAGAGCATTTCTTCAAAATTACTAAGCACATCGTGCTCAAAAAGATATAAGTGAAGCGGTAGAGCAAGTCCATTGCTCATAAAAATTTAACTGAAGCATAGAGAGCAATTCTAACAAGTCATGACATAATTTTGGCTCTCTCAGATAGGTGTTTCCAGAAAGGATTGATGACTTAAAACACAAAATGGAACAAGCAAAGACACATATCATACAAGACGCTCCAAGAAAAACACATATCATGTGACGAATAAAAATATAGTCTCGAGTAAAATACCGATGGTCGTTAGAAGAAAGAGGGGATGCCACTCGGGGGCATCCCCAAGCTTAGTTGGTTTTTCATTCTTGGATAATAGCTTGGGATGCCGGGGCATCCCCAAGCTTAGGATCGTCTATCCTTCTATCATCCATCATAAGATAACCCAAAACTTGAAAACTTCAATCACACAAAACTCAACAAAACCCTTGTGAGATCCGTTAGAAAAAGAAAGCAAACCACTACTATAAGTGCTGTGTAAAACCATTTTTTTTGTATTATATCTACTGTATTCCAACTTTTCTATGGCAAAAACTCATCAAAGAAAACCATAGAGCCATCAAAATAAGCACACAAGAGAAAGAAAACAGAATCTGTCAAAACAGAACAGTCTGTAGTAATCTGGAACTTTCAAATACTTATGTAACTCCAAAACTTCTACCAAATTATGAAGACAAACATAACTTGTATATTAATATTCTGCAAAAAGTATCAGAGCAAAAGCTCTTTTTTGTGATTTATGATAATTATTTTCGTGAGCACAAAGTTTCTGTCTTTTTAAGCAAGATCAAACAACTATCACCCCAGAAGATCCTAAAGGCTTTACTTGGCAAAAACACTAACTAAAACAAAAAAACACAATCATAACAGTAGAATAATTGTATTAACACACAAGAACAGAAATAAAAAAGCAAAAATAAATTTTATTCATTGGGTTGCCTCCCAACAAGCGCTATAGTTTTACGCCCTTAGCTAGGCATAAAGCAAGTATGTAAGTTTTGTCATCTTTGGTGCTAGATCCATAAGATGCCCTCATGATTGATTCATATGGTGGCTTAATTATTGTTCTAGGAAAGTGTTTCATACCTTTCCTCAAGGGAAACTGGAACTTAATATTGCCTTCTTTCATATCAATCACTGCACCGATAGTGCATAAAAACTGTCTACCAAGAATAATTGGACAAGAAGGATTGCTATCAATATCAAGAACAATAAAATCTATGGGTACATAATTTCTATTTGCAAGAATAAGAACATCATTAATTCTTCCCATAGGCTTTTTAATAGTGGAATCCGCTAAGTGCAAATTTAAAGAGCATTCTTCAATATCGGTAAGACCAAGCACATCTCATAAAGATTTCGGAATTGTAGAAACACTAGCACCCAAGTCACACAAAGCAAAACACTCATACTTTTTAATCTTGACTTTGATAGTAGGTTCCCATTCATCATGCAATTTTCTAGGAATTGAAACTTCTAATTCCATTTTTTCTTCAAAAGCTTTCATCATGGCATCGGCAATATGTTTAGTAAAAGCTTTATTTTGTTCATAACCATGGGGTGAATTTATCATGGATTGCAACAAAGAAATACAATCAATCAAAGAGCAACTATCATAATTAAAGTCTTTGTAATCCAAAGTAGTGGGCACATCACTAGTTAAAGTTTTGACCTCTTCAAACCCACTTTTATCAATTTTCTCAACAAGATTTTCACCCTCCGAAATATTGGGACGCCTTCTACCTAAAGTTGAATATTCTATAGTCCCTTTTTCATCAATCTTATTTTTACTAAACAAGGAATCAATAGAAAAAACACCAATCATTTTAAGATCTTCATCACTTTTGTGAAAGAACTCGCTAGAAAACGCTTTTTCTAAAAATTCTCTTTTAGCTCTAAGCATAGCGGTTCTTTTCTTACTTTCATCCATAGAAACATAGAGAGCTTTAACTGATTCATCTACTTTAGGCACAAAAAATTTCATCTTGAGATTTTCCACATCATGAGCAATTCTATCAACACTTGTAGACAAATCATCAATCTTATTCAGCTTTTCTTCTATGGAAGTGTTGAAATTCTTTTTGTGTGTTGCTAAATTCATTAATATTATTCTCAAGATCAGAGGTGTTCCTATTATTATCGTAAGATTGATTTCCATAGGAATTACCATAATTATTAGAGGAATTGCTAGGAAAAGGCCTAGGATTAAAATTACCTCTATAAGCATTGTTGTTGAAATTATTGCGAGAAAAAAAATTCACATCTATGGCATCACTATTTTGCTCAATCAAAATAGACAAAGGCATATCATTAAAATCAATAGGGGCACTTTTACTAGCAACCAATTTCATAAGAGCATCAACTTTTTCACTCAAAGAAGAAATTTCTTCAACCGAATTCACTTTTTTACTAGTAGGAGCCCTTTCGGTATGCCATTGTGAATAATTTGCCATGATATTATCAAGCAACTTGGTGGATTCTCCCAAAGTAATTTCCATAAAAGTACCACCCGCGGCAGAATCTAAAAGATTACGAGAAACAAAACTCAAGCCCGCATAATTTTTTTTGTATGGCCATCCAAAGATTTAACCCATGATTTGGGCAATTCCTTAGCATCATTTTCATCCTTACCCAAGATTGTGCAACATGCTCATGTTCAAGTTGCTTGAAGTTCATGATCTGGGTTCTAAGGGAAATAATTTTTTTGCAGGAGGAAAATACTTAGTGATAAAAGCATCCTTGAACTTATTCCAAGAATCAATACTATTGCGAGGCAAAGAAGAGAACCAAATTTTTGCGGAATCACGCAAGGAAAACGGAAATAATTTCATCTTGAGCACATCATTGTCCACATCTTTTTTATTTTGCATATCGCATAATTCCTCAAAGGTATTAAGATGGGACGCGACATCCTCATTAGGAGTACTGGAAAATTGGTCTTTCATAACAAGATTCAGCAAAGTAGTATTAATATCACAAGTCTCCGTACTAGTGGCGGAGGAGCAAGCGGAGTGCCAATAAAATCATTGTTGTTGGTATTTGAGAAGTCACATAGTTTGGTGTTCTCTTGAGTCAAGATAACCACACAACAAGATGGCACTCAAAAACAGATCCGGCAAGAAAACGGCGAACGGAAAAAGAGAGGCGAATAAAACGACAAATTTTTGTGAATTGGGGGAGAGGAAATCGAGAGGAAAATAATGTAAATTACAAGGAGATGAGATTTGTGATTAGGAACCTGGTTATGTTGATCCTCCCCAGCAACAGCGCCAGAAATTCCTTTTGATGTCACTTGAAGCTACGGCGGTATTTTCCCAAAGAGGAAGGGATGATGCAGCACAGCGATGGTAGGTATTTCCCTCAGATATGAAACCAAGGTTATCGAACCAGTAGGAGAACCAAGCAACACAATGTAAACATCCCCTCACACAAAGAACAACACCTCGCAACCCGACGTGTTAAAGGGGTTGTCAATCCCTTTCGGGGTCCGACACCTAAAGATAGGCAAAGGACGTGAGGTAAATTTGTAGATAGGATAAATAGATCACTGAACAAATAAATTGCAGCAAGGTATTTTTGTATTTTTTGGTTTAATAGATCTGAAAATAAATGCAAGGAAAATATATGACAAAGAAGACCCGGGGGCCGTAGGTTTCACTAGTGGCTTCTCTCGAGAAAAATAGCAAATGGTGGGTGAACAAATTACTGTTGGGCAATTGATAGAACTTCAAATAATCATGACGATATCCAGGAAATGATCATTACATAGGCATCACGTCCAAGATTAGTAGACCGACTCCTGCCTGGATCTACTACTATTACTCCACACATCGACCGCTATCCAGCATGCATCTAGTGTATTAAGTTCATGGAAAAACGGAGTAATGCAATAAGAACGATGACATGATGTAGACAAGATCCGTTTATCTATTGCGGCAGATATGGATCCCATCTTTTTATCCTTAGTAGCAACGATACATACGTGTCGGTTCCCTTTCTATCACTGGGATCAAGCATCGTAAGATCGAACCCACTACCGGGCACCTCTTCCCATTGCAAGATAAATAGATCAAGTTGTCCAAACAAAACTGTCGGGGATATACCCCGCGGTATGAACCGGCCGGAAATATGACCCGGTCGGGCTTGGCGGTTTACTTGAGACCCGGCTGACACTTGGCGATTCACTAGCAACCCGCCCTGACCAGACACTTTACAAGCAACGTGCCTATGACTCACTGGTAACCCGGCGGGCGGGACAGATGGATGACAAGGCCCGGTGGCCCAATGGGCGGTTCATGGAAGGCCGGGTCATGTTATGATGGGCCGGTTTAAGAGAAAGGCATAAGGAATATTCTCCTACAAAGGAAGCAAGACTAGGACTCCACTTGTAATAGAGTAATCCTAATCCTACTAGGACTAGTCATGTAACCCGCCCCTCCAACATATATAAGGAGGGGCAGGGCTCCCCAAAGAGGGACAAGGAAGAAGAAACAATCTCTAGGGCTAGATACAAATAGAGGAGAGCCGGTTTATGGCGACTCCCATGAGCATAATGAGACCTAGCCACAAACAACATGTAGGGCTATTACCGGATGATGTTTCCCAGGGCCCGAAGTTGTCTACATCTTTGTCTTGTGTGTTGCGTCTCTCGTCCCGATCAACCCCTCTCAAGCTACCACATAGATGCATTGGCCTCGCGACTAAGTCGTGACACTAAGGACATCTGACGTGTTAATTCCACGACAGTTGGCGCCTACCGTGGGTCCCGCGCACGGTGGTGTTGAGTTCTTGGAGGGATCTCTCCCAAAGATCGAGAAGTTTTGCAAATTTTTCCGGATAAAAAATAACCGATTTGGAAGGATTCATATCAACCGGAAGTTCATCAGTCAAAGGTCAAAGGAATTTTTTCAGCAATGGATTATACAAAGTCAACCGGCCATGTCAGCCAAAGCCAAGACGGTCTTTTCTTCTTGTCAAAATTCTGATTGGTGCATGTGTACAAGGAAAAATACTAGTAGAAGGAAAGAATGACTACGTGAGTCTCGTTTGTGGTTATCAAAGAAAGGGATACATCAAGGGAGATGACAGCAAGTAGGACTCGGTCTCGATCTCCGCTTCAGGTCTTCACTTTCAAGTTGCATGTCGTCGAACCGGCACCGGGTCTCCGCTTCTGCTTGCCTGTACTGTACTACATCACATCAGCAAAGTTACACCTTCGCCTCTAAACCGTCCGGCTTCATCCGCCGAGCTGCTAAACCATCGTTGTCGCAGTACCAAGGGCCGGCTCATTACAACGGCGGCCTCGTATTTTGGTTTGCACCCATGTGGTGTGGAGGACGTGAGCAACATGCCTTACTCATACGAGGAGATCAAAAGCTACTGTTGTTTTCTTCATCTCATGAAGACAAAGAAAAAGAAAGGGACAAAGGAGGAGAGGTTATGTGGGGTTGCGTCTGGTCTTATTCTGAATCAGCATTCACGTTCATCCGGCAAAAAATACCAGGTGTTATTTTTCCTATGTATTTTATCAGTACATATTAATTTATCCGACAACAATTACTCTGCCCTGTAATATTTTTATACAAAACAATTTTTTATGCCATTATACCTTGGATACGGAGTGCATGCACTAGCATTTGTCCATGCCACGCTGCCTGACAGACATGCGTGCAAAGCAGCGCTTCCCACAGTCCAGTCTACATCAACTCGTCAGGGTCGTGCGAATTACCCAATAAAGCGCGCACATGCCACCGTCCCCCGCAGTCCGGTCTACATCAACTAAGCCGGGACTGCGCCTGTGATTGACTCGCGTGCCGACACCGGCTTACAACGCCACGGATGACTCGCCCGTCCGCTCTCGCAGCCGGTTCATGCGTCTGCGCCGGCTTACAACGAGGACAACTTGCTTGTCTGCACTAGCGCACAACGCCGTGGCCGACTTATCTATGTTGCCTCTAATGATGCGGTCGTCTTTTTCGTCCGTCTCTCGCGGCCTGGTCTACCTTAGCATACCGGGCCGCACCTGTCTGCATGAGCTAGTTATTGAGTATGAGCAAGTCACAGCTTGGGTAGCCCAATTTTCTTTCTACAAAATGAAGGAAAATTATCATATACTATCAACCGCCGTCTGCACTGGGTGGCCCAGTGGGCAGGCGCACAAGTCGCCACCACTACAATTTGGTTAAACTTCAAATAGCCTTGGAAGGAACCAGTGGGCAGATGAATGACAAGGCCCGGTGGCCTAATGGGCGGTTCATGGAAGGCCGGTTCATGTTATGGTAGGCCGGTTTAAGAGAAAGGCATAAGGAATATTCTCCTATAAAGGAAGCAAGACTAGGACTCCACTTATAATAGAGTAATCCTAATCCTACTAGAACTAGTCATGTAACCCACCCCTCCAACATATATAAGGAGGGGCAGGGCTCCCCAAAGAGGGACAAGGAATAAGAAACAATCTCTAGGGCTAGATACAAATAGAGGAGAGCCGGTTTACGGCGACTCCCATGAGCATAATGAGACCTAGCCACAAACAGCATGAAGGGCTATTACCAGATGATGTTTCCCGGGGCCCGAAGCTGTCTAAATCCTTGTCTTGTGTGTTTCATCTCTCATTCCGATCAACCCCTCTCAAGATACCACATAGATGCGTTGGCCTCGCGACTAAGTCCTGGCACTAAGGACATCTGACGTGTTAATTCCACGACAAAAACCCAATTATCAGAGAAGAAATACGAGGCTATAAGAGATCACGCATATAAGGGATCAAAGAACTCAAATAACTTTCATGGATATAAAAAGATATAACTGATCATAACTCGAAGTTCATCAGATCCCAACAAACACACCGCAAAAAGGACTTACATCATATAGATCTCCAAGACATCATTGTATTGATAATCAAGAGAGAGAGAGGAAGCCATCTAGCTACTAACTACAGACCCGAAGGTCTACAAAGAACTACTCACGCATCATCGGAGAGGCACCAATGGAAGTGGTGAACCCCTCCGTGATGGTTTCTAGATTTGATCTCCATGTTCTGGACTCTGCGACGGCTGGATGAAAATTTTGTCGACTCCTCTAGGGTTTCTGGAATATTAGGGTATTTATAGAGAAAAGAGTCGATCCAGGGGGCACCCGAGGTGGGCACAACCCACTTGGGCGCGCCTGGGCCTCCTGGTGCGCCCAGGTGGGTTGTCCCCTCCTCGGGACTCCCCCAGATGCAACCAGGGCCCATTTTGTTCCTTCTGGTCCATAAAAAATCATCGTAAATTGGCGTGGTATTTGGACCCATTCTGATATTGATTTCCTGCGATGTAAAAAACATGTAGAAAACAACAAGTGGCACTTGGCACTATGGCAATAGGTTAGTACCAAAAAATGATATAAAATGACTATATAATGATTATAAAACATCCAAGATTGATAATAAAACAGCATGGAATGATCAAAGTTTATAGATACGTTGGAGATGTATTAGGTAGACGTGGATGCTCGTTCTCCCAAAATTTGAACGAACTGCTAAACACCCTCTGCTCGGTGGAATTCGCCCGAGCAAATAAGTGGGAGACACGAAATTACCGTCCTATGTGGGACACATGTCAATTGGCCCATTGTACATCAAGGGTAGGTTCTAAATTCATCCGATCGTGCCTTCCCCTCGGCTGAAATGACAAGTGCTGAATAATTCATAAACCATGGGCGGCAAAACACCCTCTCCTCGCCCGAAATCGTTGGTGCCGACTATTTCGAAACACGCCCTCCTCACCCGAAATCGCTCATGCCGACTATTTCAAAACACGCCCTCCTATCCCACAATCGCTCGTGCCCACTATTTCAAAACACGCCCTCCTCACCTGAAATCGCTCGCGCCCACTATTTGGGAGAAGCAAAGTTACTCTAGTATCCCCGACCCTTAGTACATAGACCCAACCCCAGAAGCCTAAAGGCATGCATAGAACTATAACTCCCCCCACACACATTTCAGATAAATGCATCCGTAAGACATGGTTCCCCCTCCCAATTCCCCATTCATACCTCGTGGCGCCAAATCACCTTCTCCCCGGAAGCTCCCTTCTCCCCAGCCACGAAATCTCAGCCCCTCCTCCATGGCACCCCCCACTTCACCAAATTCACCGCCGCCCTCCTCCCCAATACCGGAGACGTTGTTCGTTTTCCATTGTACACTGGGTTGCGTGCCTCTTACTCCATGCTGCCAGAGTTGCCTCGACGACGGCCGCGTGAACCGTACCGGAGCCGATTCACCCCCGCCGTTGTGCATGGCTCCGGAGCAGCATCAACTTCGGATGCGTCCAGGGACCCAACGCTACTTCCCATAGCCTTCGACCTTTGCGACATCTCTGCTTTCCTGCTGCCAGTAGCCACCGCAACCGCGCTGGCCTCACCGACTCGACAGCTAGAGCTGCCTACTTTACCAGGCCACAAGATAGGTCATACACACATCTCAAATCACTTTATTTAGGCGTCAGTTGTCTAAATTTTTATTCTGGCCCAATCAATTCCTAATGGGAAGCAGCACCCCTCGAGGCGGCGGAGCTCCTATGCTGTCGGTTGGCTAGTGTCTAATGTAAGGGTGCGGGGGCGCAAGTTTGCCGCAGAAGCGGCACTTAGGTGGCTATCTTAGAGTTGCGTGTGTTGAAGGTATTGCCGCCATCGGATCTGATGATGGCGAGTCTTTGTGGATTAGCTAGGGGCGGCGCAACCACGGTAGTGCGGTGGGGCGAGGAGTGGGGTTTTGGTCAAAGCTCTCGCAGCCAGGGACGATGTTGGCAGGCTACTCTGTCAGTGGCCATATGGCCGCATGCATTATGCGGGGGTGCAGCCGCTTCAGTATAGAGGCCACCCCATGTGGGATTTCAACGGGGAGGACGACGCCACCCGGTGCGGCCGTAAGGGGCCAGAATCGGTTGCCGCTCTAATAAAGATCTTGTCCGCTTTGTACAAGGGAGAAGAGGAGGAATTCCTCCACGTCAAGCCACGGGACGGATTTTCTATGTACAATCCTCCAAGATGGGTAAGCGGACACTTTCACTCGCCCATCCGTTTCATATTCCCATAGTTAAGTATTCAGTCTAGCAATTTCAACGCAGGAGCTATGCCAGGCTATAAAGGAGATAAACAACCCTCCTCCACAACCCGAGGACCCGGAACGGTCCTTCGACCTGGACTCCGAAGAGGATCCGGACTTATCTATGGAGCTGATCGATGGGGTGTTTCATCAATTGAGCAAGGACAACACCTTAGTGGACATTACGGCCGATTATCCCGGACTACTTCCAGCCTCACAAGTAACCGAGACCGAAGTCCCAATACTTTTAAGATGATCCATCCGTGCTTATTTTTGATCACTATATACCAATGGCGTTTTTGCAGGGGAAGTCCTTGAGGCGGAGGGCCGAGCCTGCGGTGGCTAGCCAACAACGGGCATCAAGGCCCAGCAGGCTGAAAAGAAGTGCAGTTCGGATTGAGACGCCGGTGCAACGGTATGGCATGCCATTTTATTCCCAGGTTTTATTCCCTCAAGGCATACTAACGCTCGTGCTCTCTTTAGGAAAAAAGAGTGCTCGCCAGACTATATCCGGAGAGGTTGCCAATCGCGCCTCCACCAGCCAGGCTCCAAGGCCGGGTCCGGAAGCGGAGGGGAACACAAGGCGTGCACCGACGCTCCTGCGATAGAGGATGCGGACGGGCTGCCTGCCACCAATTCCGAGGTCGAGAGTGCCATGAACCACAGGCGTCGCCGGACAGTTCTTCGTGACGCTTGTTTCTCCCAAGAGGCATTGGATGCCTTCAATACGGGAGATGCGTACCTCCGTGCCGCTCAAAATGGTCTAGCCAGAGCCACAGAGCAATATGTAAAAGACATAAGGGTGAGAAAATTTGATGGTTATATATGTCAGTAGCCCCCGAGACTTGAAACAGTTAGAATAACTGATTTAAGGATCATTTGTTATGCAGGATCTTACAGAAAAGAATACCCAGCTGTCCCAGGAGCTGGAAGAGTGAAAAGCCCAACTTGAGGCCGCACTAGCCGCAGCAGGGGAGGCCAAGGAGACCCCCTCTGATAATATATGCTTCGAAAGATAAGTATGTTGTGAAGTGCGGCATGTGTGCAAATCTAACAATAACATTGCAGATGGCGCTGGAGTGGATCCGGACAAGCAACAACTCTTGTGCCGGTTAAAGGCCGGTGAGAGCGTTCTTACGAGGGTGAGGCAAGAGAAGAATAATCTCCAAGATGCTAACACCCAGCTGGGCGAGGAACTAAAGGATGTTCGTGCTCAGCTGTCGGACTCCGTGAAGGAGAATTGGCGGTTTCGACGCGGCATTTTTAGTAAGTGCTTGAACGAACTTCAAAAAAGAGTTCGGCGAGGAAGTCGATTGACAGAGTTATGTCTGTAGGTATGCTGATAGGTCGGCCTGCAGAGGAAATGCCCGGTTCTACGGGTGACCTTCTTCCCGAGCTCTCACAACTGCATGAATGAGTTCGGCAGGTAATGCAAGGCGTCGCCCAGGCCTTGTGGCCATCCGTCCCCATGCCCTAATGCCTTGGAGAACTTGCAGAGAAGCTGAAGGGAGTGCGGCGGCACTTCCGATCATGGAAGATATCGGCCTGCCGTCAAGGCGCCAGGGAGGCCTGGACCATGGTGAAGACGCGGTACACGAAGGCTGGCCCAAACCACATGTCCGAGGTCGGACCTATGGGGCCCGATGGGAAGGTGATCCCTGTGAGTTTAGTGTACGGCCAGGTAGAGTTGGCCGCCAAATATTCCCAACAGGACTGTAAACTAGACAGCCTGTTGGATGGTATTGAAGAGGAATATACCCAGTCAAATTGACTATGTAATTTAAGATGACATGTAAAATGCCTTCTAGCCAGATTGTAGATCGTTTGTCATGGCAGACCTTTTCGCTTCAACCTCTGGACCCGATAGTCCGGAGTGTGTCCGAATACCCTCTCGGTTATGTAAGAACCGGGGCATGCGTGGAGACCAGGCATAGGGGTCATTAGTGCTTGAACAGACAAGTGCCCAACTAGTTATGTTATATTACATGGTTAGTAAGAAACATCTTCTATGGAGAATAGTTCCGTTAGGGGTTCTTTTCCCTGGGAGGCATGCCCTAAAGTGCATGTCCGGACTGCGAAAAAAGCATAAAAGCATCTGGGGGCAGATAAATAAATGAGTGGGAAATCATCTTTAGTTCACCGACCGAATATTCCCTTAAGAACGCTAGCTTTCGGCTTCACCCAGTATGAGGTACACATCCGGCTGACCCAGCAGTAAGAATCTCAGAGGTGCTCCCTTTACCACCTAGCCGAACAATCGGGAACATAGGGGTAAGCACAGGAGCCAGGCAACCCAGCTTGGCCAAAACTTAAGTCATATCGATGCATATAATGGTGAATAAAAGGTACATGCAGAAGTGTGACACATGTGTTGGGCATGAGGCCCGTATAAACAAGCTTCTATTAAACAAGCCCCCAGGTATAATGAGCGCGGATAGCGCGTCAATTGTGTGCGAACAAGGTGCGAACGAGCCCTTTAAAGGCTGTAAGAGAAAAGGAGGGAGAAGGAGAGAAATATAAGACTGCTAATGTGTAAAAAATAGACAGAGGAAGGAGACGAACACAGAGTCTGGCGCTAGGCATAGAATCTTCGGAGACGGGCTGCGTTCCATGGGTTCTGCTCGACCCGGTTAACCGATGCATCTCGCAGACGGTACGCTCCACCAGTCAGGACATGGTCAATGATGAAGGGACCTTCCCATTTTGGCATGAGTTTGTCCTTTTTCTTGTCCAGCAGGCGTAGAACTAACTCGCCAACATTGTAAGTTTTGGCCCGTACTTCTCTGATTTGATATCTTCGAGCCTGCTATTGATAGAATGCGGAACGGGATTTTGCCACGTCATGCTCCTCCTCCAAGGCGTCCAAACTGTCCTGCCGATCGAGTTCGGCTTCTCTTTCTTCATACATGTGCACACGAGGTGAGTCATGAATTATGTCGCAGGGCAGAACTGCCTCTACGCCGTATACCATAAAGAATGGTGTGATCCGGTGGTGCGATTCGGCGTGGTCCGCAGCCCCCAGAGTACGGAGTCGAGCTCCTCTACCCAGTGCGTGTTAGATTCCTTGAGGGACCGCACTAATCTGGGTTTGATGCCTCTCATGATTAGACCATTTGCTCGCTCAACTTGACCGTTAGTTTGTGGGTGATAGACTGAAGCGTAGTCGAGCTTGATGCCCATCTTTTTGCACTAGAGTTTGACCTCATCGGCTGTAAAGTTCGTGCCGTTATCAGTGATGATGCTGTGGGGGGACGCCGTAACGGTGTACGACCCCTGATATGAAGTCTATCACCAGCCCGGATTCGGTCGTCTTAACAGGCTTGGCCTCTATCCATTTGGTGAATTTGTCCACCATGACCAGTAGGTATTTTGGCTTGTGGGTTCCTCCTTTAAGGGGTCCAACCATGTCAAGCCCCCAGACCGCAAAGGGCCAGGTGATGGGTATAGTTTGGAGGGCAGTGGGTGGCATATGGCTTTGGTTAGCAAAGAGTTGGCAACCGACGCGTCGTTGGACTAAGTCCTGAGCATCTGCCCGGGCTGTCGGCCAATAAAATCCTGTACGAAAGGCCTTGCTTACAAGGGCCCGGGCTGCGGCGTGGTGCCCGCCGAGTCCAGCATGAATTTCAGCCAGAAGATTCCGCCCTTCCTCTTCGGAGATACACCTTTGAAGGACTCCGGTGGTGCTTTTCTTATAAAGGTCTCCTTCATGGACTTTATAGGCTTTAGATCGCCACACTATGCAGCGTGCCTCGTTTTGGTCCTCGGGAAGTTCCTGCCTAGTTAGGTAGGCCAAGAATGGTTCTGTCCATGGGGCAATGACTGCCATTATTATGTGGGTTGAGGATGTTACTTCATTGGCAGAGCCTCCCGTTGTGTCAGAATGTTCGGTGTCGGGCGGTGCGGTTGGGTCCGGGTTGTTATTTCCGGATTCCCCTTCCCATGATACGGATGGCTTGAATAGCCTCTCCAAGCAAATGTTGGGGGGACTACATCATGCTTTGCGCTGATGCATGCTAAGACGTCTGCTGCCTGATTGTTTTCCCGGGCTATATGGTGAAATTCGAGCCCCTCGAACCGAGCGGACATTTTTAGGACGACGTTGCAATAAGGTGCCATTTTCGGATCCTTGGCATCAAAGTCTCCATTTATTTGGGACATCGCGAGGTTCGAATCCCCACGCACCTCTAGGCGTTGAATGCCCATGGAGACTGCCATCCGGAGACCATGTAGAAGGACCTCGTATTCGGCTGTGTTGTTGGAGTCTGTATACATTATCTGGAGTACGTATAGAACTGTATCTCCTGTTGGGGACGTCAGAACGACGCCAGCCCCCAGACTAGCTAACATTTTGGAGCCATCGAAGTGCATGACCCAGTTGGAATATGTGTCGTACTCTTTAGGGAGTTCGGCTTCAGTCCATTCGGCGACGAAGTCGGCCAAAACTTGCGACTTGATAGCTCACCGTGGCTTGTAGGTTATGTCGAACGGGAGGAGCTCAATGGCCCATTTGGCAATATGGCCCGTCGCGTCGCGGTTGTTTATAATATCATTAAGAGGTACTTCAGAGGCTACTGTTATTGAACACTCTTGAAATTAGTGTCACAGCTTCCGGGATGCCATAAACACCGCGTACGCTATCTTTTGATAATGCAGGTACTTTGACTTGAATGGAGTGAGGACAGTGGACACGTAGTAAACTGGTTTTTGAAGGGGGAATTTGTGTATGTCCGTTTCTCGTTCGACGACGAGCACTGCGCTTACAACTTGATAAGTTGACACAATGTATAATAGCATTGGTTCGCCGATGTTAGGCGCGGCCAGGACCGGGTTTGTTGCCAATATGGCTTTTATTTCTTCGAGTCCGGCCGTGGCGGCATCCGTCCACTCGAAGTGTTCGGTGCGCTGGAGGAGGCGATAAAGGGGTAATGCCTTTTCTCCCAAGCGGGAGATAAAGCGGCTTAGAGCCGCCACGCATCCAGACAATTTTTGTATTTGTTTGAGGTCCTTTGGAATATCCAGCTATGACAGAGCTCGGATCTTGGCTGGGTTTGCTTCAATTCCTCTACCGGATACAATGAAGCCCAAGAGCTTTCTGGCTGGTACGCCAAAAATGCATTTTTCGGGTTAAGCTTGATGTCATATGTTCGGAGGTTATCGAATGTGAGCCTCAAGTTGTCTACTAGAGTTTCGACATGCTTGGTTTTGACGACCACGTCATCTACGTATGCTTCCACTATTTTGCCGATCTGGTTTGCCAGACATGTCTAAATCATGCGCTGATATGTTGCGCCGGCATTTTTTAGCCCGAAGGGCATTGTGTTGAAGCAGAATGGGCCGTATGGGGTGATGAATGTCGTTGCGGCTTGGTCTGGCTCTGCCATCTTAATTTGATGGTAGCCGGAGTATGCGTCGAGGAAACACAATGAATCGTGTCCTGCGGTAGCGTCGATAATTTGATCGATGCGGGGGAGGGGGAAGGGATCCTTTGGGCAAGCCTTGTTGAGGTCCTTGAAATCGACGCATAGGCGCCAGGATTTGTCCTTCTTCGGTACCATCACCAGGTTTGCTAGCCAGTCCGGATGTTTTATGTCTCTGATGAATCCGGCCTCCAGTAGTTTGGCTAGCTCCTCTCCCATGGTTTGTCAATTGGGTTCGGAGAAACGCCGAAGAGCCTGCTTGACAGGCTTGAATCCTTTTAGGATGTTTAGGCTGTGCTCGGCCAGCCTGCGTGGGATTCCTGGCATGTCTGAAGGGTGCCAGGGAAAAATGTCCCAATTTTCGCGTAGGAATTCTCGTAGTGTGGCGTCTACATCAGGGTTTAATTGCGCCCCGATGGAGGCCGTTTTTGTAGGGTCCGTTGGATGGACTTGGAATTTGACTATTTCGTCCGCCGGTTTAAAGGAGGTGGACTTGGATCTTTTATCGAGTATCATGTCGTCCCTGTTCACCATGGTGCGCAGCGCAGTCAGTTCCACGGCCGCTAGGGCTTCGGATAGTGCCTCAAGGGCTAGTGTGGCTGTCTTATTTTCGGCGCGGAGTGCTATGTCCGGGGCACTAGCAAGAGTGATGATTTCGTTGGGTCCAGGCATTTTGAGCTTCATGTACCCGTAATGGGGTATAGCTTGAAAAATTGTGAATGCCTCTCGCCCTAATAGAGCGTGGTATCCGCTGCTGAACGGGGCCATTTGAAACATGACCTCCTCGGACCTTTAATTATACAGCGTGTCGAACACCACATCCAGTGTGATTTTTCCTGTACAGCACGCTTCCCGACTAGGGATTATTCCTCTAAAGGTTGTGTTGCTTCGCTCAATGCGGCTCCAGTCTATTTCCATTTTTCGAAGGGTTTCCTCATAAATGAGGTTCAATCCGCTGCCACCGTCCATGAGTACCTTGGTAAGGTGAAAGCCATCCACTATTGGACTGAGGACCAATGCGGCTGGTGCTCGGGTTGTTCAGAATTTAGGTTCATCACTGGAATTAAAGGTAATAGTCATGTCACTCCATGGGTTTATTGTTGCTACTTGGTAGACTTCGGCAAGGCTGTGGAGTGTTCGTTTCCGCATATTATTTGATGCAAAAGTCTCGAAGACTGTTAATACCGTACTGGTATCCCTAGGCTGGTGCTCTGTGAATTCTGGAGTTAGAAGCTCCTCGCCACTTCTGGCCACCTGCCGGAGTACCCAACATGCTCTAAGGCTATGAGTTGGTGTGGCGCCCTCTGTACTATGAATTTTACAGGGTCCATTGAGCCATCCCTCCAGTACGGTTTAAAGCCCTATAGAGGGTTTTTGCTTTTTGGTGTTTAACCCAGGTGCCTAGCGATAATGCACCTTTTTATTTTGGACTGGGGTTGTATTCAGGGCCGGATTGTCCCAAAATTTATTTCGGTTTTCTAGGCGCTTTCCATCGCACAGTACTTTCGTACTATGGATGCCAAGTCGGCGAAGCGTGTAATTTCACGGCGACTTATGGCGTTGAGGATTCCGTTGTCCGTGCAATTATTACAGAAGAATGAAATTGCATCCTCCTCGCGGCAGTCCTCTATCCTTTTCATAACCAGGAGGAATCTGGCCCAGTAATGGTGTACTATTTCTGCGGGCTCTTGCTGAATTTGGGATAGATCCCTTATATTTGGGTGGGCGGGTGGAATTAAATCCGGAACCTCGCCCAATCTGAGACTCAGGGGCCAAGGAGTTTCCGAACTCAGAAGCTTGGGTTCTTGGATGTCGTCCAATGAATCTAGCCCGTTGCCTGACTTTAGGTTCAGGGCTTGAGTGACGTCCTCCCCTCCGCGGGTATCCGGCTTAGAGGGATCGAGAATTCGGACATAACTAGTCCTTAAGATAGATGAAGGCTTGCCGCATTGTTCCTCCACCACCGCAATGTGGTGGGTGACCTGGGGAGAGTTAATCTCTCTCGGATCGGGTTTAAGCCCAATCTGATCGTAGTCTGTAGCGACTCCCAGGGCGGCGATGCGATCCAGGAGCTCGTTTAAGGAAGATAGCTCCATCAGATCTAGCTGCTCGGTGAGTTCCGAGTTGACGTGGAGATTGCTTTCGATGACCCAAGAAGTCATCATCGGCGCGGCGGCCGAACAGGCGGTCATAAGAAAACCGCCTAGCCGGAGAATTTAGCCGATAGCCAAAGCTCCTTTAGCAATAGTGCCCTCTTTAAAGACGGGATGAGGCATCCTTCCTGATGGCGACGGCACAGCGGAACTCTCAATGAAAGCACCAATGTCGGTGTCAAAACCGGCGGATCTCGGGTAGGGGGTCCCGAACTGTGCGTCTAGGCGGATGGTAACAGGAGACAGGGGACACGATGTTTTTACCTAGGTTCGGGCCCTCTCAAGGAGGTAAAACCCTACTCCTGCTTGATTAATATTGATGATATGGGTAGTACAAGAGTAGATCTACCACGAGATCAGAGAGGCTAAACCCTAGAAGCTAGCCTATGGTATGATTGTTGTTCATCCTATGGACTAAAACCCTCCGGTTTATATAGACAGCGGAGAGGGCTAGGGTTACACAGAGTCGGTTACAATGGGAGGAGATCTACATATCTGTATCGCCAAGCTTGCCTTCCACGCCAAGGAAAGTCCCATCCGGACACGGGATGAAGTCTTCAATCTTGTATCTTCATAGTCCAGGAGTCCAGCCAAAGGTTATAGTCTGGCTATCCGGACACCCCCTAATCCGGGACTCCCTAAGTGGTTCTACATCACCGGGCCACGCGACGCCAATTGGGTGGCGGCCCCCAAATTCTGATCCGGAATCCCCATGCGGCTCACCTCTTGGGAAAAGAAAGGCCTGGCCTGGGGCGAACCTGTGGAGCTGACCGGACTCGAGACCTGCATCAAAAGTATGAGGGACAAGAAGATCAAGCTTGTCAACATGGTCCAGGTCATGCTCATCCACCGGATCCTCCCGTGTCAAAGACGGGCATTCAATATGTGGTAGTTCGATCCGGCCGAACACCAGATGCTACATGAGCTCTTCGACACGACGCATAAGGACGTCTGGAAGGTGTTGTTCAAGACCGGCGAAGTTCCTCCTCCCACTTCCGAGGACCGCGGACTCAGCGCAAAGCGCCCTGCCAATCCGGTAAGTCCTTTGAGTATCACAAGATGTATCTTTCCCAATGTGTTTGTGGGAGGACTTTAAGTCATCATTCTGACTAAACAGGATTATGTGGAGACGGCGGAGCGGATCGACTGTTCGGCTCTGCTACCTGAAGATCCAGCGACCGCACTCCTGACGGAGATGCTGGTTCCGGCGCCTTACAAGGTGCCGGAGAAGAAGGCCGAGAAGAAGGCCACGGGGATCAGGAAGGGTCTCCCGCGCGAGGTTGCACTGGACGCCTCGCCTGAAGACGATGAGGCGCACTCCTCCCACGAAGGGGAGGAGAAGAAGAGGAAGGCTGCCCCATCCGGGGAGGCCAAAAGGTCCAAGAAAGCGGCCGCGGGGGGCAGGAAAGGTCTCAGGTGCAGGGTCGTGATAGACTCGTCGTCCGAGGACGCCGAGGCAGTTTCCTCCCGTGGAGACGGGGGGAAACATGAAGAAATTCCCCCTCCCCGCACTGGGGAGGAGAAGAAAAGGAAATCCGCCCCACAGGGGGAGGCTAGGACGCCGAAGAAGGGAAAGGCATCTCTTCCGGATCACTCCACCATGGGCACCTACAGCGAGGAGGAGTGGCTGCCCAAGGGCAAGCCCCGGGCGAGGTCGTAAGTATCCGCACTCTATAATACCTTTCGTGTGACTTTAACTTCGTAGTTTGTAATAACGCCGAACACGTGTATGCAGTCCGGCCCGGTCTAATCTCGGGGTATCCTCTTCGGATGGGTCATTGAGTGAGTCGGAGATGGATTCACTCCCGACGGCCACCTCCCCACGACCTGCGGACGACACCGAGTTGTTGTCCCAAAGGATACCAGAGTAGGGAGCGACGGTTCTGGAGACGCCCCAAGGCAAAATCCCAGACGCCGGGCACATGGGGGGTAAGATACCCATGGATTATGCGGACGGCAGCCACAACAAGTCTGGCTCCTCGCCGGTTACTGTACCGGAGCCTCCACAGGTTCCGGATTCAAGTGGGCAGCCCCTCGCTAAGGAGGGAGAGCCGGCCATGCCAATGACCTCCGCCTAGCCGGAGGCATCAGATAATTTACTATAAGTGCTTCGCGGTGCTTCCATTTACGAAGAGCACCGTACTCTTATGAGTACGGTGATTGAGAAGGTTCGGTCCACCAAAAGCGGGTTGACCGAAGCCTGCACCAGCCTCCTAACAGGCTTTGAGGTAAGTAATGAAAAGTGTGAGAAAATATCACCCGATAGACAGTAGCCCCTGATACTCTGTTTGGTTTTCGGAAAGAAAAGCCAAACGGAGGGTCAATTTTTAATCCATAGGAGTCTGACAGTACTTGTCTATGTTAATAAGCAGGCATTGCTGCCGACCGCCGTTGCGCGCACAGCTGAGGTCGCCGGACTCAGGCAGGACCTGGGGCAGGCCGAAGGAGAGCTCGACCTTGTGAAGAGGCAGGTCGAGGAGAACAAAGGTAAGTGATACCTCGTCCGTGTGTCATGTAGAGGAGAAAAATTGATGATGCTAACAAAAAGCATCATGATTTTTAATAGGGGCTACGACCGAAGTGGCGGCCCTGAAGAAAGCATTGTCTGAGGCCGAAGCCAAGGCGGCCACAGAGCGCACCGAGCGTGAAGAGCAAGATGCTCGGGTGGGGGAGGTACAGCAAGAGCTCCAGGAGTTCGGCCAGAAGTTCGAGTCCTTGGAGCGTGACTTCAAGACGCAAGCGTCCGAGCTTGCCAAAGCCCTCGAGAGTGAGAAAGATGCCAAGGCCGAAGCCCAAAAGGCCCTCCAGGAAATCCAGGCGGCCAAGAAGATAGTGGCGGGTAAGGCATTCATTATGCAGAGCAAGCATGTGGAGGAGACCTTTCTTTTACTTAACCGAATTCGGAGCTCTCCAGGGGCATTCGCAGATCTGCCATGCAGCATATCGGATGCCACTGAGTTCTACCGCGCCGAAGAAGGGAGCTCAACGGAGAAGTTGTTTTGGTCCCAGTATGCCGGAGCCGAACACCCGATGCCATTGAGTGACCAGCTGAAGCAATTGGTCGAACTCCACAAGGCGACCGAAATAGCAATGAGGGGCTTGATAGTCCGGATGTGGCCTGGTGAGCCTCTTCCCGACAGCTACTTTGGCCTTGTAAAGCGGATGGTAAGTGCCTGTTCGCGGCTTGAGGTTATCAAGCAATCCGTCTGCATTGAGGGTGCCCGCCGGGCCTTTGCCCACGCGAAGATGCATTGGGCCAAACTGGATGCTGAGAAGCTGGTGAAGGATGGACCCCCGGAGGGTAAGGAGCATCGCTACCCCGAGAAAAATTATGATGGCGTTATGAAAGGCGCTCGCCTTGTGGCCGATGAATGCCCCAAGAACATAATCTTTGAGTGAATGTACTCATGTCGTCTTTGTAATATGAGAACGAGTTTGTTTGCGCTATATAACGCTTTGTTGATTTGAAATATTACCTTCTGTGCAGCCGTTTATAAAATTCTAAAAGTAGGCCAGTCATCGGCTTCCGCCCCCGTGTAGCTAGTACTGGGGTGTTCATGGAAAACCCAAACACTCTTTATCCAAGTTTTTGGTCCTTGAAGGAGGTGTTTGGCATAGCGAACAAGGCAATCAGACTATGCGGCTTTATAACTCTCACTTGGCCATAGAAGTCTATAATTTTAAATTTCGGTGAAGCCCCTAGTATTCGGAAGGCCGAACTGGGGCACTATACACGCCTAAATCGAACAAGGCCGATTCCTCGCCTTAAGCGGAAAGAATCTTTAAGGATTTAGTACCTCTTGAACAGCGACCAGCTCTCGCCGCATCATGACAGTCAGTTTTCGGCTTTCTCTACTGAGGTGCTCATCCGGAAGAACCAGGACACAATCGCAGTAGTTCTCCCTGCGCTACCTTAGCCGATATAATGGAGTGTAAAGTACCAAAACAAGGGTGCCGGGCTAACCCAACTATTGACCCAAGACATGATTCGGAGCTAATGCATATAATGCTATAAGTTCGGGGTGCCGCACTGTCGAAAGTGTTCGGACTTTTCTTGCCATGTAATGGGGCTCAAAAAAGCCCCTGGCAAACTGATCATACAAAAGTGTACGGATGCAATATTAAATAAATATTCAAGGGAAAATATGAAGATAGTAATAAGAAGCTGACGTTGTATACTATTTCCCATTGTTATTTGGATAATACGACAAGGTGTATGTGTACAATTAATGTGTTAAGCAGAAACAAATAGGACTATTTGACATGTCCTGTCCAAGGGCAGGCTGCATGCGGGTATGTAAAACAGGTATAACGATCATTGACAGAGACCACCTGGGTATTCCCGTGTGTGCAAAGCCTCTTGCCTCCTTGGTTTTCCCTCGTGTGATGAATCCGATGGTCGGGTTCTCTGAAGGGGCTGCCCGAAAGTAGGGTCTAGAAAGAAAGAAAGAAGAAGGGTATGCGGGCCTCATGGCGGCTGAACCGCACTGTGGGCTGCATCGTTGACCCGCCTCCACCTATGCCCATGGTATTTTGAGTGTGTAGTTGTGTACGCATGGCACAAATGCCGCTTAAATGGGGCTGGGGCGGAGGCCGGATTGCTAATCGAGCTCCTGGCATACCTGACGATCTTGTTGCCGGGTGCTCTGGACTCGCTTCACGGTGTTCAGGGTTGTCATTGCCGAATGGGCTGTCTGTCGAAGAAGGCTGCTTTGTACTTCTGCCGCAAGGGCCGCAATGTGCTCTTCCATACGGAGGGAGCGGTCTGTGTTTCCATTGACTGTTATAACCCCGCGATGTCCTGGCATCTTGAGCTTAAGGTATGCATAGTGAGGTACCGCATTGAATCGAGTGAACATGGTTCGTCCAAGTAGTGCATGATAGCCACTACGGAAAGGGACGATATCGAAGATTAATTCCTCACTTCGGAAGTTACCCGGAGATCCGAAGACCACTTCCAGTGTTATTGAGCCCATACAGCGGGCCTCTACCCTTGGAATTACACCTTTAAAGGTGGTTTTGGTGGGTTTGATCCGTGAGGGATCGATGCCCATTTTGCACACTGTGTCCTGATAAAGCAGGTTCAGGCTACTGCCACCTTCCATAAGGACTCGCGTGAGATGGAATCCGTCGATGATTGGGTCAAGGACCAATGCGGCTAAGCCGCCGTGACGCATGCTAGTAGGATGGTCCCTATGATCGAAGGTGATCGGACAGGATGATTATGGGTTGAACTTTGGGGCGACTGGCTCCATCACATAGACGTCCCTAAGTGCATGCTTTCGTTCCTGTTTAGGAATGTGGGTGGCATAGATCATGTTTACCGTTTTCACCTGGGGGAAATTTCTTCTGTCCCCCAGTGTTCGGATGCCGGGGCTCCTCGTCATCATCGTCGTGTATCCCCTTGTGCTTGTTTTCGGCATTGAACTTGCCGGCCTGTTTGAACACCCAGCAATCTCTGTTAGTGTGATTGCCTGGTTTATCGGTGGTGCCGTGAATCTGGCACGAGCGGTCGAGTATGCGGTCCAGACAGGATGATCCCAGATTGTTTCTTTTGAACGACTTTTTCCGCTGACCGGATTTTGAGTTGCTGAATATGGCATTGACTGTCTTATCTTCGGTGTTGTCACCATTATTCTGATGCTTATGTCTATTGCGCCGTGGCTTTCCGTTACTATCGCGGACATATGAAGTGCCGGAGTTTCTTGGCGTGGTGCTACTTCGAGCCAGCCAGCTGCCCTTGCCCGCGCAAAAGCAGGTCATGAGTGTCGTGAGGGCTGCCATGGACTTCGGTTTTTCTTGGCCGAGGTGTCGGGCGAGCCACTCGTCATGGATATTGTGCTTAAAGGCCGTCAGGGCCTCGGCGTCTGGACAGTCGACAATTTGGTTCTTTTTAGTTAGGAACCGAGTCCAGAATTTCCTGGCTGACTCTCCGGGTTGTTGGGTAATGTGACTTAACTCATCAGCATCCGGTGGTCGCACGTAAGTGCCTTGGAAGTTGTCGAGGAATGCGTCCTCAAGATTTTCCCAATTGCCGATGGAGTTCGCCGGCAGGCTATTCAGCCAATGTCTGGCTGGTCCTTTAAGCTTAAGGGGGAGATATTTGATGGCATATAGATCATCACTGTGGGCCATGTGAATGTGGAGAAGCAAATCTTCGATCCATACCGCGGGGTCTGTTGTGCCATCGTACGATTCAATGTTGACGGGTTGTCCAAACAAAACCCAAATATCGGAGAAGAAATACGAGGCTATAAGAGATCACGCATATAAGAGATCAAAGAACTCAAATAACTTTCATGGATATAAAAAGATATAACTGATCATAAAGTCGAAGTTCATCAGATCCCAACAAACACACCACAAAAAGGACTTACATCATATAGATCTTCAAGAGATCAATGTATTGATAATCAAGAGAGAGAGAGAGAGAGAGAGAGAGGAAGCCATCTAGCTACTAACTACGGACCCGAAGGTCTACAAAGAACTACTCACGCATCATCAGAGAGGCACCAATGGAAGTGGTGAACCCCTCTGTGATGGTGTCTAGATTGGATCTCGGTGTTCTGGAATTGCGGCGGCTGGATGAAAATTCCATCATCTCCTCTAGGGTTTCTGGAATATTAGGGTATCTATAGAGCAAGAGTCGGTCCAGGGGGCACCCGAGGTGGGCACAACCCACCTGGGCGTGCCTGGGCCTCCTGGCGCGCCTAGGTGGGTTGTCCCCTCCTCGGGACTCCCCCCAGGTGCAACCAGGGCCCATTGTATTCCTTCTGGTCCATAAAAAATCATCGTAAATTGGCATGGTATTTGGACCCCTTCTGATATTGATTTCCTGCAATGTAAAAAACATGCAGAAAACAGAAACTGGCACTTGGCACTATGTCAATAGGATAGTACCAAAAAATGATATAAAATGACTATATAATGATTATAAAACATCCAAGATTGATAATAAAACAGCATGGAATGATCAAAAATTATAGATACGTTGGAGATGTATCAGCATCCCCAAGCTTAACTCCTGCTCGTCCTCGAGTAGGTAAGTGATAAAACAAAATTTTTGATGTGGAGTGTTGTTTATCATGTCATATCATATTCTTTCTTCACAGCATGGACATTTGGACTTTTATGTGATTCAAAGCAATAGTCTAGTTTTGACATAATAATTTAGATACTCAAGCATATCAACAAGCAACCATGTCTTTCAAAATATCAATGCTAAAACAAGTTATCCCTAGCCCATCATGCTCAAACATTGATCCATTCATGGAACACACTCGAATATTAGCTACACACAATACTTAAGTACGATCATATTGTCCCCTAGTTGGTGCTTTTATAAGAGAGGATGGAGACTCAAATTCAAAAAATAAAAATTGCATAAAGTAAAAGAAGGCCCTTCATAGAGGGAAGTAGTGATTTGTAGAGGTGCTAGAGCTTAAAGCAAAAAAAAATAGAGACAAAAAACATTTTGGGAGGTGTATCCATCCCACCAACAAAAACGACTTGGGGCATCCCAACACTTTCCATGCTAGATATATCATAGGCGTTTATTCCTTTTTCCACCATAACTTTCACTTTCCATGGCTAACCGTATCCACGGGTGCCCTCCATACCAACAATTTCCAAGGAATTTATTAGTTGACAACATAAAGTAAATTCATTTTTGCATTTCGGGACTATGCATCCCTAATACCTTTGCCTTACTCTGGTGCAATGACAAGTGAATAAACACTCATCGTGAGAATAACACATCTAGCATGGAAAATATTAGCTACTTGTTACCGTTTCGCGAGCGAAACAAACACACAAAAGAGAAGTTCATTTTGAAAATTAGAGATGGCACATGCAAATTTGCTTAGAACGGGAAAAGAATACCGCATATAGGTAGATATAGTGGACTCATGTGGCGAAACTGGTTTAAAGGATTTTGGATGCACAAGTAGAGGTCATACTTGGTGCAAAATGAAGGCTAGTAAAAAGACTGAGAAGCGACCAACCAAGAAACAAATAATCTCATAAGAAAGCATTAAGAATAATTAACACTGAATAATGCACCACAAGTAGGATATAATTTTCATTGCATGATTATTGACTTATGTGCATGCATAGGGAATCACAAACCTTAACACCAATATTCCTACTAGCGCACAATTACTCACCAACATGACTCACATATCACATCATCATATCTCAAAACTATTACTAAGAATCAAGTTTATTTTGTCCAATGATCTTCATTACATATTTTTTTCTTTATCCTTCTTGGATATCTATCACTTTGGGACTAATTTTCATGTGTTGCTTTTCATAAGCTCAAACAAATATAAGTGAAGATCATGAGCATACCATATTTTCTTTCTCTCAAAATAATTTAAGTGAAGCAAGAGAGAATTTGTTAAAAAATTTACTAACTCCTAAATAAATCTAAGTGAATTAATAGAGCATTTCTTCAAAATTACTAAGCACACCGTGCTCAAAAAGATATAAGTGAAGCAGTAGTGCAAGTCCATTGCTCATAAAAATTTAACTGAAGCATAGAGAGCAATTCTAACAAGTCATGACATAATTTTGGCTCTCTCGGATAGGTGTTTCCAGAAAGGATTGATGACTTAAAACACAAAATGAAACAAGCAAAGACACATACCATACAAGACGCTCCAAGAAAAACACATATCATGTGACGAATAAAAATATAGTCTCGAGTAAAATACCGATGGTCGTTAGAAGAAAGAGGGGATGCCACTCGGGGGCATCCCCAAGATTAGTTGGTTTTTCATTCTTGGATAATAGCTTGGGATGCCGGGGCATCCCCAAGCTTAGGATCGTCTATCCTTCTATCATCCATCATAAGATAACCCAAAACTTGAAAACTTCAATCACACAAAACTCAACAAAACCCTTGTGAGATCCGTTAGTAAAAGAAAGCAAACCACTACTATAAGTGCTGTGTAAAACCATTTTTTGTATTATATCTACTGTATTCCAACTTTTCTATGGCAAAAACTCATCGAAGAAAACCATAGAGCCATCAAAATAAGCACACAAGAGAAAGAAAACAGAAGTTGTCAAAACAGAACAGTCTGTGGTAATCTGGAACTTTCAAATACTTATGTAACTCCAAAACTTCTACCAAATTATGAAGACCAACATAACTTGTATATTAATATTCTGCAAAAAGTATCAGAGCAAAAGCTCTTTTTTGTGATTTATGATAATTATTTTCGTGAGCACAAAGTTTCTGTCTTTTTAAGCAAGATCAAACAACTATCACCCCAGAAGATCCTAAAGGCTTTACTTGGCAAAAACACTAAGTAAAACAAAAAAACACAATCATAACAATAGAATACTTGTGTTAACACACAAGAACAGAAATAAAAAAGCAAAAATAAATTGTATTCATTGGGTTGCCTCCCAACAAGCGCTATAGTTTTACGCCCTTAACTAGGCATAAAGCAAGGATGTAAGTTTTGTCATCTTTGGTGCTAGATCCATAAGATGCCCTCATGATTGATTCATATGGTGGCTTAATTATTGTTCTAGGAAAGTGTTTCATACCTTTCCTCAAGGGAAACTGGAACTTAATATTGCCTTCTTTCATATCAATCACTGCACCGATAGTGCATAAAAACTGTCTACCAAGAATAATTGGACAAGAAGGATTGCAATCAATATCAAGAACAATAAAATCTATGGGTACATAATTTCTATTTGCAAGAATAAGAACATCATTAATTCTTCCCATAGGCTTTTTAATAGTGGAATCCGCTAAGTGCAAATTTAATGAGCATTCTTCAATATCGGTAAGACCAAGCACATCTCATAAAGATTTCGGAATTGTAGAAACACTAGCACCCAAGTCACACAAAGCAAAACACTCATAATTTTTAATCTTGACTTTGATAGTAGGTTCCCATTCATCATGCAATTTTCTAGGAATTGAAACTCCTAATTCCATTTTTTCTTCAAAAGCTTTCATCATGGCATCGACAATATGTTTAGTAAAAGCTTTATTTTGTTCATAACCATGGGGTGAATTTATCATGGATTGCAACAAAGAAATACAATCAATCAAAGAGCAACTATCATAATTAAAGTCTTTGTAATCCAAAGTAGTGGGCACATCACTAGTTAAAGTTTTGACCTCTTCAAACCCACTTTTATCAATTTTCTCAACAAGATTTTCACCCTCCGAAATATTGGGATGCCTTCTACCTAAAGTTGAATATTCTATAGTCCCTTTTTCATCAATCTTATTTTTACTAAACAAGGAATCAATAGAAAAAACACCAATCATTTTAAGATCTTCATCACTTTTGTGAAAGAACTCGCTAGAAAACGCTTTTTCTAAAAATTCTCTTTTAGCTCTAAGCATAGCGGTTCTTTTCTTACTTTCATCCATAGAAACATAGAGAGCTTTAACTGATTCATCTACTTTAGGCACAAAAAATTTCATCTTGAGATTTTCCACATCATGAGCAATTCTATCAACACTTCTAGACAAATCATCAATCTTATTCAGCTTTTCTTCTATGGAAGTGTTGAAATTCTTTTTGTGTGTTGCTAAATTCATTAATATTATTCTCAAGATCATAGGTGTTCCTATTATTATTGTAAGACTGATTTCCATAGGAATTACCATAATTATTAGAGGAATTGCTAGGAAAAGGCCTAGGATTAAAATTACCTCTATAAGCATTGTTGTTGAAATTATTGCGAGAAATAAAATTCACATCTGTGGCATCACTATTTTGCTCAATCAAAATAGACAAAGGCATATCATTAAATTCAATAGGGGCACTTTTACTAGCAACCAATTTCATAAGAGCATCAACTTTTTCACTCAAAGAAGAAATTTCTTCAACCGAATTCACTTTTTTACTAGTAGGAGCCCTTTCGGTATGCCATTGTGAATAATTTGCCATGATATTATCAAGCAACTTGGTGGATTCTCCCAAAGTAATTTCCATAAAAGTACCACCCGCGGCAGAATCTAAAAGATTACGAGAAACAAAACTCAACCCCGCATAATTTTTTTGTATGGTCATCCAAAGATTTAACCCATGATTTGGGAAATTCCTTAGCATCATTTTCATCCTTACCCAAGATTGTGCAACATGCTCATGTTCAAGTTGCTTGAAGTTCATGATCTGGGTTCTAAGGGAAATAATTTTTGCAGGAGGAAAATACTTAGTGATAAAAGCATCCTTGAACTTATTCCAAGAATCAATACTATTGCGAGGCAAAGAAGAGAACCAAATTTTTGCGGAATCATGCAAGGAAAACGGAAATAATTTCATCTTGAGCACATCATTGTCCACATCTTTTTTATTTTGCATATCGCATAATTCCTCAAAGGTATTAAGATGGGACGCGACATCCTCATTAGGAGTACTGGAAAATTGGTCTTTCATAACAAGATTCAGCAAAGTAGTATTAATATCACAAGTCTCCGTACTAGTGGCGGAGGAGCAAGCGGAGTGCCAATAAAATCATTGTTGTTGGTATTTGAGAAGTCACATAGTTTGGTGTTCTCTTGAGTCAAGATAACCACACAACAAGATGGCACTCAAAAACAGATCCGGCAAAAAAACGGCGAACGGAAAAAGACAGGCGAATAAAATGACAAATTTTTGTGAATTGGGGGAGAGGAAAACGAGAGGAAAATAATGTAAATTACAAGGAGATGAGATTTGTGATTAGGAACCTGGTTATGTTGATCCTCCCCAGCAACAGCGCCAGAAATTCCTTTTGATGTCACTTGAAGCTACGGCGGTATTTTCCCAAAGAGGAATGGATGATGCAGCACAGCGATGGTAGGTATTTCCCTCAGATATGAAACCAAGGTTATCGAACCAGTAGGAGAACCAAGCAACACAATGTAAACATCCCCTGCACACAAAGAACAACACCTCGCAACCCGACGTGTTAAAGGGGTTGTCAATCCCTTTCGGGGTACGACACCTAAAGATAGGCAAAGGACATGAGGTAAATTTGTAGATAGGATAAATAGATCACTGAACAAATAAATTGCATCAAGGTATTTTTGTATTTTTTGGTTTAATAGATCTGAAAATAAATGCAAGGAAAATATATGACAAAGAAGACCCGGGGGCCGTAGGTTTCACTAGTGGCTTCTCTCGAGAAAAATAGCAAATGGTGGGTGAACAAATTACTGTTGGGCAATTGATAGAACTTCAAATAATCATGACGATATCCAGGAAATGATCATTACATAGGCATCACGTCCAAGATTAGTAGACCGACTCCTGCCTGGATCTACTACTATTACTCCACACATCGACCGCTATCCAGCATGCATCTAGTGTATTAAGTTCATCGAAAAACGGAGTAATGCAATAAGAACGATGACATGATGTAGACAAGATCCGTTTATCTATTGCGGCAGATATGGATCCCATCTTTTTATCCTTAGTAGCAACGATACATACGTGTCAGTTCCCTTTCTATCACTGGGATCAAGCATCGTAAGATCGAACCCACTACCGGGCACCTCTTCCCATTGCAAGATAAATAGATCAAGTTGTCCAAACAAAACTGTCGGGGATATACCCTGCGGTATGAACCGGCCGGAAATATGACCCGGTCAGGCTTGGCGGTTTACTTGAGACCCGGCTGACACTTGGCGATTCACTAGCAACCCGCCCTGACCACACGCTTTACAAGCAACGTGCCTATGACTCACTGGTAACCCGGTGGGCGGGACAGATGGATGACAAGGCCCGATGGCCCAATGGGCGGTTCATGGAAGGCCGGGTCATGTTATGATGGGCCGGTTTAAGAGAAAGGCATAAGGAATATTCTCCTACAAAGGAAGCAAGACTAGGACTCCACTTGTAATAGAGTAATCCTAATCCTACTAGGACTAGTCATGTAACCCGCCCCTCCAACATATATAAGGAGGGGCAGGGCTCCCCAAAGAGGGACAAGGAAGAAGAAACAATCTCTAGGGCTAGATACAAATAGAGGAGAGCCGGTTAACGGCGACTCCCATGAGCATAATGAGACCTAGCCACAAACAACATGTAGGGCTATTACCGGATGATGTTTCCAAGGGCCCGAAGTTGTCTACATCTTTGTCTTGTGTGTTGCGTCTCTCGTCCCGATCAACCCCTCTCAAGCTACCACATAGATGCATTGGCCCCGCGACTAAGTCGTGACACTAAGGACATCTGACGTGTTAATTCCACGACAGTTGGCGCCCACCGTGGGTCCCGCGCACGGTGGTGTTGAGTTCTTGGAGGGATCTCTCCCAAAGATCGAGAAGTTTTGCAAATTTTTCCGGATAAAAAATAACCGATTTGGAAGGATTCATATCAACCAGAAGTTCATCAGTCAAAGGTCAAAGGAATTTTTTCAGCAATGGATTATACAAAGTCAACCGGCCATGTCAGCCGAAGCCAAGATGGTCTTTTCTTCTTGTCAAAATTCTGATTGGTGCATGTGTACAAGGAAAAATACTAGTAGAAGGAAAGAATGACTACGCGAGTCTCGTTTGTGGTTATCAAAGAAAGGGATACATCAAGGGAGATGACAGCAAGTAGGACTCGGTCTCGATCTCCGCTTCAGGTCTTCACTTTCAAGTTGCATGTCGTCGAACCGGCACCGGGTCTCCGCTTCTGCTTGCCTGTACTGTACTACATCACATCAGCAAAGTTACACCTTCGCCTCTAAAACGTCCGGCTTCATCCGCCGAGCTGCTAAACCGTCGTTGTCGCAGTACCAAGGGCCGGCTCATTACAACGGCGGCCTCGTATTTTGGTTTGCACCCATGTGGTGTGGAGGACGTGAGCAACATGCCTTACTCATACGAGGAGATCAAAAGCTACTATTGTTTTCTTCATCTCATGAAGACAAAGAAAAAGAAAGGGACAAAGGAGGAGAGGTTACGTGGGGTTGCGTCTAGTCTTATTCTGAATCAGCATTCACGTTCATCCGGCAAAAAATACCAGGTGTTATTTTTCCTATGTATTTTATCAGTACATATTAATTTATCCGACAACAATTACTCTGCCCTGTAATATTTTTATACAAAACAATTTTTTATGCCATTATACCTTGGATACGGAGTGCATGCACTAGCATTTGTCCATGCCACGCTGCTTGACAGACATGCGTGCAAAGCAGTGCTTCCCATAGTCCAGTCTACATCAACTCGTCAGGGTCGTGCGAATTACCCAATAAAGCGCGCACAGGCCACCGTCCCCCGCAGTCCGGTCTACATCAACTAAGCCGGGACTGCGCCTGTGATTGACTCGCGTGCCGACCCCAGCTTACAACGCCACGGACGACTCGCCCGTCCGCTCTCGTAGCCGGTTCATGCGTCTGCGCCGGCTTACAACGAGGACAACTTGCTTGTCCGCACTAGCGCACAACGCCGTGGCCGACTTATCTATGTTGCCTCTAATGATGCGGTCGTCTTTTTCATCCGTCTCTCGCGGCCTGGTCTACCTTAGCATACCGGGCCGCACCTGTCTGCATGAGCTAGTTATTGAGTATGAGAAAGTCACAGCTTGGGTAGCCCAATTTTCTTTCTACAAAATGAAGGAAAATTATCATATACTATCAACCGCCGTCTGCACTGGGTGGCCCAGTGGGCAGGCGCACAAGTCGCCACCACTACAATTTGGTTAAACTTCAAATAGCCTTGGAAGGAACCATTGGCCGAGTTGCTGACACGGCTCATACGGGATCATTTATAACCCGCCGTAGTCACCTCAACCTTCTGTGGATTTACATCGTGCTATCAACACCAATGATATGCCACTTATGCCGGTTTATATCACGGTCCAATACGGAGAATCTCAAGCCAACTCCTCGAGTCACCTTGAGACTCGGGGGCTACAATGATATGACTCAGCAAATGTCTATGGTTTTCAGTGAAATCAGGAACCCCAGGACGTTGGACGGAAAGATAACCCGGTCCCGGAGGCTACTACCATATTGATGAAACTACAAAGGCCGTCAGAAGAGTTCTGGGTCATCAGAAATGATTCCGGTTTAAAATTCTGTTCAAAGACACATCTCTCTCTCTCTCATAAAGCATTGAAGCTCTCAAATATCCGGTTTAAAAATCCGGCTCAAGGGAAGTCAGTCTCACTGAAGCTCTCCAAATATCCGGTTTACAATCCAGTCCAAAGGAAATTTATCTATCATGAAGCTTTGAAGCTCTCAAATCCGGTTCAAGGGGAAATCTATCTCCCACAAATCTCTGAAGCTGTCAATATCTGGTTCAAAAAACTGGTTCAAGACGAATTTATTTCTTGCAAAAAGTTAAAAGTTGCCGAAGAGGACCTGCTGCCCTGACACGCGGTTCAAACATGGGTATCATGCCTTATGGACTCATCTTCATATGATCACATGGGGGCTTCCTATTCAAACATAGGTGTATTCACCAAAGAGAACATCGCGTTACTACCCTCTTGATGCGGCTTTCAAGCCAATATTATCATAAGAGCATAGCTCTGTTTACTTCAGTAATCTGGCTATCAAGCCAATATTATCCTAAGGGGCGAAAGAGAGTATTGTTCTTGCGCACAGCTCAAACATAGGCACCCATAGAGCACAGCTCACAAAAGTTACTTGGAGGCTCTTTGTGCAACGCAACAAAGAGTTTGAAAGGACCCTTGTAATATGCTATCAAGCCCGGCTTGGAAGCCTGGTGTATTCACCTAAAACCCCGGATTAACCTGCCTTCATCAAGTAAGCCACTCCTTTCCAGGTAATCCTGGCATGACCCGCCGAACGTTTGACAAGTCAATCTTATACAGACCCTGAACTTGTCAAAGTTAAAACGACGATTGGTTAGTTGGAGGCCCATCTTGAAAGGCTTTGCAAAAATGGTTTAACTCAGCGGCCTGGTAGCCCATGAAAAGCCTCGAATTTGGGCATGGCAGCCCTTGAAAAGCCTCGACTACACGGTTTTATTTGCCTTTCTCAAGATTTTTCCCTTTTGATAAAATTTTATGTTGAACCGGCGTCTATTGACCTGGCATGGCTAGCAGTCATCAAATTAAGCCGGTGTTTGTTAACCCGGCTTGGCTTTCAGCTACAAGTTGTCAGACCACATTCAATTATAAACTGGTGTTTATTAACCAGGCCTGGCTTTGACTATAAGTCTCCAGGATGATCATCTGGTGTTTATCATAACCTGGCATGGCTTCATTATAAACCAGCAAAGCATGGTGGGAATTACCAGCAAAGCATGGTGGGAGTTATCAGCACTCCAGATTTGGGTTATCACCCTTACTACAAGAAAGTTGGTAAACCAACAATGTGATTCAATGTCACAGGTATGATATATTTCATATTTGATTATTCTTAAGTGCAGCCTTGGTTATAAACCCGGGTTATATGTTGGGCATTATGACCATCCGGCAGTAAACCTCCAGGACACTTTAAACCTATTGTATGTAGAAACAGGTTGAATAAAGCATAATTATAAATCACCAGCGTTTATTAACCCGACCTGGCTTTTAAGACGATAAGTCGCCAGTATATGATGAGAAATTATCCGTTGTTTGTTAAACCGGCCTGGCTTTGGACTATAAGTTGCCAGTATATATTTGGATTGCACCATTGGAATTAGGCACTCATAAATCATTGGATTATATTATTCAAATCTTTAATAGCCAACATGGCTGGATTTTTATCATGTTTATCAATAACCGTCATTATGATTGAGGTTTTCAAAGTCGCTTTAGCGCAATGGATATTATTTTATTGATGGATATAATTTCTTCTACAATGAAAGGAATAGTCTTAAGTCGCTGCAGGCTTAAGACTCGGCACTTGGGGGCTACATTATTCAAATTGAGATTACATCAAATATGCAAGTCCCATGTCACTGCCAGCATGGACCATGGCACTTGGGGGCTAATGCAAAGTCAATTTTTCATCACCTTATTGAAGACCCGACTCATCACATTGTAATGACCCGGCCCTTGGGGGCTACACATCACTGCTCAAATCTACATGATTATATTTACAAAGTACCTACTCATTATTGCATAATGACCCAGCCCTTGGGGGCTACACTGGTTGAAGTTTTTATGAGCATAAGGCAATTTCAAGTCCCAGGTTGCTGTAAGCATGACAACCCGGCACATGGGGCTACATATATGAAGTATTCAGTTTTTTGCTAGTGACTGAGATGAACAACATGGATTTCTTCAAAGTGGCAGTAATTATATGGAAACAAGTCTCAAATCATCACTTTGTTCTGTTCAAGGCTTGGGGGCTACAGGTAATATGGATATAAGGGAGAAATATCTTCCGATTTTCAGTTTTGAGAAAAACTGATTGACCTGGCATCACGAATCATTATGACCCGGTGTCTGCAACAATCATGAACCGGCGTTGGCAACAATCATGAACCAGCATTGGCAACAATCATGAACCGGCATTGGAAATAATCATGACACGGAATTATCAGTTTTTATAACCTGGCAATTTTGGAAATCATAGATCGAAAAGTTCTATATTTTCAAACCGGCTGAATATCAGTTGAATATTTGAAGACCAATATTTTTTCAAGTCAGAGCATTGAAGGCCGATTCAAATGGATTCTTTATTTACAATATTTCTTCCGCAAGCAAATTGATTATGAAGCTGGTCTATTGACTCGGATTTTCTAGAAGGAAGAAATGACAAGGATTTAAGGATGATCAAGCGCCGGCTTACAAGAATCTTTAACCCGGAGCACAAGCCGCTAAGTTTGTTCTTGTGTTTATGTTGCAGATCAGTTTAACATGGATAAATCCAAATTAAACTGGGGGCTAATGTCGGGGATATACCCCGCGGTATGAACCGGCCAGAAATATGACCCGGCCGGGCTTGGCGGTTTACTTGAGACCCGGCTGACACTTGGCGATTCACTAGCAACCCGCCCTGACGAGACGCTTTACAAGCAACCTGCCTATGACTCACTGGTAACCCGGCGGGCGAGACAGATGAATGACAAGGCCCGGTGGCCCAATGGGCGGTTCATGGAAGGCCGGTTCATGTTATGGTAGGCCGGTTTAAGAGAAAGGCATAAGGAATATTCTCCTACAAAGGAAGCAAGACTAGGACTCCACTTATAATAGAGTAATCCTAATCCTACTAGAACTAGTCATGTAACCCGCCCCTCCAACATATATAAGGAGGGGCAGGGCTCCCCAAAGAGGGACAAGGAATAAGAAACAATCTCTAGGGCTAGATACAAATAGAGGAGAGCCGGTTTACAGCGACTCCCATGAGCATAATGAGACCTAGCCACAAATAGCATGTAGGGCTATTACCAGATGATGTTTCCCGGGGCCCGAAGCTGTCTAAATCCTTGTCTTGTGTGTTGCATCTCTCATTCCGATCAACCCCTCTCAAGATACCACATAGATGCGTTGGCCTCGCGACTAAGTCCTGGCACTAAGGACATCTGACGTGTTAATTCCACGACAAAAACCCAATTATCAGAGAAGAAATACGAGGCTATAAGAGATCACGCATATAAGGGATCAAAGAACTAAAATAACTTTCATGGATATAAAAAGATATAACTGATCATAACTCGAAGTTCATCAGATCCCAACAAACACACCGCAAAAAGGACTTACATCATATAGATCTCCAAGACATCATTGTATTGATAATCAAGAGAGAGAGAGAGGAAGCCATCTAGCTACTAACTACAGACCCGAAGGTCTACAACGAACTACTCACGCATCATCGGAGAGGCACCAATGGAAGTGGTGAACCCCTCCGTGATGGTGTCTAGATTTGATCTCCGTGTTCTGGACTCTGCGAGGTCTGGATGAAAATTTCGTCGACTCCTCTAGGGTTTCTGGAATATTAGGGTATTTATAGAGAAAAGAGTCGATCCAGGGGGCACCCGAGGTGGGCACAACCCACTTGGGCGCGCCTGGGCCTCCTGGTGCGCCTAGGTGGGTTGTCCCCTCCTCGGGACTCCCCCAGATGCAACCAGGGCCCATTTTGTTCCTTCTGGTCCATAAAAAATCATCGTAAATTGGCGTGGTATTTGGACCCATTCTGATATTGATTTCCTGCGATGTAAAAAACATGTAGAAAACAACAAGTGGCACTTGGCACTATGGCAATAGGTTAGTACCAAAAAATGATATAAAATGACTATATAATGATTATAAAACATCCAAGATTGATAATAAAACAGCATGGAATGATCAAAAATTATAGATACGTTGGAGATGTATTAGGTAGACGTGGATGCTCGTTCTCCCAAAATTTGAACGAACTGCGAAACACCCTCTGCTCGGTGGAATTCGCCCGAGCAAATAAGTGGGAGACACGAAATTACCATCCTATGTGGGACACATGTCAATTGGCCCATTGTACATCAAGGGTAGGTTCTAAATTCATCCGATCGTGCCTTCCCCTCGGCTGAAATGACAAGTGCTGAATAATTCATAAACCATGGGCGGCAAAACACCCTCTCCTCACCCGAAATCGTTGGTGCCGACTATTTCGAAACACGCCCTCCTCACCCGAAATCGCTCATGCCGACTATTTCAAAACACCCCCTCCTATCCCACAATCGCTCGTGCCCACTATTTCAAAACACGCCCTCCTCACCTGAAATCGCTCGCGCCCACTATTTGGGAGAAGCAAAGTTACTCTAGTATCCCCGACCCTTAGTACATAGACCCAAGCCCAGAAGCCTAAAGGCATGCATAGAACTATAACTCCCCCCACACACATTTCAGATAAATGCATCCGTAAGACATGGTTCCCCCTCCCAATTCCCCATTCATACCTCGTGGCGCCAAATCACCTTCTCCCCGGAAGCTCCCTTCTCCCCAGCCATGAAATCTCAGCCCCTCCTCCATGGCACCCCCCCCACTTCACCAAATTCACCGCCGCCCTCCTCCCCAATACCGGAGACGTTGTTCGTTTTCCATTGTACACTGGGTTGCGTGCCTCTTACTCCATGCTGCCAGAGTTGCCTCGACGACGGCCGCGTGAACCGTACCGGAGCCGATTCACCCCCGTCGTTGTGCATGGCTCCGGAGCAGCATCAACTTTGGATGCGTCCAGGGCCCCAACGCTACTTCCCATAGCCTTCGACCTTCGCGACATCTCTGCTTTCCTGCTGCCAGTAGCCACCGCAACCGCGCTGGCCTCACCGACTCGACAGCTAGAGCTGCCTACTTTACTAGGCCACAAGATAGGTCATACACACATCTCAAATCACTTTCTTTAGGCGTCAGTTGTCTAAATTTTTATTCTGGCCCAATCGATTCCTAATGGGAAGCAGCACCCCTCGAGGCGGCGGAGCTCCTATGCTGTCGGTTGGCAAGTGTCTAATGTAAGGGTGCGGGGGCGCAAGTTTGCCGCAGAAGCGGCACTTAGGTGGCTATCTTAGAGTTGCGTGTGTTGATGGTATTGCCACCATCGGATCTGATGATGGCGAGTCTTTGTGGATTAGCCAGGGGCGGCGCAACCACGGTAGTGCGGTGGGGCGGGGAGTGGGGTTTTGGTCAAAGCTCTCGCGGCCAGGGACGATGTTGGCAGGCTACTCTGTCAGTGGCCACATGGCCACATGCATTGTGCGGGGGTGCAGCCGCTTTAGTATAGAAGCCACCCCATGTGGGATTTCAACGGGGAGGACGACGCCACCCGGTGCGGCCGTAAGGGGCCGGAATCGGTTGCCGCTCTAATAAAGATCTTGTCCGCTTTGTACAAGGGAGAAGAGGAGGAATTCCTCCGCGTCAACCCATGGGACGGATTTTCTATGTACAATCCTCCAAGCTGGGTAAGCGGACACTTTCACTCGCCCATCCGTTTCATATTCCCATAGTTAAGTATTCAGTCTAGCAATTTCAACGCAGGAGCTATGCCAGGCTATAAAGGAGATAAACAACCCTCCTCCACAACCCGAGGACCCAGAACGGTCCTTCGACCCGGACTCCCAAGAGGATCCGGACTTATCTATGGAGCTGATCGATGGGGTGTTTCATCAATTGAGCAAGGACAACACCTTAGTGGACATTACGGCCGATTATCCCGGACTACTTCCAGCCTCACAAGTAACCGAGACCGAAGTCCCAATACTTTTAAGATGATCCATCCGTGCTTATTTTTGATCACCGTATACCAATGGCGTTTTTGCAGGGGAAGTCCTTGAGGCGGAGGGCCGAGCCTGCGGTGGCTAGCCAACAACGGGCATCAAGGCCCAGCAGGCTGAAAAGAAGTGCGGTCCGGATTGAGACGCCGGTGCAACGGTATGGCATGCCATTTTATTCCCAGGTTTTATTCCCTCAAGGCATACTAACGCTCGTGCTCTCTTTAGGAAAAAGAGCGCTCGCCAGACTATATCCGGAGAGGTTGCCAATCGCGCCTCCACCAGCCAGGCTCCAAGGCCGGGTCCGGAAGCGGAGGGGAACACAAGGCGTGCACCGACGCTCCTGCGATAGAGGATGCGGACGGGCTGTCTGCCACCAATTCCGAGGTCGAGAGTGCCATGAACCACAGGCGTCGCCGGACAGTTCTTCGTGACGCTTGTTTCTCCCAAGAGGCATTGGATGCCTTCAATACGGGAGATGCGTACCTCCGTGCCGCTCAAAATGGTCTAGCCAGAGCCACAGAGTAGTATGTAAAAGACATAAGGGTGAGAAAATTTGATGGTCATATATGTCAGTAGCCCCCGAGACTTGAAACAGTTAGAATAACTGATTTAAGGATCATTTGTTATGCAAGATCTTACAGAAAAGAATACCCAGCTGTCCCAGGAGCTGGAAGAGTGAAAAGCCCAACTTGAGGCCGCACTAGGCGCAGCAGGGGAGGCCAAGGAGACCCCCTCTGATAATATATGCTTCGAAAGATAAGTATGTTGTGAAGTGCGGCATGTGTGCAAATCTAACAATAACATTGCAGATGGCGCTGGAGTGGATCCGGACAAGCAACAACTCTTGTGCCGGTTAAAGGCCGGTGAGAGCGTGCTTACGAGGGTGAGGCAAGAGAAGAATAATCTCCTAGATGCCAACACCCAGCTGGGCGAGGAACTAAAGGATGTTCGTGCTCAGCTGTCGGACTCCGTGAAGGAGAATTGGCGGTTTCGACGCGGCATTTTTAGTAAGTGCTTGAACGAACTTCAAAAAAGAGTTCGGCGAGGAAGTCGATTGACAGAGTTATGTCTGTAGGTATGCTGACAGGTCGGCCTACAGAGGAAATGCCCAGTTCTACGGGTGACCTTCTTCCCGAGCTCTCACAACTGCATGAACGAGTTCGGCAGGTAATGCAAGGCGTCGCCCAGGCCTTGTGGCCATCTGTCCCCATGCCCTAAGGCCTTGGAGAACTTGCATAGAAGCTGAAGGGAGTGCGGCGGCGCTTCCGATCATGGAAGATATCGGCCTGCCGTCAAGGCGCCAGGGAGGCCTGGACCATGGTGAAGACGCGGTACACGAAGGCTGGCCCAAACCACATGTCCGAGGTTGGACCTATGGGGCCCGATGGGAAGGCGATCCCTGTGAGTTTAGTGTACGGCCAGGTAGAGTTGGCCGCCAAATATTCCCAACAGGACTGTAAACTAGACAGCCTGTTGGATGGTATTGAAGAGGAATATACCCAGTCAAATTGACTATGTAATTTAAGATGACATGTAAAATGCCTTCTAGCCAGATTGTAGATCGTTTGTCATGGCAGACCTTTTAGCTTCAACCTCGGGACCCGATAGTCCGGAGTGTGTCCGAATACCCTCTCGGTTATGTAAGAACCGGGGCATGCGTGGAGACCAGGCATAGGGGTCATTAGTGCTTGAACAGACAAGTGCCCAACTAGTTATGTTATATTACATGGTTAGTAAGAAACATCTTCTACGGAGAATAGTTCCGTTAGGGGTTCTTTTCCCTGGGAGGCATGCCCTAAAGTGCATGTCCGGACTGCGAAAAAAGCATAAAAGCATCTGGGGGCAGATAAATAAATGAGTGGGAAATCATCTTTAGTTCACCGACCGAATATTCCCTTAAGAACGCTAGCTTTCGGCTTCACCCAGTATGAGGTACACATCCGGCTGACCCAGCAGTAAGAATCTCAGAGGTGCTCCCTTTACCACCTAGCCGAACAATCGGGAACATAGGGGTAAGCACAGGAGCCAGGCAACCCAGCTTGGCCAAAACTTAAGTCATATCGATGCATATAATGGTGAATAAAAGGTACATGCAGAAGTGTGACACATGTGTTGGGCATGAGGCCCGTATAAACAAGCTTCTATTAAAGAAGCCCCCAGGTATAATGAGCGCGGATAGCGCGTCAATTGTGTGCGAACAAGGTGCGAACGAGCCCTTTAAAGGCTGTAAGAGAAAAGGAGGGAGAAGGAGAGAAATATAAGACTGCTAATGTGTAAAAAATAGACAGAGGAAGCAGACGAACACAGAGTCTGGCGCTAGGCATAGAATCTTCGGAGACGGGCTGCGTTCCATGGGTTCTGCTCGACCCGGTTAATCGATGCATCTCGCAGACGGTACGCTCCACCAGTCAGGACATGGTCAATGATGAAGGGACCTTCCCATTTTGGCATGAGTTTGTCCTTTTTCTTGTCCGGCAGGCGTAGAACTAACTCGCCAACATTGTAAGTTTTGGCCCGTACTTCTCTGATTTGATATCTTCGAGCTTGCTATTGATAGAATGTGGAACGGGCTTTTGCCACGTCATGCTCCTCCTCCAAGGCGTCCAAACTGTCCTGCCGATCGAGTTCGGCTTCTCTTTCTTCGTACATGTGCACACGAGGTGAGTCATGAATTATGTCGCAGGGCAGAACTGCCTCTGCGCCGTATACCATAAAGAATGGTGTGAATCCGGTGGTGCGATTCGGCGTGGTCCGCAGCCCCTAGAGTACGGAGTCGAGCTCCTCTACCCAGTGCGTGTTAGATTCCTTGAGGGACCGCACTAATCTGGGTTTGATGCCTCTCATGATTAGACCATTTGCTCGCTTGACTTGATCGTTAGTTTGTGGGTGATAGACTGAAGCGTAGTCGAGCTTGATGCCCATCTTTTTGCACTAGAGTTTGACCTCATCGGCCGTAAAGTTCGTGCCGTTATCAGTGATGATGCTGTGGGGGACGTCGTAACGGTGTACGACCCCTGATATGAAGTCTATCACCAGCCCGGATTCGGTCGTCTTAACAGGCTTGGCCTCTATCCATTTGGTGAATTTGTCCACCATGACCAGTAGGTATTTTGGCTTGTGGGTTCCTCCTTTAAGGGGTCCAACCATGTCAAGCCCCCAGACCGCAAAGGGCCAGGTGATGGGTATAGTTTGGAGGGCAGTGGGTGGCATATGGCTTTGGTTAGCAAAGAGTTGGCAACCGACGCGTCGTTGGACTAAGTCCTGAGCATCTGCCCGGGCCGTCGGCCAATAAAATCTTGTACGAAAGGCCTTGCTTACAAGGGCCCGGGCTGCGGCGTGGTGCCCGCCGAGTCCAGCATGAATTTCAGCCAGAAGATTCCGCCCTTCCTCTTCGGAGATACACCTTTGAAGGACTCCGGTGGTGCTTTTCTAATAAAGCTCTCCTTCATGGACTTTATAGGCTTTAGATCGCCACACTATGCAGCGTGCCTCGTTTTGGTCCTTGGGAAGTTCTTGCCTAGTTAGGTAGGCCAAGAATGGTTCTGTCCATGGGGCAATGACTGCCATTATTATGTGGGTTGAGGATGTTACTTCATTGGCAGAGCCTCCCGTTGTGTCAGAATGTTCGGTGTCGAGCGGTGCGGTTGGGTCCGGGTTGTTATTTCCGGATTCCCCTTCCCATGATACGGATGGCTTGAATAGCCTCTCCAAGAAAATGTTAGGGGGACTACATCATGCTTTGCGCTGATGCATGCTAAGACGTCTGCTGCCTGATTGTTTTCCCGGGCTATATGGTGAAATTCGAGCCCCTCGAACCGAGCGGACATTTTTAGGACGGCGCTGCGATAAGCTGCCATTTTCGGATCCTTGGCATCAAAGTCTCCATTTATTTGGGACATCGCGAGGTTCGAATCCCCACGCACCTCTAGGCGTTGAATGCCCATGGAGACTGCCATCCGGAGACCATGTAGAAGGACCTCGTATTTGGCTGCGTTGTTGGAGTCTATATACATTATCTGGAGTACGTATTGAACTGTATCTCCTGTTGGGGACGTCAGAACGACGCCAGCCCCCAGACTAGCTAACATTTTGGAGCCATCGAAGTGCATGACCCAGTTGGAATATGTGTCGTACTCTTTAGGGAGTTCGGATTCAGTCCATTCGGCGACGAAGTCGGCCAAAACTTGTGACTTGATAGCTCGCCGTGGCTTGTAGGTTATGTCGAACGGGAGGAGCTCAATGGCCCATTTGGCAATCTGGCCCGTCGCGTCACGGTTGTTTATAATATCATTAAGAGGTACTTCAGAGGCTACTGTTATTGAACACTCTTGAAATTAGTGTCACAGCTTCCGGGATGCCATAAACACCGCGTACGCTATCTTTTGATAATGCAGGTACTGTGACTTGAATGGAGTGAGGACAGTGGACACGTAGTAAACTGGTTTTTGAAGGGGGAATTTGTGCCTGTCCGTTTCTCGTTCGACGACGAGCACTGCGCTTACAACTTGATAAGTTGACACAATGTATAATAGCATTGGTTCGCCGATGTTAGGCGCGGCCAGGACCGGGTTTGTTGCCAATATGGCTTTTATTTCTTCGAGTCCGGCCGTGGCGGCATCCGTCCACTCGAAGTGTTCGGTGCGCCGGAGGAGGCGATAAATGGGTAATGCCTTTTCTCCCAAGCGGGAGATAAAGCGGCTTAGAGCCGCCACGCATCCAGTCAATTTTTGTATTTGTTTGAGGTCCTTTGGAATATCCAGCTATGACAGAGCTCGGATCTTGGCTGGGTTTGCTTCAATTCCTCTACCGGATACAATGAAGCCCAAGAGCTTTCTGGCTGGTACGCCGAAAATGCATTTTTTGGGTTAAGCTTGATGTCATATGTTCGGAGGTTATCGAATGTGAGCCTCAAGTTGTCTACTAGAGTTTCGACATGCTTGGTTTTGACGACCACATCATCTACGTATGCTTCCACTGTTTTGCCGATCTGGTTTGCCAGACATGTCTAAATCATGCGTTGATATGTTGCGCCGGCGTTTTTGAGCCCGAAGGGCATTGTGTTGAAGCAGAATGGGCCGTATGGGGTGATGAATGCCGTTGCGGCTTGGTCTGGCTCTGCCATCTTAATTTGATGGTAGCCGGAGTATGCGTCGAGGAAACACAATGAATCGTGTCCTGCGGTAGCGTCGATAATTTGATCGATGCGGGGGAGGGGGAAGGGATCCTTTGGGCAAGCCTTGTTGAGGTCCTTGAAAAATCGACGCATAGGCGCCAGGATTTGTCCTTCTTCGGTACCATCACCAGGTTTGCTAGCCAGTCCGGATGTTTTATGTCTCTGATGAATCCGGCCTCCAGTAGTTTGGCTGGCTCCTCTCCCATGGCTTGTCAATTGGGTTCGGAGAAACGCCGAAGAGCCTGCTTGACAGGCTTGAATCCTTTTAGGATGTTTAGGCTGTGCTCGGCCAGCCTGCGTGGGATTCCTGGCATGTCTGAAGGGTGCCAGGGAAAAATGTCCCAATTTTCGCGTAGGAATTCTCGTAGTGTGGCGTCTACATCAGGGTTTAATTGCGCCCCGATGGAGGCCGTTTTTGTAGGGTCCGTTGGATGGACTTGGAATTTGACTATTTCGTCCACCGGTTTAAAGGAGGCGGACTTGGATCTTTTATCGAGTATCATGTCGTCCCTGTTCACCGTGGAGCGCAGCGGAGTCAGTTCCTCGGCCGCTAGGGCTTCGGATAGTGCCTCAAGGGCTAGTGTGGCTGTCTTATTTTCGGCGCGGAGTGCTATGTCCGGGGCACTAGCAAGAGTGATGATTCCGTTGGGTCCGGGCATTTTGAGCTTCATGTACCCGTAATGGGGTATAGCTTGAAAAATTGTGAATGCCTCTCGCCCTAATAGAGCGTGGTATCCGCTGCTGAACGGAGCCATTTGAAACATGACCTCCTCAGACCTTTAATTATACAGCATGTCGAACACCACATCCAGTGTGATTTTTCCTGTACAGCACGCTTCCCGACTGGGGATTATTCCTCTAAAGGTTGTGTTGCTTCACTCAATGCGGCTCCAGTCTATTTCCATTTTTCGAAGGGTTTCCTCATAAATGAGGTTCAATCTGCTGCCACCGTCCATGAGTACCTTGGTAAGGTGAAAGCCATCCACTATTGGACTGAGGACCAATGCGGCTGGTGCTCGGGTTGTTCAGAATTTAGGTTCATCACTGGAATTAAAGGTAATAGTCATGTCACTCCATGGGTTTATTGTTGCTACTTGGTAGACTTCGACAAGGCTGTGGAGTGTTCGTTTCCGCATATTATTTGATGCAAAAGTCTCGAAGACTGTTAATACAGTACTGGTATCCCTAGGCTGGTGCTCTGTGAATTCTGGAGTTAGAAGCTCCTCGCCACTTCTGGCCACCTGACGAAGTATCCAACATGCTCTAAGGCTATGAGTTGGTGTGGCGCCCTCTGTACTATGAATTTTACAGGGTCCATTGAGCCATCCCTCCAGTACGGTTCCATGCCCTATAGAGGGTTTTTGCTTTTTGGTGTTTAACCCAGGTGCCTGGCGATAATGCACCTTTTTATTTTGGACTGGGGTTGTATTCAGGGCCGGATTGTCCCAAAATTTATTTCGGTTTTCTAGGCGCTTTCCATTGCACAGTACTTTCGTACTATGGATGCCAAGTCGGCGAAGCGTGTAATTTCACGGCGACTTATGGCGTTGAGGATTCCGTTGTCTGTGCAATTATTACAGAAGAATGAAATTGCATCCTCCTCGCGGCAGTCCTCTATCCTGTTCATAACCAGGAGGAATCTGGCCCAGTAATGGTGTACTATTTCTGCGGGCTCTTGCTGAATTTGGGATAGATCCCTTATATTTGGGTGGGCGGGTGGAATTAAATCCGGAACCTCGCCCAATCTGAGACTCAGGGGCCAAGGAGTTTCCGAACTCGGAAGCTTGGGTTCTTGGATGTCGTCCAATGAATCTAGCCCGTTGCCTGACTTTAGGTTCAGGGCTTGAGTGACGTCCTCCCCTCCGCGGGTATCCGGCTTAGAGGGATCGAGAATCCGGACATAACTTGTCCTTAAGATAGATGAAGGCTTGCCGCATTGTTCCTCCACCACCGCAATGTGGTGGGTGACCTGGGGAGAGTTAATCTCTCTCGGATCGGGTTTAAGCCCAATCTGATCGTAGTCTGTAGCGACTCCCAGGGCGGCGATGCGATCCAGGAGCTCATTTAAGGAAGATAGCTCCATCAGATCTAGCTGCTCGGTGAGTTCCAAGTTGACGTGGAGATTGCTTTCGATGACCCGAGAAGTCATCATCGGCGCGGCGGCCGAACAGACGGTCATAAGAAAACCGCCTAGCCGGAGAGTTTAGCCGATAGCCAAAGCTCCTTTAGCAACAGTGCCCTCTTTAAATACGGGATGAGGCATCCTTCCTGATGGCGACGGCACAGCGGAACTCTCAATGAAAGCACCAATGTCGGTGTCAAAACCGGCGGATCTCGGGTAGGGGGTCCCGAACTGTGCGTCTAGGCGGATGGTAACAGGAGACAGGGGACACGATGTTTTTACCTAGGTTCGGTCCCTCTCGACGGAGGTAAAACCCTACTCCTGCTTGATTAATATTGATGATATGGGTAGTACAAGAGTAGATCTACCACGAGATCAGAGAGGCTAAACCCTAGAAGCTAGCCTATGGTATGATTGTTGTTCGTCCTACGGACTAAAACCCTCTGGTTTATATAGACAGCGGAGAGGGCTAGGGTTACACAGAGTCGGTTACAATGGGAGGAGATCTACATATCTGTATCGCCAAGCTTGCCTTCCACGCCAAGGAAAGTCCCATCCGGACACGGGATGAAGTCTTCAATCTTGTATCTTCATAGTCCAGGAGTCCGGCCAAAGGTTATAGTCTGGCTATCCGGACACCCCCTAATCCGGGACTCCCTAAGTGGTTCTACATCACCGAGCCGCGCGACGCCAATTGGGTGGCGGCCCCCAAATTCTGATCCGGAATCCCCATGCGGCTCACCTCTTGGGAAAAGAAAGGCCTGGCCTGGGGCGAACCTGTGGAGCTGACCGGACTCGAGACCTGCATCAAAAGTATGAGGGACAAGAAGATCAAGCTTGTCAACATGGTCCAGGCCATGCTCATCCACCGTATCCTCCCGTGTCAAAGACGGGCATTCAATATGTGGTAGTTCGATCCGGCCGAACACCAGATGCTACATGAGCTCTTCGACACGACGCATAAGGACGTCTGGAAGGTGTTGTTCAAGACCGGCGAAGTTCCTCCTCCCACTTCCGAGGACCGCGGACTCAGCGCAAAGCGCCCTACCAATCCGGTAAGTCCTTTGAGTATCAGAAGATGTATCTTTCCCAACGTGTTCATGGGAGGACTTTAAGTCATCATTCTGACTAAACAGGATTATGTGGAGACGGCGGAGCGGATCGACTGTTCGGCTCTGCTACCTGAAGATCCAGCGACCGCACTCCTGACGGAGATGCTGGTTCCAGCGCCTTACAAGGTGCCGGAGAAGAAGGCCGAGAAGAAGGCCACGGGGATCAGGAAGGGTCTCCGGCGCGAGGTTGCACTGGACGCCTCGCCTGAAGACGATGAGGCGCACTCCTCCCACGAAGGGGAGGAGAAGAAGAGGAAGGCCGCCCCTTCCGGGGAGGCCAAAAGGTCCAAGAAAGCGGCCGCGGGGGCCAGGAAAGGTCTCTGGTGCAGGGTCGTGATAGACTCATCGTCCGAGGACACCGAGGCAGTTTCCTCCCGTGGAGACGGGGGGAAACATGAAGAAATGCCCCCTCCCCGCACTGGGGAGGAGAAGAAAAGGAAAGCCGCCCCACAGGGGGAGGCTAGGACGCCGAAGAAGGGAAAGGCATCTCTTCCGGATCACTCCACCATGGACACCTACAGCGAGGAGGAGTGGCTGCCCAGGGGCAAGCCCCGGGCGAGGTCGTAAGTATCCGCACTCTATAATACCTTTCGTGTGACTTTAACTTCGTAGTTTGTAATAACGCCGAACACGTGTATGCAGTCCGGCCCGGTCTAATCTCGGGGTATCCTCTTCGGATGGGTAATTGAGTGAGTCGGAGATGGATTCACTCCCGACGGCCACCTCCCCACGACCTGCGGACGACACCGAGGTGTTGTCCCAAAGGATACCAGAGCAGGGGGCGACGGTTCTGGAGACGCCCCAAGGCAAAATCCCAGACGCCGGGCACATGGGGGGTAAGATACCCATGGATTATGCGGACGGCAGCCACAACAAGTCTGGCTCCTCGCCGGTTACTGTACCGGAGCCTCCACAGGTTCCGGATTCAAGTGGGCAGCCCCTCGCTAAGGAGGGCGAGCCGGCCATGCCAATGACCTCCGCCCAGCTGGAGGCATCAGATAATTTACTATAAGTGCTTCGCGGTGCTTCCATTGACGAAGAGCACCGTACTCTTATGAGTACGGTGATTGAGAAGGTCCGGTCCACCAAAAGCGGGTTGACCGAAGCCTGCACCAGCCTCCTAACAGGCTTTGAGGTAAGTAATGAAAAGTGTGAGAAAATATCACCCGATAGACAGTAGCCCCTGATACTCTGTTTGGTTTTCGGAAAGAAAAGCCAAACGGAGGGTCAATTTTTAATCCACAGGAGTCTGACAGTACTTGTCTATGTTAATAAGCAGGCATTGCTGCTGACCGCCATTGCGCGCACAGCTGAGGTCGCTGGACTCAGGCAGGACCTGGGGCAGGCCGAAGGAGAGCTCGGCCTTGTGAAGAGGCAGGTCGAGGAGAACAAAGGTAAGTGATACCTCGTCCGTGTGTCATGTAGAGGAGAAAAATTGATGATGCTAACAAAAAGCATCATGATTTTTAATAGGGGCTACGACCGAAGTGGCGGCCCTGAAGAAAGCATTGTCTGAGGCCGAAGCCAAGGCGGCCACAGAGCGCACCGAGCGTGAAAAGCAAGATGCTCGGGTGGGGGAGGTACAGCAAGAGCTCCAGGATTTCGGCCAGAAGTTCGAGTCCTTGGAGCGTGACTTCAAGACGCAAGCGTCCGAGCTTGCCAAAGCCCTCGAGAGTGCGAAAGATGCCAAGGCCGAAGCCCAAAAGGCCCTCCAGGAAATCCAGGCGGCCAAGAAGATAGTGGCGGGTAAGGCATTCATTATGCAGAGCAAGCATGTGGAGGAGACCTTTCTTTTACTTAACCGAATTAAGAGCTCTCCAGGGGCATTCGCATATCTGCCACGCAGCATATTGGATGCCACTGAGTTCTACCGCGCCGAAGAAGGGAGCTCAACGGAGAAGTTGTTTCGGTGCCAGTATGCTGGAACCGAACACCCGATGCCATTGAGTGACCAACTGAAGCAATTGGTCGAACTCCACAAGGCGGCCGAAATAGCAATGAGGGGCTTGATAGTCCGGATGTGGCCTGGTGAGCCTCTTCCCGACAGCTACTTTGGCCTTGTAAAGCGGATGGTAAATGCCTGTTCGCGGCTTGAGGTTATCAAGCAATCCGTCTGCATTGAGGGTGCCCGCCGGGCCTTTGCCCACGCGAAGATGCATTGGGCCAAACTGGATGCTGAGAAGCTGGTGAAGGATGGACCCCCGGAGGGTAAGGAGCATCGCTACCCCGAGAAAAATTATGATGGCGTTATGAAAGGCGCTCGCCTTGTGGCCAATGAATGCCCCAAGAACATAATCTTTGAGTGAATGTACTCATGTCGTCTTTCTAATATGAGAACGAGTTTGTTTGCGCTATATAACGCTTTGTTGATTTAAAATATTACCTTCTGTGCAGCCGTTTATAAAATTCTAAAAGTAGGCCTGTCGTCGGCTTCCGCCCCCGTGTAGCTAGTACTAGGGTGTTCGTCGAAAACCCAAACACTCTTTATCCAAGTTTTTGGTCCTTGAAGGAGGTGTTTGGCACAGCGAACAAGGCAATCAGACTATGCGGCTTTATAACTCTCACTTGGCCATAGAAGTCTATAATTTTAAATTTCGGTGAAGCCCCTAGTATTCGGAAGGCCGAACTGGGGCACTATACACGCCTAAATCGAACAAGGCCGATTCCTCGCCTTAAGCGGAAAGAATCTTTAAGGATTTAGTACCTCTCGAACAGCGACCAGCTCTCGCCGCATCATGACAGTCAGTTTTCGGCTTTCTCTACTGAGGTGCTCGTCCGGAAGAACCGGGACACAATCGCAGTAGTTCTCCCTGCGCTACCTTAGCCGATATAATGGAGTGTAAAGTACCAAAACAAGGGTGCTGGGCTAACCCAACTATTGACCCAAGACATGATTCGGAGCTGATGCATATAATGCTATAAGTTTGGGGTGCCGCACTGTCGAAAGTGTTCGGACTTTTCTTGCCATGTAATGGGGCTCAAAAAAGCCCCTGGCAAACTAATCGTACAAAAGTGTACGGATGCAATATTAAATAAATATTCAAGGGAAAATATGAAGATAGTAATAAGAAGCTGACGTTGTATACTATTTCCCGTTGTTATTTGGATAATACGACAAGGTGTATGTGTACAATTAATGTGTTAAGCAGAAACAAATAGGACTATTTGACATGTCCTGTCCAAGGGCAGGCTGCATGCGGGTATGTAAAACAGGTATAACGATCATTGACAGAGACCAACTGGGTATTCCCGTGTGTGCAAAGCCTCTTTCCTCCTTGGTTTTCCCTCGTGTGATGAATCCGATGGTCCGGTTCTCTGAAGGGGCTGCCCGAAAGTAGGGTCTAGAAAGAAAGAAAGAAGAAGGGTATGCGGGCCTCATGGTGCCTGAACCGCACTGTGGGCTGCATCGTCGACCCGCCTCCACCTATGCCCATGGTATTTTGAGTGTGTAGTTGTGTACGCATGGCACAAATGCCGCTTAAATGGGGCTGGGGCGGAGGCCGGATTGCTAATCGAGCTCCTGGCATACCTGATGATCTTGTTGCCGGGTGCTCTGGACTCGCTTCACGGTGTTCAGGGTTGTCATTGCCGAATGGGCTGTCTGTCGAAGAAGGCTGCTTTGTACTTCTGCCGCAAGGGCCGCAATGTGCTCTTCCATACGGAGGGAGCGGTCTGTGTTTCCATTGACTGTTATAACCCCGCGATGTCCTGGCATCTTGAGCTTAAGGTATGCATAGTGAGGTACCACATTGAATCGAGTGAACATGGTTCGTCCAAGTAGTGCATGATAGCCACTACGGAAAGGGACGATATCGAAGATTAATTCCTCACTTCGGAAGTTACCCGGAGATCCGAAGACCACTTCCAGTGTTATTGAGCCCGTACAGCAGGCCTCTACCCCTGGAATTACACCTTTAAAGGTGGTTTTGGTGGGTTTGATCCGTGAGGGATCGATGCCCATTTTGCACACTGTGTCCTGATAAAGCAGGTTCAGGCTACTGCCACCTTCCATAAGGACTCGCGTGAGATGGAATCCGTCGATGATTGGGTCAAGGACCAATGCGGCTAACCCGCCGTGACGGATGCTGGTAGGATGGTCCCTATGATCGAAGGTGATCGGACAGGATGATTATGGGTTGAACTTTGGGGCGACTGGCTCCATCACATAGACGTCCCTAAGTGCATGCTTTCATTCCCGTTTGGGAATGTGGGTGGCATAGATCATGTTTACCGTTTTCACCTGGGGGGAAATTTCTTCTGTCCCCCAGTGTTCGGATGTCGGGGCTCCTCGTCATCATCATCGTGTAGCCCCTTGTGCTTGTTTTCGGCATTGAACTTGCCGGCCTGTTTGAACACCCAGCAATCTCTGTTAGTGTGATTGCCTGGTTTATCGGGGGTGCCGTGAATCTGGCACGAGCAGTCGAGTATGCGGTCCAGACAGGACGATCCCAGATTGTTTCTTTTGAACGACTTTTTCCGCTGACCGGATTTTGAGTTGCTGAATCTGGCATTGACTGTCTTATCTTCGGTGTTGTCACCATTATTCCTATGCTTATGTCTATTGCTCCGTGGCTTTCCGTTACTATCGCGGACATATGAAGTGCCGGAGTTTCTTGGCGTGGTGCTACTGCGAGCCAGCCAGCTGCCCTTGCCCGCGCAAAAGCAGGTCATGAGTGTCGTGAGGGCTGCCATGGACTTCGGTTTTTCTTGGCCGAGGTGTCGGGCGAGCCACTCGTCGTGGATATTGTGCTTAAAGGCCGTCAGGGCCTCGGCGTCTGGACAGTCGACAATTTGGTTCTTTTTAGTTAGGAACCGAGTCCAGAATGTCCTGGCTGACTCTCCGGGCTGTTGGGTAATGTGACTTAACTCATCAGCATCCGGTGGTCACACGTAAGTGCCTTGGAAGTTGTCGAGGAATGCGTCCTCAAGATTTTCCCAATTGCCGATGGAGTTCGCCGGCAGGCTATTCAGCCAATGTCTGGCTGGTCCTTTAAGCTTAAGGGGGAGATATTTGATGGCATATAGATCATCATCGTGGGCCATGTGAATGTGGAGAAGCAAATCTTCGATCCATACCGCGGGGTCTGTTGTGCCATCGTACGATTCAATGTTGACGGGTTGTCCAAACAAAACCCAAATATCGGAGAAGAAATACGAGGCTATAAGAGATCACGCATATAAGAGATCAAAGAACTCAAATAACTTTCATGGATATAAAAAGATATAACTGATCATAAAGTCGAAGTTCATCAAATCCCAACAAACACACCACAAAAAGGACTTACATCATATAGATCTTCAAGAGATCAATGTATTGATAATCAAGAGAGAGAGAGGAAGCCATCTAGCTACTAACTACGGACCCGAAGGTCTACAAAGAACTACTCACGCATCATCAGAGAGGCACCAATGGAAGTGGTGAACCCCTCTGTGATGGTGTCTAGATTGGATCTCGGTGTTCTGGACTCTGCGGCGGCTGGATGAAAATTCCATCATCTCCTCTAGGGTTTCTGGAATATTGGGGTATCTATAGAGCAAGAGTCGGTCTAGGGGGCACCCGAGGTGGGCACAACCCACCTGGGCGCGCCTGGGCCTCCTGGCGCGCCTAGGTGGGTTGTCCCCTCCTCGGGACTCCCCCCAGGTGCAAGCAGGGCCCATTGTATTCCTTCTGGTCCATAAAAAATCATCGTAAATTGGCGTGGTATTTGGACCCCTTCTGATATTGATTTCCTGCAATGTAAAAAACATGCAGAAAACAGAAACTGGCACTTGGCACTATGTCAATAGGATAGTACCAAAAAATGATATAAAATGACTATATAATGATTATAAAACATCCAAGATTGATAATAAAACAGCATGGAATGATCAAAAATTATAGATACGTTGGAGATGTATCATCATCCCCAAGCTTAACTCCTGCTCGTCCTGGAGTAGGTAAGTGATAAAACAGAATTTTTGATGTGGAGTGTTGTTTATCATGTCATATCATATTCTTTCTTCACAGCATGGACATTTGGACTTTTATGTGATTCAAAGCAATAGTCTAGTTTTGACATAATAATTTAGATACTCAAGCATATCAACAAGCAACCATGTCTTTCAAAATATCAATGCTAAAACAAGTTATCCCTAGCCCATCATGCTCAAACATTGATCCATTCATGGAACACACTCGAATATTAGCTACACACAATACTTAAGTACGATCATATTGTCCCCAAGTTGGTTCTTTTATAAGAGAGGATGGAGACTCAAATTCAAAAAATAAAAATTGCATAAAGTAAAAGAAGGCCCTTCATAGAGGGAAGTAGTGATTTGTAGAGGTGCCAGAGCTCAAAGCAAAAAAATAGAGACAAAAAAAATTTTGGGAGGTGTATCCATCCCACCAACAAAAACGACTTGGGGCATCCCAACACTTTCCATGCTAGATATATCATAGGCGTTTATTCCTTTTTCCACCATAACTTTCACTTTCCATGGCTAACCGTATCCACGGGTGCCCTCCATACCAACACTTTCCAAGGAATTTATTAGTTGACAACATAAAGTAAATTCATTTTTGCATTTCGGGACTATGCATCCCTAATACCTTTGCCTTACTCTGGTGCAATGACAAGTGAATAAACACTCATTGTGAGAATAACACATCTAGCATGGAAAATATTAGCTACTTGTTACCGTTTCGCGAGCGAAACAAACACACAAAAGAGAAGTTCATTTTGAAAATTAGAGATGGCACATGCAAATTTGCTTAGAACGGGAAAAGAATACCGCATATAGGTAGATATAGTGGACTCATGTGGCGAAACTGGTTTAAAGGATTTTGGATGCACAAGTAGAGGTCATACTTGGTGCAAAATGAAGGCTAGTAAAAAGACTAAGAATCGACCAACCAAGAAACAAATAATCTCATAAGAAAGCATTAAGAATAATTAACACTGAATAATGCACCACAAGTAGGATATAATTTTCATTGCATGATTATTGACTTACGTGCATGCATAGGGAATCACAAACCTTAACACCAATATTCCTACTAGCGCACAATTACTCACCAACATGACTCACATATCACATCATCATATCTCAAAACTATTACTAAGAATCAAGTTTATTTTGTTCAATGATCTTCATGACATATTTTTTTCTTTATCCTTCTTGGATATCTATCACTTTGGGACTAATTTTCATGTGTTGCTTTTCATAAGCTCAAACAAATATAAGTGAAGATCATGAGCATAACATATTTTCTTTCTCTCAAAATAATTTAAGTGAAGCAAGAGAGAATTTGTTCAAAAATTTACTAACTCCTAAATAAATCTAAGTGAATTAATAGAGCATTTCTTCAAAATTACTAAGCACACCGTGCTCAAAAAGATATAAGTGAAGCAGTAGAGCAAGTCCATTGCTCATAAAAATTTAACTGAAGCATAGAGAGCAATTCTAACAAGTCATGACATAATTTTGGCTCTCTCAGGTAGGTGTTTCCAGAAAGGATTGATGACTTAAAACACAAAATGAAACAAGCAAAGACACATATCATACAAGACGCTCCAAGAAAAACACATATCATGTGACGAATAAAAATATAGTCTCGAGTAAAATACCGATGGTCGTTAGAAGAAAGAGGGGATGCCACTCGGGGGCATCCCCAAGCTTAGTTGGTTTTTCATTCTTGGATAATAACTTGGGATGCCGGGGCATCCCCAAGCTTAGGATCGTCTATCCTTCTATCATCCATCATAAGATAACCCAAAACTTGAAAACTTCAATCACACAAAACTCAACAAAACCCTTGTGAGATCCGTTAGTAAAAGAAAGCAAACCACTACTATAAGTGCTGTGTAAAACCATTTTTTTGTATTATATCTACTGTATTCCAACTTTTCTATGGAAAAAACTCATCAAAGAAAACCATAGAGCCATCAAAATAAGCACACAAGAGAAAGAAAACAGAATCTGTCAAAACAGAACAGTCTGTAGTAATCTGGAACTTTCAAATACTTATGTAACTCCAAAACTTCTACCAAATTATGAAGACAAACATAAATTGTATATTAATATTCTGCAAAAAGTATCAGAGAAAAATCTCTTTTTTGTGATTTATGATAATTATTTTCGTGAGCACAAAGTTTCTGTCTTTTTAAGCAAGATCAAACAACTATCACCCCAGGAGATCCTAAAGGATTTACTTGGCAAAAACACTAACTAAAACAAAAAAACACAATCATAACAGTAGAATAATTGTGTTAACACACAAGAACAGAAATAAAAAAGCAAAAATAAATTTTATTCATTGGGTTGCCTCCCAACAAGCGCTATAGTTTTACGCCCTTAGCTAGGCATAAAGCAAGGATGTAAGTTTTGTCATCTTTGGTGCTAGATCCATAAGATGCCCTCATGATTGATTCATATGTTGGCTTAATTATTGTTCTAGGAAAGTGTTTCATACCTTTCCTCAAGGGAAACTGGAACTTAATATTGCCTTCTTTCATATCAATCACTGAACCGATAGTGCATAAAAACTGTCTACCAAGAATAATTGGACAAGAAGGATTGCAATCAATATCAAGAACAATAAAATCTATGGGTACATAATTTCTATTTGCAAGAATAAGAACATCATTAATTCTTCCCATAGGCTTTTTAATAGTGGAATCCGCTAAGTGCAAATTTAAAGAGCATTCTTCAATATCGGTAAGACCAAGCACATCTCATAAAGATTTCGGAATTGTAGAAACACTAGCACCCAAGTCACACAAAGCAAAACACTCATAATTTTTAATCTTGACTTTGATAGTAGGTTCCCATTCATCATGCAATTTTCTAGGAATTGAAACTTCTAATTCCATTTTTTCTTCAAAAGCTTTCATCATGGCATCGACAATATGTTTAGTAAAAGCTTTATTTTGTTCATAACCATGGGGTGAATTTATCATGGATTGCAACAAAGAAATACAATCAATCAAAGAGCAACTATCATAATTAAAGCCTTTGTAATCCAAAGTAGTGGGCACATCACTAGTTAAAGTTTTGACCTCTTCAAACCCACTTTTATCAATTTTCTCAACAAGATTTTCACCCTCCGAAATATTGGGACGCCTTCTACCTAAAGTTGAATATTCTATAGTCCCTTTTTCATCAATCTTATTTTTACTAAACAAGTAATCAATAGAAAAAACACCAATCATTTTAAGATCTTCATCACTTTTGTGAAAGAACTCGCTAGAAAACGCTTTTTCTAAAAATTATCTTTTAGCTCTAAGCATAGCGGTTCTTTTCTTACTTTCATCCATAGAAACATAGAGAGCTTTAACTGATTCATCTACTTTAGGCACAAAAAATTTCATCTTGAGATTTTCCACATCATGAGCAATTCTATCAACACTTCTAGACAAATCATCAATCTTATTCAGCTTTTCTTCTATGGAAGTGTTGAAATTCTTTTTGTGTGTTGCTAAATTCATTAATATTATTCTCAAGATCAGAGGTGTTCCTATTATTATCGTAAGATTGATTTCCATAGGAATTACCATAATTATTAGAGGAATTGCTAGGAAAAGGCCTAGGATTAAAATTACCTCTATAACCATTGTTGTTGAAATTATTGCGAGAAATAAAATTCACATCGATGGCATCACTATTTTGCTCAATCAAAATAGACAAAGGCATATCATTAAAATCAATAGGGGCACTTTTACTAGCAACCAATTTCATAAGAGCATCAACTTTTTCACTTAAAGAAGAAATTTCTTCAACCGAATTCACTTTTTTACTAGTAGGAGCCCTTTCGGTATGCCATTGTGAATAATTTGCCATGATATTATCAAGAAACTTGGTGGATTCTCCCAAAGTAATTTCCATAAAAGTACCACCCGCAGCAGAATCTAAAAGATTACGAGAAACAAAACTCAACCCCGCATAATTTTTTTTGTATGGTCATCCAAAGATTTAACCCATGATTTGGGCAATTCCTTAGCATCATTTTCATCCTTACCCAAGATTGTGCAACATGCTCATGTTCAAGTTGCTTGAAGTTCATGATCTGGGTTCTAAGGGAAATAATTTTTGCAGGAGGAAAATACTTAGTGATAAAAGCATCCTTGAACTTATTCCAAGAATCAATACTATTGCGAGGCAAAGAAGAGAACCAGATTTTTGCGGAATCACGCAAGGAAAACGGAAATAATTTCATCTTGAGCACATCATTGTCCACATCTTTTTTATTTTGCATATCGCATAATTCCTCAAAGGTATTAAGATGGGACGCGACATCCTCATTAGGAGTACTGGAAAATTGGTCTTTCATAACAAGATTCAGCAAAGTAGTATTAATATCACAAGTCTCCGTACTAGTGGCGGAGGAGCAAGCGGAGTGCCAATAAAATCATTGTTGTTGGTATTTGAGAAGTCACATAGTTTGGTGTTCTCTTGAGTGAAGATAACCACACAACAAGATGGCACTCAAAAACAGATCCGGCAAGAAAACGGCGAACGGAAAAAGAGAGGCGAATAAAACGACAAATTTTTGTGAATTGGGGGAGAGGAAAACGAGAGGAAAATAATGTAAATTACAAGGAGATGAGATTTGTGATTAGGAACTTGGTTATGTTGATCCTCCCCAGCAACAGCGCCAGAAATTCCTTTTGATGTCACTTGAATCTACGGCGGTATTTTCCCAAAGAGGAAGGGATGATGCAGCACAGCGATGGTAGGTATTTCCCTCAGATATGAAACCAAGGTTATCGAACCAGTAGGAGAACCAAGCAACACAATGTAAACATCCCCTGCACACAAAGAACAACACCTCGCAACCCGACGTGTTAAAGGGGTTGTCAATCCCTTTCGGGGTACGACACCTAAAGATAGGCAAAGGACGTGAGGTAAATTTGTAGATAGGATAAATAGATCACTGAACAAATAAATTGCAGCAAGGTATTTTTGTATTTTTTGGTTTAATAGATCTGAAAATAAATGCAAGGAAAATATATGACAAAGAAGACCCGGGGGCCGTAGGTTTCACTAGTGGCTTCTCTCGAGAAAAATAGCAAATGGTGGGTGAACAAATTACTGTTGGGCAATTGATAGAACTTCAAATAATCGTGACGATATCCAGGAAATGATCATTACATAGGCATCACGTCCAAGATTAGTAGACCGACTCCTGCCTGGATCTACTACTATTACTCCACACATCGACCGCTATCCAGCATGCATCTAGTGTATTAAGTTCATGGAAAAACAGAGTAATGCAATAAGAATGATGACATGATGTAGACAAGATCCGTTTATCTATTGCGGCAGATATGGATCCCATCTTTTTATCCTTAGTAGCAACGATACATACGTGTCGGTTCCCTTTCTATCACTGGGATCAAGCATCGTAAGATCGAACCCACTACCGGGCACCTCTTCCCATTGCAAGATAAATAGATCAAGTTGTCCAAACAAAACTGTCGGGGATATACCCCGCGGTATGAACCGGCCGGAAATATGACCCGGTCGGGCTTGGCGGTTTACTTGAGACCCGGCTGACACTTGGCGATTCACTAGCAACCCGCCCTGACCAGACGCTTTACAAGCAACGTGCCTATGACTCACTGGTAACCCGGCGGGTGGGACAGATGGATGACAAGGCCCGGTGGCCCAATGGGCGGTTCATGGAAGGCCGGGTCATGTTATGATGGGCCGGTTTAAGAGAAAGGCATAAGGAATATTCTCCTACAAAGGAAGCAAGACTAGGACTCCACTTGTAATAGAGTAATCCTAATCCTACTAGGACTAGTCATGTAACCCGCCCCTCCAACATATATAAGGAGGGGCAGGGCTCCCCAAAGAGGGACAAGGAAGAAGAAACAATCTCTAGGGCTAGATACAAATAGAGGAGAGCCGGTTTACGGCGACTCCCATGAGCATAATGAGACCTAGCCACAAACAACATGTAGGGCTATTACCGAATGATGTTTCCCAGGGCCCGAAGTTGTCTACATCTTTGTCTTGTGTGTTGCGTCTCTCGTTCCGATCAACCCCTCTCAAGCTATCACATAGATGCATTGGCCTCGCGACTAAGTCGTGACACTAAGGACATCCGACGTGTTAATTCCACGACAGTTGGCGCCCACCATGGGTCCCGCGCACGTTGGTGTTGAGTTCTTGGAGGGATCTCTCCCAAAGATCGAGAAGTTTTGCAAATTTTTCCGGATAAAAAATAACCGATTTGGAAGGATTCATATCAACCGGAAGTTCATCAGTCAAAGGTCAAAGGAATTTTTTCAGCAATGGATTATACAAAGTCAACCGGCCATGTCAGCCGAAGCCAAGACAGTCTTTTCTTCTTGTCAAAATTCTGATTGGTGCATGTGTACAAGGAAAAATACTAGTAGAAGGAAAGAATGACTACGTGAGTCTCGTTTGTGGTTATCAAAGAAAGGGATACATCAAGGGAGATGACAGCAAGTAGGACTCGGTCTCGATCTCCGCTTCAGGTCTTCACTTTCAAGTTGCATGTCGTCGAACCGGCACCGGGTCTCCGCTTCTGCTTGCCTGTACTGTACTACATCACATCAGCAAAGTTACACCTTCGCCTCTAAACCGTCCGGCTTCATCCGCCGAGCTGCTAAACTGTCGTTGTCGCAGTACCAAGGGCCGGCTCATTACAACGGCGGCCTCGTATTTTGGTTTGCACCCATGTGGTGTGGAGGACGTGAGCAACATGCCTTACTCATACGAGGAGATCAAAAGCTACTGTTGTTTTCTTCATCTCATGAAGACCAAGAAAAAGAAAGGGACAAAGGAGGAGAGGTTACGTGGGGTTGCGTCTGGTCTTATTCTGAATCAGCATTCACGTTCATCCGGCAAAAAATACCAGGTGTTATTTTTCCTATGTATTTTATCAGTACATATTAATTTATCCGACAACAATTACTCTGCCCTGTAATATTTTTATACAAAACAATTTTTTATGCCATTATACCTTGGATACGGAGTGCATGCACTAGCATTTGTCCATGCCATGCTGCTTGACAGACATGCGTGCAAAGCAGCGCTTCCCACAGTCCAGTCTACATCAACTCGTCAAGGTCGTGCGAATTACCCAATAAAGCGCACACAGGCCACCGTCCCCCGCAGTCCGGTCTACATCAACTAAGCCGGGACTGCGCCTGTGATTGACTCGCGTGCCGACACCGGCTTACAATGCCACGGATGACTCGCCCGTCCGCTCTCGCAGCCGGTTCATGCGTCTGCGCCGGCTTACAACGAGGACAACTTGCTTGTCCGCACTAGCGCACAATGCCGTGGCCGACTTATCTATGTTGCCTCTAATGATGCGGTCGTCTTTTTCATCCGTCTCTCGCGGCCTGGTCTACCTTAGCATACCGGGCCGCACCTGTCTGCATGAGCTAGTTATTGAGTATGAGCAAGTCACAGCTTGGGTAGCCCAATTTTCTTTCTACAAAATGAAGGAAAATTATCATATACTATCAACCGCCGTCTGCACTGGGTGGCCCAGTGGGCAGGCGCACAAGTCGCCACCACTACAATTTGGTTAAACTTCAAATAGCCTTGGAAGGAACCATTGGCCGAGTTGCTGACACGGCTCATACGGGATCATTTATAACCCGCCGTAGTCACCTCAACCTTCTGTGGATTTACATCGTGCTATCAACACCAATGATATGCCACTTATGCCGGTTTATATCACGGTCCAATATGGAGAATCTCAAGCCAACTCCTCGAGTCACCTTGAGACTCGGGGGCTACAATGATATGACTCAGCAAATGTCTGTGGTTTTCAGTGAAATCAGGAACCCCTGGACGTTGGACGGAAAGATAACCCGGTCCCGGAGGCTACTACCATATTGATGAAACTATAAAGGCCGTCAGAAGAGTTCTGGGTCATCAGAAATGATTCCGGTTTAAAATCCTGTTCAAAGACACATCTCTCTCTCTCATAAAGCATTGAAGCTCTCAAATATCCGGTTTAAAAATCCGGCTCAAGGGAAGTCAGTCTCACTGAAGCTCTCCAAATATCCAGTTTACAATCCAGTCCAAAGGAAATTTATCTATCATGAAGCTTTGAAGCTCTCAAATCCGGTTTAAGGGGAAATCTATCTCCCACAAATCTCTGAAGCATTCAATATCTGATTCAAAAACCTGGTTCAAGACAAATTTATTTCTTGCAAAAGTTAAAAGTTGCCGAAGAGGACCTGCTGCCCTGACACGCGGTTCAAACATGGGTATCATCCCTTATGGACTCATCTTCATATGATTACCTGGGGGCTTCCTGTTCAAACATAGGTGTATTCACCAAAGAGAACATCGCGTTACTACCCTCTTGATGCGGCTTTCAAGCCAATATTATCATAAGAGCATATCTCTGTTTACTTCAGTAATCTGGCTATCAAGCCAATATTATCCTAAGGGGCAAAAGAGAGTATTGTTACTACGCACAGCTCAAACATAGGCACCCATAGAGCACAGCTCACAAAAGTTACTTGGAGGCTCTTTGTGCAACGCAACAAAGAGTTTGAAAGGACCCTTGTAATATGTTATCAAGCCCGGCTTGGAAGCCTGGTGTATTCACCTAAAACCCCGGATTAACCTGCCTTCATCAAGTAAGCCACTCCTTTCCAGGTAATCCTGGCATAACCCGCCGAACGTTTGACAAGTCAATCTTATACAGACCCTGAACTTGTCAAAGTTAAAACGACGATTGGTTAGTTGGAGGCCCATCTTGAAAGGCTTTGCAAAAATGGTTTAACTTAGCGGCCTGGCAGCCCATGAAAAGCCTCGAATTTGGGCATGGCAGCCCTTGAAAAAAGCCTCGACTACACGGTTTTATTTGCCTTTCTCAAGATTTTTCCCTTTTGATAAAATTTTATGTTGAACCGGCGTCTATTGACCTGGCATGGCTAGCAGTCATCAAATTAAGCCGGTGTTTGTTAACCCGGCTTGGCTTTCAGCTACAAGTTGTCAGACCACATTCAATTATAAACCGGTGTTTATTAACCAGGCCTGGCTTTGACTATAAGTCGCCAGGATGATCATCTGGTGTTTATCATAACCCGGCATGGCTTCATTATAAACCAGCAAAGCATGGTGGGAATTACCAGCAAAGCATGGTGGGAGTTATCAGCACTCCAGATTTGGGTTATCACCCTTACTACAAGAAAGTTGGTAAACCAACAATGTGATTCAATGTCACAGGTATGATATATTTCATATTTGATTATTCTTAAGTGCAGCCTTGGTTATAAACCCGGGTTATATGTTGGGCATTATGACCATCCAGCAGTAAACCTCCAGGACACTTTAAACCTGTTGTATGCAGAAACAGGTTGAATAAAGCATAATTATAAATCACCAGCGTTTATTAACCCGACCTGGCTTTTAAGACGATAAGTCGCCAGTATATGATGAGAAATTATCCGTTGTTTGTTAAACCGGCCTGGCTTTGGACTATAAGTTGCCAGTATATATTTGGATTGCGCCATTGGAATTAGGCACTCATAAATCATTGGATTATATTATTCAAATCTTTAATAGCCAACATGGCTGGATTTTTATTATGTTTATCAATAACCGTCATTATGATTGAGGTTTTCAAAGTCGCTTTAGCGCAATGGATATTATTTTATTGATGGATATAATTTCTTCTACAATGAAAGGAATAGTCTCAAGTCGCTGCAGGCTTAGGACTCGGCACTTGGGGGCTACATTATTCAAATTGAGATTACATCAAATATGCAAGTCCCATGTCACTGCCAGCATGGACCATGGCACTTGGGGGCTAATGCAAAGTCAATTTTTCATCACCTTATTGAAGACCCGACTCATCACATTGTAATGACCCGGCCCTTGGGGGCTACACATCACTGCTCAAATCTACATGATTATATTTACAAAGTACCTACTCATTATTGCATAATGACCTAGCCCTTGGGGGCTACACTGGTTGAAGTTTTTATGAGCATAAGGCAATTTCAAGTCCTAGGTTGCTGCAAGCATGACAACCCGGCACATGGGGCTACATATATGAAGTATTCAGTTTTTTGCTAGTGACTGAGATGAACAACATGGATTTCTTCAAAGTGGCAGTAATTATATGGAAACAAGTCTCAAATCATCACTTTGTTCTGTTCAAGACTTGGGGGCTACAGGTAATATGGATATAAGGGAGAAATATCTTCCAATTTTCAGTTTTGAGCAAACCTGATTGACCTGGCATCACGAATCATTATGACCCGGTGTCTGCAAAAATCATGAACCGGCGTTGGCAACAATCATGAACCAGCATTGGCAACAATCATGAACCGGCATTGGAAATAATCATGACACGGAATTATCAGTTTTTATAACCTGGCAATTTTGGAAATCATAGATCGAAAAGTTCTATATTTTCAAACCGGCTGAATATCAGTTGAATATTTGAAGACCAATATTTTTTCAAGTCAGAGCATTGAAGGCCGATTCAAATGGATTCTTTATTTACAATATTTCTTCCGCAAGCAAATTGATTATGAAGCTGGTCTATTGACTCGGATTTTCTAGAAGGAAGAAATGACAAGGATTTAAGGATGATCAAGCGCCGGCTTACAAGAATCTTTAACCCGGAGCACAAGCCGCTAAGTTTGTTCTTGTGTTTATGTTGCAGATCAGTTTAACATGGATAAATCCAAATTAAACTGGGGGCTAATGTCGGGGATATACCCCGCGGTATGAACCGGCCGGAAATATGACCCGGCCGGGCTTGGCGGTTTACTTGAGACCCGGCTGACACTTGGCGATTCACTAGCAACCCGCCCTGACCAGACGCTTTACAAGCAACCTGCCTATGACTCACTGGTAACCCGGCGGGCGGGACAGATGAATGACAAGGCCCGGTGGCCCAATGGGCGGTTCATGGAAGGCCGGTTCATGTTATGGTAGGCCGGTTTAAGAGAAAGGCATAAGGAATATTCTCCTACAAAGGAAGCAAGACTAGGACTCCACTTATAATAGAGTAATCCTAATCCTACTAGAACTAGTCATGTAACCCGCCCCTCCAACATATATAAGGAGGGGCAGGGCTCCCCAAAGAGGGACAAGGAATAAGAAACAATCTCTAGGGCTAGATACAAATAGAGGAGAGCCGGTTTACGGCGACTCCCATGAGCATAATGAGACCTAGCCACAAACAGCATGTAGGGCTATTACCAGATGATGTTTCCCGGGGCCCGAAGCTGTCTAAATCCTTGTCTTGTGTGTTGCATCTCTCATTCCGATCAACCCCTCTCAAGATACCACATAGATGCGTTGGCCTCGCGACTAAGTCCTGGCACTAAGGACATCTGACGTGTTAATTCCACGACAAAAACCCAATTATCAGAGAAGAAATACGAGGCTATAAGAGATCACGCATATAAGGGATCAAAGAACTCAAATAACTTTCATGGATATAAAAAGATATAACTGATCATAACTCGAAGTTCATCAGATCCCAACAAACACACCGCAAAAAGGACTTACATCATATAGATCTCCAAGACATCATTGTATTGATAATCAAGAGAGAGAGAGAGAGGAAGCCATCTAGCTACTAACTACAGACCCGAAGGTCTACAACGAACTACTCACGCATCATCGGAGAGGCACCAATGGAAGTGGTGAACCCCTCCGTGATGGTGTCTAGATTTGATCTCCGTGTTCTGGACTCTGCGAGGTCTGGATGAAAATTTCGTCGACTCCTCTAGGGTTTCTGGAATATTAGGGTATTTATAGAGAAAAGAGTCGATCCAGGGGGCACCCGAGGTGGGCACAACCCACTTGGGCGCGCCTGGGCCTCCTGGTGCGCCCAGGTGGGTTGTCCCCTCCTCGGGACTCCCCCAGATGCAACCAGGGCCCATTTTGTTCCTTCTGGTCCATAAAAAATCATCGTAAATTGGCGTGGTATTTGGACCCGTTCTGATATTGATTTCCTGCGATGTAAAAAACATGTAGAAAACAACAAGTGGCACTTGGCACTATGGCAATAGGTTAGTACCAAAAAATGATATAAAATGACTATATAATGATTATAAAACATCCAAGATTGATAATAAAACAGCATGGAATGATCAAAAATTATAGATACGTTGGAGATGTATTAGGTAGACGTGGATGCTCGTTCTCCCAAAATTTGAACGAACTGCTAAACACCCTCTGCTCGGTGGAATTCGCCCGAGCAAATAAGTAGGAGACACGAAATTACCGTCCTATGTGGGACACATGTCAATTGGCCCATTGTACATCAAGGGTAGGTTCTAAATTCATCCGATCATGCCTTCCCCTCGGCTGAAATGACAAGTGCTGAATAATTCATAAACCATGGGCGGCAAAACACCCTCTCCTCGCCCGAAATCGTTGGTGCCGACTATTTTGAAACACGCCCTCCTCACCCGAAATCGCTCATGCCGACTATTTCAAAACACGCCCTCCTATCCCACAATCGCTCGTGCCCACTATTTCAAAACACGCCCTCCTCACCTGAAATCGCTCGCGCCCACTATTTGGGAGAAGCAAAGTTACTCTAGTATCCCCGACCCTTAGTACATAGACCCAAGCCCAGAAGCCTAAAGGCAGCATAGAACTATAACTCCCCCCACACACATTTCAGATAAATGCATCCGTAAGACATGGTTCCCCCTCCCAATTCCCCATTCATACCTCGTGGCGCCAAATCACCTTCTCCCCGGAAGCTCCCTTCTCCCCAGCCACGAAATCTCAGCCCCTCCTCCATGGCACCCCCCACTTCACCAAATTCACCGCCGCCCTCCTCCCCAATACCGGAGACGTTGTTTGTTTTCCATTGTACACTGGGTTGCGTGCCTCTTACTCCATGCTGCCAGAGTTGCCTCGACGACGGTCGCGTGAACCGTACCGGAGCCGATTCACCCCCGCCGTTGTGCATGGCTCCGGAGCAGCATCAACTTCGGATGCGTCCAGGGCCCCAACGCTACTTCCCATAGCCTTTGACCTTCGCGACATCTCTGCTTTCTTGCTGCTAGTAGCCACCGCAACCGCGCCGGCCTCACCGACTCGACAGCTAGAGCTGCCTACTTTACCAGGCCACAAGATAGGTCATACACACATCTCAAATCACTTTATTTAGGCGTCAGTTGTCTAAATTTTTATTCTGGCCCAATCGATTCCTAATGGGAAGCAGCACCCCTCGAGGCGGCGGAGCTCCTATGCTGTCGGTTGGCTAGTGTCTAATGTAAGGGTGCGGGGGCGCAAGTTTGCCGCAGAAGCGGCACTTAGGTGGCTATCTTAGAGTTGCGTGTGTTGAAGGTATTGCCGCTATCGGATCTGATGATGGCGAGTCTTTGTGGATTAGCCAGGGGCGGCGCAACCACGGTAGTGCGGTGGGGCGGGGAGTGGGGTTTTGGTCAAAGCTCTCGCGGCCAGGGACGATGTTGGCAGGCTACTCTGTCAGTGGTCGCTGGCTCTTCTGGGAAGATTCTGAATAGTGTCAGCCAGTAGGCACAAGACGGCTGTCAAGCCATCCGGCGTTGATCAGACAGTACCAAAATAAAATAAAATTGTGTGACCCCAATTTAGTTTTCAGTCAAAAGACGTGTGACTACTCTGGTACCTTACTGTTGATATCTTGGGGTATTTCTTCATATCAGAGATATGTGTCGTTCTTAACATTTTGCGTTTTCTGCATCTTCAACCACATTGTCTTCCTTCTCACCGCAGCTACTCCAACAAGGGAAGCATACGCCAGAAGGGAGCTATAGTCCCCACTCAACAGTTCCCCGCATCGAATGTGTGTGCCCGACATGGACAGCCACAACAACTATAGGGTCATCGACAAGTCAGCACATGATGCTCACTCCTATGGATGGCGGCCAGATAGGTTGTACGCTCATCTTACTTGTGTGCAACATTTATGGCTTTGTTATTCATCTAAGCATGGAAAATAGATTATCACATTTCATTGTATATTCATGCTGATCTCATAAGAGTCTTGTTTAGGAGTTAACCTTGTTCCATTGTTCAGATAAGAGACTTGTTCTTTAGGTAACGTTGTTCCATAGTTATCATCCATCAGCCAATGTTATCCCACAAGATGGTGATTATACCACTTCTAGTATTACCTATGTTGTTCTTTAATACTTTTGTATGCCATCTAGTTAATCTCTAGTACAAACGATACATATTTTGTAGCTTTCATCTGTGTTCTCCCTTTAGTTTTTGAGACCTATTGCTACTAGTTAAGCCCAATCCTACTATTTATGTCGTCTCCTACAGGAACTCATTACATAAATCTAACTACTAGTTATCTTCCATGCATGTCCGATATAATTGCACACACTGATATATCCACAAGAACCTCACGGAGCAATGTAATAGCCAACAAAATTGACGTCAATGATACCCAATATGATGGAACAAGTAAAGGCAGTTCTTCAGAAGACTTGCAGAAATATGTTGAATCCTATTCACCCTACAAGGTCCTTCCTCTAACTTGGCTCGTGATATGGGTACATCATGCATATAATGTCCTGGAGTGCATCTACTCTATTGCAATGCCATGTGCTTAGCCTACTAATCATGCATGTAAATATGTCATGCCTTCCTGTTTTTCAGTACCTATTCCATTCATGATAACATGTTTGCAAATTCAAGTACTGTCATTCTACTCTGTCGCAATGCCATCTACTTAGTTTGTACATCATGCTTCTGAATATCTTATGCATTGTTATTCATTAGTATGTACTTCATCTATCTACCATACCATGTTTTTTTACATTGAAGTGATGTTCTAGTGGTCTATTGCAATGCCATCTTAGTTTCCCAATCATAAAAGCATATGTTGCCTTAGTCTTTTTCTGTATGTATTCTGCTATCATACAATTTTACATTCAACTAGTGTTTTTTACTGGTTGTCCTATCGTATCCCTAGCTCTTACATCATACTCCCTCCGTCCGGATTACATGTCACAAAAATGGATAAAAATGGAGGTATTTAGAACTGAAATACTCCTAGACACATCCATTTATTTTCGGATGGAGGGAATACATGTCAATATGTCACGCCTTTCTATTCTTCAATACCTATTCCATCTCTTTGTCGTAGCATGTTTTATAACTGAAGCACTATATAAGGCATGCAAGGGGAAGACGACTATCTTAGAATCTGAAGGGTTACAAACAAGGTCTTTGCAAAAGATTGAAAAGCCAGGAGATAGTAAACCAACTCCGGTGTTCATAGATACTTCTCCAGCATAGAGAAACCCAATTCCTACTAAAATAAGCAGATTCAAGTGGCCAAAGAACTAGTCCGCTCCAGTCCAACAAAAATTTGTCAACTCCATTCTAAAAAGCATATGCTATCCTCACATCATGAAATTTTGTAGCATTCAGATCATATTTTCTACATGTTTCTTACCCATCTCTCTTTTAGAAAATAAGCTTAAAGGATAGAAGACTTTCTAAACTGGGATCATGTTCGAGGAAAGTATCTGGCGGGAATTCTCTGTGCTCCAATGTTGATGTATGTACTTGTTCTATATCACTAAATTTTTACATCAGCATATATTTTTTTTAATCGGCGTGAATCCAACCTTTATCTAATCTAAATTTACTTGTAGAAAAATGTATAATTAAAGGCAACAATGTTGATTTTTGTAAGGAAAACTGCCTGGTAGTTTTGCATACTGAGTTGCATGAGTGTACTATCTCAAATCATGCACATTACTAAATTGTAGTGATGTTCTGGTTGCCCAATCATTCATTGTGTCAATGTTGCTTTCCTATTACCTTAACTCGCTGATGATAGTTGCACCATATTGTGTTAATTTGGTGTAGGTTGGTCTGGTTTGGTTTCCCAAAAGTTCATTGTGTCAATGTTGCTTTCCTATTATCTGACCTGGCCAATGATAGCAATGCTAGTGTCTTAATTTGGTGCAGGCTGCTGAAGATAAGAAGACAAACTCTGAAAACAGCAAGGCAACCCCATTGTTTCTTTCCAATAAATCTAGACCAGGTAATATGGGAATAAATCTTGATTAATCTGTTTGGTTCCCCTCATAATTTATGTTATGATGCAGTGGTCGAGACACCCTCCACTATCAATAATACAAGCCTGCCAAAATCACCATTTGAATCTGTTGAGTTTCCTCTGTCTTGAATCCAACGGAAAAAATGTATCTTTGTGAATGAATTATTGGCTGAAGCAATCATGGAAATCATGGAGGAATCAGAGGTGCATATTCTTGCGCTACAACAATCGCTCAATGTTTTCAGAGACAATGTATCAAAGAAGGAAGAACTTGCTCACATGCTTATGGGCGTCATCTGCCCTGAGGTTGCAGATTGTGAGGTTGTAGATCGTTAAGTTCTGTTCATTTATTTGCACTGGCATCAATCTTTGATTTCCCAGTGGATGTAATTTCCTGTAATATATGCTGGATATGCAACGTTTTTCCTTGTATGTCGCACGTTTGCTTAGTGCGCCTCACATTCCAGCTAACTGGTCGCTAGCAAGGCAAAAAGGCAGTGAAATTTTTAGTTAGCACGAACAAATGTGGCCCAAATGAAGGAAGCCCACTGCCCTTAATGGGCTTCCCTAATGGGCCCGCATGGGCCAAAATTCTCATAGGCCATTGATTGATCGGTTTTTGTCTTGTACATAATTGCTCATCATAATGGGCTCAAATTATAGTTGGGCTGGCATCGACGTTATCTAATTGGGCCTACAGCCAGGTTCAAACTCTATAGGGCCCATTATGTTAATGGGTCGTAACTAGGCCGAAAGCTCTATTGGGCCGCTATAATTGAAACAAGCAAACAGTTAATGCTCGGCCTTGTTACCTCCCGGGTCATTAAAAGGCCGACATCGAAGCGGGCAATAAGTGGGCTCATTTGATTTCACGGGTCGTTAACAGGCCGATACTAAGGTCGGGCTATATATGGCCCAACTGTATTATGGGCCTTTAGCAGGCCGAAAGTGACAGCGGGCTGGTACTGGACCACGAAGAGCATGGGCTGCTAAGAGGCTGAAAGTTAGGTTGGATTGTATATTGCCCAAATATGTTGTGGGCCTTTAGCAGGCCGAAATCTAAACCGGGTTGGTATTGGTCATGAAGAGCATGGGTCATTAAGAGGCCAAAACTCAGGTCCGACTGCAAATGGCCCAACTCATTTATGGGTCGTTAACAGGCTGAAAGACACATTGGCTGGAAATTGGCCCAACACTTAAATGGGTCCTTAAAAGGCCGAAAGACGTACATCCTGAAAATTAGCCCATCCCTTGAATGGGTCGTTAATAGATCAAAACCACAAGGGGCCGAAATTGAGCCCAAATATATAGCGAGTTGTTAACAGGCTCGAACTGGCGATGGACTACAATGGTGCTAAACGGTTAACAGGTTGTTAACGGGCTGAATTGGCACATCTCGTATGGGTTGTGGGCTTAAATGGACCAGACACCAGTAGGCCCTATATGGGCCGGCCTGCTAATTTTGAGCAGGCCGACCTCTTTCACCTAAATGGGCCACTGTTGGGCCTTGCCACGTGCCAATGTATCATAGCGCGTCCCGTACAATGAGTGGATGACATCTATCCCAACACTAAACCGACACGTGGATCCTCCGGTGAATAATAATTTTACACATGGAAAATCCCCATTGGTCGGGGCTATTAACGGGTTACTGGATCCAAACCGGAACCCGATAGCTTAACGGTGACCCGTTACAGTGGATGCCACGTGTCGGTTACCCTTGACGAAAACACTTCCATGACGCGTCGTTTATCATCATGGAAGTGGACACTTCCGTGATGATAATTTTGGTATTGTCATGAAACACTTCCATGACAGCACGAGTATGACTATCTTGATTCTGTTATAAAATCGTCATGGATGTACATGCATGACAGAAAACGTGACCTACTATGACAAGCACATATCATCACAGAAGTGTATTTCTTTGCAGTGTTATGATCAACGTAATAAAGTTGGCATCCCCGAAACTCGGGGCCTCTGTCGTTTCATCACATATATTGTGCATGCGTCTTTTATTAATTTATCATAAAATCACTTGGGGGCTTCCAACTCACCGAGTTAAGCTTCTCGCCCTCTTGACCGGCAAATAAACGCCACAATATGGGCTAAACCTACATGTCTGCTTGATGCGACTCCGAAGAGGTGACCCATCGTACTCTTGACAGTCAATCTTAATGACCCTGAACTAGTCAAGGTTAAAAAGGCGGCTTAAGTCACGTGAGAGCCGGCTTACAGAAAGCAAGGATAAACCAACATGTTCGCTTGATGCTACTCCGAAAAGGTGACCCATCATACTATTGACAGTCAATCTTTATGACCCTGAACTAGTCAAGGTTAAAATGGCGGCTTATGTCACGTGAGAGGCGGCTTACCGGAAGTAAAAATAAACCAATGCTATCATGCCAGCTTCATTGAAGCAAGACTCGAGCCTTGAAAGCCCGTATTTTTATACTCTATTATCATAGACATACATCATCATGCATTGCATCATACATTGCATCATCATACAATGCATCATATATGCATGCATATATTGGTTTATGCTACAGGAACTGGTTTTCAAACCGGGTTACATTATTCAAATCTTTAATGGCCAACATGGCTAGGTTTTCATTGTGGTTATCATAACCAGTATTGGATGATTGAGGTTTTCAAAGCCACTTCAGAGAAATGGTTATTATCCCCTCAGCCAAAAATACTAGCTTACAGCAAGGAGCATGGTTCAACATTAATATGCAAGGCATTCAGGAACATCATCCAGACAGTGGATATGATTTTATTCTACAATGGAAGTAAATAGTCCTAAGTCTCTGCATGCACATGACCCTACACTTGGGGGCTACATTATTCAAATCAAGATTACATCAAGCATGAAAGTCCCATGTTGCTACAAGCATGCACCACGACACTTGGGGGCTAATGCATGGTCATTTTAACTAGTCTCATTGAAGAGCCGACCATCACATAATGATGAGCCGACCCGTGGGGGCTACCAATTGCTCTTGTCAAAATTTCAAAGTACACAAGCCTTAATCCAGTATGTTAATAGTGACCCAAAGCTTGGGGGATACATCATATGATGTTCTTTTCAAAGGAGTACATGTAAGTCCCAGGTCGCTGCAGGCAAGACAACACGACACTTGGGAGCTACAACATTCAGTTGTTTACCAAGATTATACGGTCCAAATTGAAGATCTGGCCATCACATACTGATGAGCCGACCCTTGGGGATACACATGTGAAAGTGCAAAACATCCAGTTTATGATTGGAGACTTGGCTGGACAAATTGGTTATCTCCAAAGTTGCAACATTTATATCGAAGCAAGTCTTAAGCTATCACTACATTACTTACTTAAGATATTAGGGCTGCAGGTGATATGAATATAGGGGAGGTACACCTTCAACTTCTCAGTTTTGAGCAAACCAGGTATCATATTCTCCTCTAAGCTATTCATAGAAAGGTCTAGTAGCCGATTCAATGATTATTAGTTGTATTTACAAAAAGCAAGCACTAAGTCATCACAGCTATAAGGACTTGGCCTGAAGAACTCAGGAAGACCAATTATGTGACCCGGTGTCTGTAACAATCATGACCCGGTATGATCAAATTCTATAACTCAGAAATTTCGGCGATCGCAACTCGGCAAGTTCTACATCCTCAAGCTGGCTAAAAATCAGATGAATATCTTAAGTCCAATATTTTTGTTAAGCCAGAGCATTGGAAGCTGACTCAAATGGATTATTTTCCCCAATATTTTTTTGCAAGAAATCAATGTCAGCAAATTGATTTTGAAGTTGGCCTACTGCTATAAAGAAGAGACTCGGACTTTGCATGGGGGACTCCCTTAAATATAATGAAGAGACATGATATGGAATAATTCAAGAATTGCAGGACCCAACAAAGATTGACTCGGTCGGGTGTTTTCACAGAAGGAAATAACAAGGACTTAAGGATGAACAGATGTCGTCTCAGAAGAACCTTCGACCCGGTGCACAACCTATCAAATTTGTTGTTGTTTTTATTTTGCAGGATAAGTTTAACATGGATAAATCCAAATTAAACTGGGGGCTAATGTTGTGGATATACCCCGCGGTATAACCCGACCTGAAATATGACTCGCCAGGACTTGGTGACTCACTGGTGACCCAGTCCAACTTGGTGACTCACTGGTGACCCGGCTGAGCTTGGCGACTCGCTGGTGATCCGGCTGAGCTTGGCGACTCACTGGTGACCCAATAGGCGGATCAGGCGAATGAAAAGGCACAAGGCCTAGAAGGTGGCTTGTGCAAAGACCGGTTCAAGGTACATTATCTAGTGGGCTAGCTTGAGAGGAAAGGCATAAGGAATATTTCCCTTACAAGGGAAGGAAGATCTGGACTAGGATTCCACTTGTAAATAAGAAAATAGACTAGTCCTAATCCTACTAGGACTCTACATGTAAGCCGCCCCTTCAACTTATATAAGGAGGGAAGGGCACCCCAAGAGGGAGAAGGTGGAGACGGATAGATAAGTCTTAGACAAGATCAAAGTAGATGCTCTCGAGATAGAGGTAGTGAAACACCGCCCTTGTAACCGAGAAGATCATCATCATCAATATCAATCAAGCAAGATGTAGGATTTTACCTCCACTACGAGGGGCCGAACCTGGGTGAAAACTCGCATCTCTCAGTTCCGACCAATCCCATTCAAGCTACTACCTAATTGTGTTTGCCTCACGACTAAGTCCTCACACTAGGACATATGTCGTGAAAAAACCACAACCGTTACTATCACTATATCACTACTTCTATCATATTACTATGCTACTAACAAATTGTGGCAAGAAAATTATCTATCTAGGTCTGGTTGGATCGATAACTCAACTTCCAAGTCTTATAAATATTCTTTGGCTCCCCTTATGTCGAATCAATAAATTTGGGTTGAAATACTTCCCTCGAAGACTGTCGCCATCCCCTATAAATACATCCCCGACAACACATGTATGACTATCTTGAATCTTTTATAAAACCATCATGGATGTATATGGGTGACAGAAAACGTGAACTATTGTGACAAACGTGCATCCTCATGGATGTTTTTTTGTCGTATGACACAAGTATACAGGTTCAGGCCCTCTGCCATGGAGGTACATACCTAGTATCTCATGAGGAGGTGTTCTTGTGTATACATTTGAGAATACAAGGGTTACGAACTGATGATCCACAAGTATAGCAGATCAATTGTAGCCTCTTCCGATAAGTAAGAGTGTCAAACCCAACGAGGAGTTAAAGGTAGAATCTATATTCTCTTCAAGTTCTATCGACCACGGATAGAACTCTATGCACACTTAATGTTTGCTTTACCTAGAACAAGAATAAAACTAATTTGTAGGTGTAAGGATATGTTTGGAAGAATAAAACTAGAAGTACTTAGCAAAAATAAAACTAGGAGTAATTTGCAAGGTAATAAAAGTTAGTTTTAGTAGAGAGATTTTTGTAAAACAAAGAGAAAGATTCTCCATAGGCAATTGTATATAACACGATAGATAGTTATCATATGCAATGAGGGAGAGGCATACACTAACACACTTTCCATACTTGGATCACATGTTATTATGATTGGAACTCTAGCAAGCATCTGCAACTACTAAAGATCATTAAGGTAAAACCAAACCATAGCATTAAGTAACAAATCCTCTTTACTCCCATACACAACAACCCCCTTACTCGGGTTTAAGCTTCTATCACTCTCGCAACCCACTATAAGAGAATCATGAACATATTGCAAACCCTATAGCGGTAATCCCACACACTTGTGCTACACGGAGGGCACCATAGCACATCACCATATCAACATACAACTCATATCAATAACACAATACCAAAATTAATCTGTAGGACAAAAGAAATCTACTCAAACATCATAGGATGGCAACACATCATTGGATAATAATATGTCGCATAAAGCACCATATTGAAGTAGAGAATTACAATAGGAATAGAGAGGTTACACCGCTGCATAGAGGGGGGAGAGTTGGTGATGACGGTGGCGAAGTTGTTGGTGTAGATCACAATCATGACGGTTCCCTCGGTGGCGCTCCATTGCTACTAGAAGAGAGGGGGGAGAGCCCCCCCCCCTCATTCTTCTTCTT